>NC_053431.1:104034054-104634054 GCF_007990345.1 Gossypium hirsutum | reverse complement strand
ATACATGGTTCCTGATATTTATATGAAATATATGGCTGATAAGGGTAATAAGGATATGTGTTAGGGCTTGTGATTCAGTTGACTAAATATGCCTTATATGTTTATATTGAATTTAATTGAATAGTAAGTTTATTACCATGTTATACGAACTTACTAAGCATAATATGCTTATTATGTTTTATTTTCCCCTGTTCTATAGTAATTCAGAAGCTTTGGCGGAGATCACTCATACTATCCATCAGCACATCTTGGTACATATGGTAAATTAATTATAGTTATAATGGCATGTATAGGTTAATTAGCCAATGTTAGCATGTAAATATTTGGGTTATAACTAGCCATTGGAATGGCTAGTGATGGATATATATGGTATATGCTTGAAATGGTGGATTGATAAAAATTATATTGGCATATTGATGATCGAATTAAGTTAGCATATTTGATAAAATATGTATATAAGTGACATGGTAATTTAAGTAAATCTGTATACTTGGTTATATGAGGTATAATATCATGTATATGAATTGAATTTTAAGTTGGTTTAAATGACCTATATTGACTTGTGAATATGTTAAAATGTTGGTATAGTTTGATGACAATTTGGGTGGTAAATGTCGCTTGGAAAATATCCTATTTTTGTCCACATGAGCAGAGACACAAGTTTGTGTCTCAGCCGTGTTTGACACACGTCCTAGCACATGGGTGAGTGATATGGCCGTGTGTCCCCTGTAACTTTAAAATGTCAAAACAGAATGCTTAGAATTGATCACACGGCCTGACACAAGGGTGTGTGACTTGTCTTTATGACCCCTGCACCTACACATAGCTTAGCACACAGGCATCTGACTTGGTCGTGTGACCCAAGTCAGAGAGTTACACGGCTTCAGACATGGGCATGTCCTATAATACAATGCTTGTGAAATGCTTGTGAAATGTCTGTTACTTGACCTGCAAACTCTGGTAATGCTCCGTAACCCTATTTTGGCGACAGATTCGAGTTTGAGGTGTTACACGTTTGGTGTTGGAAAATATAGACATCACATATATAATAAGGGTAATTACATGTTATTATTTACTATCATGATAGGTTAGCCCAAATTAAAAGTGATCTAATTTAGTTAAGGTTTATTGGGCTTTAATTATTAAATAAAGTATAGGTCAAATATGTGTAGATACTCTAGTTACTAAGTTCTAATCAATTTCTAATTAATGATGGGCTAATTAAGAATTAGGGGTAATGTGCCAACGTTTTATATATTAGAGTTATGGTCCCCAAATTACATACAAGCTAACTTTTCTAATATTCCATCTTTAGAAAAGGGTGTCACATTCTTTTGATTACTTGTGTGCTAATTTGGAAGATCAAAACCTCAAGATCTGTAGATTTCAAGAAATCAATGAATTTAGGTACGCTTCCGCATCTAGTTTTATTTTTGATTTATTCTTGATGATTTGACATGACAGATCTTGGTTTACAGTTCTAACATTTAGATTTGAAATTTTTGAGGAAGAATCAATGAAATAAAATATTATAAATAAACTCCACAAATAAAAATTTATGATTTAAAAAATTAAAAAAATAAAAAAAATCATCTCATACCTTAAACAACAATATCATACATTAAACAACCATATTATTTCCAACAAAGTCATCCAATATTATGCACATAAAAGGAAAGTCGTTTCGAAATAAAGTTCAAAGGCTGAGTGAGTTTTTTTATTTTTATTATTTTTTAGGTTTTATATTTTTAAATTAGAAAATGTAAAAGAAAAAATAAATATAAAGTTAGATTCATTATAGTTAACTTTAAGCTTTCATTCAAACCTAAAATTTATTATGTATTACTATAATAGTAAAAAAGTTCGAATAAAGTCTAAGGTTTAATATTTCTTTTTTGGAAAACGAAATTTTACTAATATCAAAGTATGAGTTATTAAGACTTAAAATAACATAATAATATAAATCTGAAGTGTTGATAAAAAGAAAGTTTGTCCGATGAGTGGTGCTAAAACTTTGTCCGATGATCGGATTGGCGAGAGAGAAGACTCCACTGTTGATCGTAATACCAAAAAGGTTCGATTTAAAGATGAAAGCGATGACTCTCTGACCAATATGGTGGTTAACTCGTCTCCGACAAACAGAGTTTCTTGGAAAGATAAACTATTAGAAGAATTGGCCTCTAACTCTACTGATGGTGCTGCTAATTTTGATTTAGAGTTCGAAGAAGGCGATATTCGCAGATCTAACCTTCATGGTATTCCTACCATTGACTTCTCGAATCGTATTACCAAAATCTTGATCAAAAGAATGGAACTCACCATAGTGGTCAAGTTGCTTGGGCGCAATATATGCTATGGGGCTCTGCTTAATCGTATCAATAGTCTCTGGAAACCTACGCAATCTTTTCGTTTCATGGACGTTGCCAATGAATATTACCTTGTTCGTTTTCAGTGCAGGGTCGATTATGATGTGGCGCTAACACAAGGTCCTTGGATAGTGTTTGGGCACTATCTCACAGTTCAACCATGGTCAATGGACTTTGACCTGTCCAGACCTTTTCTATGTGGCGTGTTAGCTTGGATCCGATTTCGGGGCTGCCAGGATTCCTCTATCAAAAAAAATCCTAGAAGAAATTGGAGGTCTGGTTGGAGAAATGATTGAACTTGACATTAAAATAGATAACAGAGAAAGAAGCCAATTCGCCCGAATGGCTGTTTTCGTCGATTTAAGAAAACCGCTTACCTCTCAAGTGCTCGTCAATGGTCATCTTCAACGTGTGGAATTAGAGGCCTTACTCGAGGTATGTTTCTCTTTCGATAAATATGGACATCTTAAAAATTTATGTCTCTCTTCTTTGGCAGATCGGAGCGGTCACGGTCGTGTAGAAACTTCCAGAAGCCCTTCGAATAGTGGAACAGATTCAGCGACAAAGAATGATGCTTTGCCGATGATGGGGGAATCCTTTGGCCTGTGGATGGTGGTTAGTGCAAATCTTAGCGCAAACAGGAGGGATTTCGGGGACAAAAGACACAAATTTCGGATAGAAATCAAGAGGGTTCCAGATTTGAAAAGTTGCCTTCAATGGCTCTTGAATCTGTAACGACAGATTTGAAGGCGCCTTCTAAGGAACTGGAAGTAGCCAGGTTTATTCAAGGGGACTTTATTAAGAAAATTAAAAGCAATAGTTAAGGGATTGGGTCGGTGGCGGTGATCAATTCAGATAAAGCTCTATCGGGCTGCATTGGTGAATGTGGGCCAGACTCCAATCCTAGGTCTTTGAAGGTCATAAATGTGGGACATGAGTTTGGATTAATAACTCATCAGTCACCGTAAATTATCGATATGGCCCTCGATAATTCTGGGCCCCATACAGGTATGGATCTGCTCCAAATAAACAACAAGGTCCCGTTGGAACACCTTGATCTTCTGATTGCTGCGGGCCAGACTTCACCTACCATTAATTTAGGCCTTCTGCAAATGGCTAATGGGGCCCTGCTGGACTGTCCTGACTCTAAAGGGGTTGCCGGCCAGATTTTAAAGAATTCTAATTTGGGCATGGAGGCTGTAGTAGGTTCTAGCAAAAAAGGCCCATCAATTCCTATTTCCTCCTCAAATATTAAGGCTTCCTCTTTGCACTCGAATCCCACTTTTGAAAAATCTCCTATGGCTAAAGTGGGGTTAATCTCCAATGCTCTTGACCCCAAAAAGCATTCTGTGGTCACTTTCCAAGAAAAGTTGGATAATAAATCCAAGTTAAAGGCGCATGTGAACTCTCCAAATATTTCTAAAGGACATAATGTTGAGAACAGAAAAAGAATTGGACTTAATAGGAAATCTTTATTTACATCTATTCATGGACGTAGGGAAAATTCAAACCTGCAAGTAATTCACAAGTCTCCCTCCCTGAAGCTATGGGCTCTATAGCAGAGCTCATTAGTGCGCAATCTAGAATTTTTGCAAATAAATCGGACATCAAATCTAGCAGTGTCTGAGCTACTGTTTTCCTTTTTGAGGTTAGTCTTTTTTCTCATATTTATTTTATTTATGAATTTTACTATCTTTTCTTGGAATTTCCAGGGATGTGCAAGTTCAAAATTTGTTAGAGTCTACCGTGAATATAATCGTTAACATAGTCCAGATTTGATCAGTCTTTTAGAAACTAGGGTTTGTGGGGAGAAAGCAAATTTGGTTATTGCTAAGCTCGGTTTTCACAATTCTCACCGTGTGAAAGCAATCGAATTTTCAGAGGGTATCTGGATTTGGTGGAAGGATTCAGTTTGTGTGGAGGTGCCCAATAGTCATCCCCAATTTGTCTTAGCCAAAGTTATTGATAGCTCTTTTCAGCATCCTTTTCTGGTCTCCTTTATGTATAGCAGTCCTAATAGTCAAAAAAGGAAGCACATTTGGGAGGTTTTGCAAAATTCTATCCCATTAAATGGGTCCTCATGGGTCGCGATTGGTGACTTTAATGCCATACTCTCTTCAAGTGAGAAAAAAAGGAGGACGAGTTCTGGGAAAAAGGTGTCATTTCTTTGAAAACTTTATGGATTTGATACAACTTCATGATTTAGGCTTCCAAGGTTCGAAGTTCACTTGGCAATGAGGAGGCACTGCTGAGCGCCTGTGTAACAGCCTAATTTTCAGTGGTGTCGGAACAGTGATTCAAGATCACTAAATCTGACAAATGGGTAGGAAATATTATTAATTTAGTGAGTATAAGTTAAATGTGAAGTTAAGAAAAAATTTGAAATAGTGAATAGTGTACTAAAAAAATATTAAAATAATTAGAATCAAAAACGAGGTATCGAGAACTTGAGAATTTTAAATGGAGCCATAAATATTTTTATAAATATTTATGGAGTGTTAATAAGTTAGTATTAAAGTTTCGTTAAGAAATTTTAAAGTTCTGAAAGTTAATTGAACAAAAAGGACTAAATTGTATCAAATGCAAAATTATGGGAAATGATTAAATAGCTTAAATGATAAAAGAAAGAGGGTTTAAAAGGAAAATAGACCCAAGGTCTCTTTGGGCTGGACGGCAAGGGCATGAAATCAGTAAGAAAATAAGGAGAATTAAGGGAAAAATTGCAAAATTGCAAAATTTACTTAATAAAGCTAGGACTAAAGTGGAATTATCTAGATTTCTCTTTATTTTTCTGCATTCTCATCAGAAAAAATGCCATGGAAGAGTTCCCTTAAGCTGTTTTTTCATATTTTTACTTCAAGTAAGTTCAATTCTTGATCATTTCTTAAAATTTTTATGTTTTTGTGACTTTTACAACTAGGTCCACTTGTTGAATTCATTAGTTTTTTATTCTATGAAAGAAATTGAAAGTTGATATGAATATGTGCTGGAAGTATATGATGATTTGGCATGGAAATTAGAGCTTTAAATTGTTTATATGCTGATTTTATTGAAAGAATTGAATAGAAAGTGAATGTTTGGGACCTAATTGTAAAAGAGTTTGAAGTTAGAGTTTTATGTGGAAATGATGAATTTAAATAGTTATGAAATAACTTATAATGTCTAGTAAAATTATTAATTGAGAAAATTATCTTAATTGAGGGGTTAATTGAGTAAGGACTGAATTGTATGAATTGTGAAATTTGGGGCAAAATGGAAATCAACATTTTGCACTAAAACTGTTTTGGACAGAAGCAGTAGTATAACTTTGAAAAATCACCAAAAATTTTAGAAATGGAATTAAAGGATGAATAAAATATGAAATTAAATATTATTGAGTCTAGTTTCTTATAGAAGAAATGATGTAAGTAATGGAATTGTAAATCATGAGATATGATAAATTTTGTGAGACAAGGTCAGAATGATTTCGGGTTCCCCTATTCTGACTTTGTAAAATCATAAAAAATTGGATAAAAATAATTATGGGATTAAATTTATATTTTTAGAATCCTGAATGAGTCTATTTTTAATAGAAACAAACAGGAACATCATTCGAATCCTTTACGAGGAGATAATTAATTTTTAGTGAAGAAGGGTCGGAACTGTCAGATAGCAGAACAGGGGAGAATTCAATGAATAAACTGTATTAATTGGACCAACCAAAAATTATGAAATTTTTATAGTAAGAAGATATGTGAGTCTAGTTTCATGGAAAATTAGCGGATCTTAATTTGGAGTTCTGTAGCTTCAAGTATAAATAATTTAGTGACTATGACACGGGTGGATAGCTTGAATATTCACATAAATAATTAGTGAAAATTATGGATAAGGTTACTTACAAGTGTGTTATTTATACTAACGATGTGGATGGACAGGAGGAGGAGGAAAAAATATATGAATGACTTGTGTATAAATTGATCACATGCCCGATTATAATCGATAAGTGTTGGATTAGAAATGATATAATGTTTTATTTGGAACATTTATTATGAAATTATGATTATCGTTATAATACAAAAATTGAACTTGTGAGTTTATATGGCTAAATTTTAGTGATTATTTGTTAATTTTATGAATTTCATGATGTGTTATTTCATATGTATTGATGATTAAAATCGTGAATAATGTAAAAGCATGAAAATTGAATAAATGATCAAATTGAGTATTTCAGTTCAGTGACAAGATGAATTGAAGGAAAAGACCATGGCAACAAGTGATAAGTGATAGCTTCGGCTACACTTATCTGATCAAGGACAAATGAAAGTGATAAGTAATAGCTTCGGCTACACTTATCTGATCAAGGACAAGTGAAAGTGATAAGTGATAGCTTTGGCTACACTTATCTGATCAAGGACAAATGACAAGTGAAAAGTGGTAGCTTCGGCTACCTGATCAATGAAAAGTGGTAGCTTCTGCTACCTGATCAGTGAAAAGTGGTAGCTTCGGCTACCTAATCAGTGAAAAATGGTAGCTCCGGCTACCTGATCAGTGAATAGTGGTAGCTTCGGCTACAAGTGACAAGTGATTTTCGTATAAGACCATATCTGGGATATGGCATCGGTGTGATATATGCTAATATATAAGACCATATCTGAGATATGGCATCAGTGAGATATGTGATTCGTGTAAGACCATAGCTGGGCTATGGCATCGATATGTGATATGTGATTACATGTAAGATCATAGCTGGGCTATGACATCGATATATGAATATGTGTAAGACCATAGCTGGGTTATGGCATCATTATGTGAAGATGTGTATGACCATAGTTGAACTATGGCATCGAGAAAATGAAGTACTCAATTCCGTACGGCGTTCACTAATTTGACAACGTTTGGTAAGTGTTACATGGAATTATGTGATACAAGGAAGTACGAGTTAATAAGATATGAGAATAGAACTTGGTTGATAAATGAATTCATTTGTGATTATATAATTGTTCATCTTGAATGTACTGTCCATATGTATTGATAATTCAAATGTTTTAATGAATAAAGTTCCGACATGGAATAAATTGAACACAAGACAAATAATTATGAAATTGAACTCGAAATTCATGAAAATGACGGTTATTGATATATGGAGACATGAGACATTGATATATGAATATGGAAAATGTTTGATAAATGTGTTTATTCATAATTATGGAATTATATACCTCATGTGTACTATTTGCATAAAGATGATATTTCAAATACTTTGGTTATTTAAGGTTAAATATGAAATAGTATGAAATCAAGATAAGTTGTTATGAAAATATATTTAGATTACAGAGACATAGCTGATATATGTTGTATGATTACATAACGTGAAATTGTGTATATATATGAGAAATTTAATGAGAATTAAGCCCATATACGTTTCTTGTTATTTATATGAAGTGTACGACTGACAAGGGTGATGAAGTTATAAACAGAGAGTTACACGGGTTGAAAACACCAGCGTGTGACTCTCCAAAGTGTGAAAATTTTCTAAGTGTTGCAAAAGTTTTATATGTTTACTGTTTGGTCCCGAAGCATCCTGAATGTATGTTTTGGGCCCCGTAGGCCCATATAAGGGACGTTAAACATATGTATAAAAGTTTTTAATTTAAAAGAAATTTTATGGCTGATTTTTATATGATTGATCATATTAAGTTCGGTAATGCCTCGTACCCTATTCTAGGCTCGGAATACGGGTAGGGGGTGTTACGGCCTGGACAAGGCTATATGCAATATTGCTTGGAACACAAATTTTTCAAATTCTATGGTGACCCATTTACCATAGGTCAAGTCTGATCATAGGCCTCTTAAATTGTCTTTTTTTCTTGAGATTCATTCTTTATAAAGGCGCTCATTCAGATTTTTAGCTGGTTGGATTGAACACCCTTCCTTTTCTAACTTTGTTAAAGAGAATTAAAGGTTGTCTACAAACATGTCATCCCTTCATTATTAGTTCACTGATCAAGTTAAGATTTGGAACAAGGAGGTTTATGGTCATATTTTCACTCGTAAAAAACTTCATCTCGTAAACTGGAACATATTGAGATCGAACGTGAAAGAACTAACTCGGAGTTTCTTAAACAAGTCGAGATAAATGTGAGAGAAGAATTGTAGAATGTTCTTTATCATAAAGAGATTCTTTAGCGACAGAAAGCGCGCTGTGATTGGTTGGTTTTGGGGGATCATAACACAAAATTCTTTCACTCACGCACTCTGAGAAGATGTAAGCAGAATCGAATTATTGCTCTGAAAAATGGTTTAGGGGAGTGGATTATGGATAATGACCAACTGAAGCTTGAAGTGGTTAACTTTTACTCTAATTTGTATGGCGAGTACCCTAGATCAAGAAGTGATTTCCCTCCTGTTGCTTTTCTGTGTCTTAAGATGAGGATTTCAATACTCTCAACAGAAAAGCGTCAGATGAGGAAATTAAAGCCGCACTTTTTGATATGGCACCCTTGAAGACTCTAGGGAGTAATGGTTTTCATGTCTTGTTTTATCAAAGTCAATGGGATCATGTCGGTCCCTTGGTCTGTGCATGGATTAAAGAGGTCTTTGAAAGGAAACGTATTGACTCGGAGTTAAACAATTCACTTCTTGTGTTCATCTCTAAAATTCAGAATCCTGTGGAATTCTCCCAGTTCTGGCCAATCAACTTATGTTCGGTTCTTTATAAGCTGGTCATGAAGATCATTGCCAACCTTTTTAAAGTGGTCTTTTTTAGGCTCTTAGCCCGCGAGCAAGCTAGTTTTATTGCAGGAAGGAATATCACTAATAACATTATTATTGCTAAAAAGGTTATTCATTCCATGAGAGGTAAACAAAAAAATAGGAAATAGATGGCCATCAAAATTGATCTAGAGAAAGCCTTTGATCGAGTACGATAAGATTTCATTGAGGCGTCGCTCTAAACTACAGGTATTCTTGTTTTCTTAAAAAATGTTGTTATGACTGCAATTTTTAGTTCCACCATACAAGTCTTGTGGAATGGGGTCCCAACCCAAAAATTTCGACCAGCTAGCGGCGTTCGTTAAGGATGTTCTCTATCTCCTTATTTGTTTATTCTTTGTATGGAGTGGTTAGGTCACAGTATCCGTAAAGCTATTGATGTGGGTAATTGGTCCCCTATTAGGCTATCCCGTTGTGGCCTACCATTATCCCATCTTTTATTTGCTGATGACTTTAATCTTTTTGGCCATGCTGATGAAAACCAAGCTCGAGTCATTAAAATTATTTTGGATGAGTTCTGCGGCTATTCAGGTTATCAAATCAATTCGTAGAAAATAAATTTCTTTTTCTCAAAAGGTGTGGATGATAACTTAGCAGAGCATATCAGTAATTTCTTTGGTTTTCAAAAAGTTACCAATTTAGGGTATTACCTTGGAGTCCCACTATTTCATGACAAAGTCACAAATAGTACCTTGAATTTTGTGGTGGAAAGGGTGCGTAACAAGTTGTCTAATTGGGAAGCCAGTCAGCTTTCTTTAGCTGGAAGGGTTACTTTAGTGCAATCTATTCTTCTCTCGATTTCAAGTTACTTCATGCAAACAATGATGGTTCCCAAAGGTGTCTATGATAAGATCGAGTGCATTGTTCGAACATTTGTCTGGGGAGCTCAAAATGGCAGTCCAAATGACCTTGGTTAGTTGGGATTCGGTGTACCAACCTAAATCTCACGGAGGTCTTGGTCTTAGACAGCTAAAGGATCAAAACACCTCTTTCATGATGAAGGTTGGTTTTAACATTGTTTCTAATACTAATGCCCTCTGGATTTAGGTTCTTCGGTTAATATAGAATCGTTAGCGGTTTACCAGATGATTTGTCAATGAGTCAATGTTCCTTCTTATGGAGATCTATTTATAAGGTTTGGCCTCTGATTCATGAGAACTTAATATGATCAGTTGGAGACGGAAATAGCATCATGTGTTGGCATGACCCCTGGATTCCCAATTGTGGTCCCTTATTTAAATTTATCCCTCATTCTGCTAACCCTTTTCTAGATTGTTCTCTTAATAGTATGGTTGTAGGTGATGGCTCTTGGAAGCTTGATTGTTTTTGACCTTGGGTTCCTGAGGAGATTATCAACAAAATAGTAAGCGTTCCACCACCTCATCCTTCGTCAGGTCCAGATCGGATTATTTGGGGAGCTACCTTGACTGTCACTTTTTCTCTCAAAAGCGCTTATGAGAAGGTTCGTGGAAGGGCTTTTAATTTAAAAGATCGACTCTGGAAATTACCATGGAAGTATCAAGGCCCTTATTGGATTAGATTTTTCATCTGGCTGGCTCTTAAACAAAGTCTCTTCACAAATGCTGAGAGGGTAAGACGAGGTTTTAGGAGTAGCAGTGCATGTAGCCTTTGTGGATACGATTATGTACATGTTTTGCATATACTCAGAGATTGCAATGCTGTCAGAGGCATTTGGGACAAGCTTATTCCACAGCAAGATCTTTCTGCTTTCTACTCCGGATCTTTTCTCAACTGGACGAGGAAAAATCTTTAGAGACACTCTTCTTCTTGGGATGGAATCGATTGGTCATGTCTTTTTAGGATTATCTTGTGGCGTATTTGGAAAAACTGAAACCTGTCCATTTTCCAAGGCATTACATGGAGTGCTGACGACATTATTAAAATCTTTTACAGTTGGGCGAAGCAATTTTCCTCATTTTCAAGGAATTCATCTCATAAAGCCCGAAATCATCTTCAACATTGGCCCTTATCTAACAGCTGGGTGAGTTTGAAAACAGATGGCTCGGTGAGGTTTGATAAAGGCTTCGATGCAGATGGTGGTTGTGTGAGAGATCATAATGGTGAATGGATCATTAGGTCTGCCAAATACTTGGGCAATTGCATCGTTCTGGAGGCAAAACTTTAGGGAATTCTAGATGGGCTAAATCTTATTCTGGATAGGCATTTCCGAAAAATTCTAATCCAAATCGATAGTATTGAAGTTAACGTTATCTTAGAGGACTATCCAGAACTCTTTCGCTCTACTTTGGTTTGGAAAATTCATTTCATTTTAAGGAAGATGGATCAATGGAAAATTTAGGGTGCGTTTGGTTCGCTGTATTGGATTAGAGGTGTATTGGATTAGAGGTGTATTGGGATTAGAGGTGTATTGGATTAGAGGTGTAATAGCTAATCCACTGTTTGGTTGAATGTAATGGAATAGAGGCGTAATAGTAATCTTGTGTTTGGTTGAATGGAATAGAGGTGTAATAGCATAATGGAAAAAACTAAAATGACTAGAATACCCTTAGCATAAAATTGTTTTGGTAAATGATTATTGTTATTGTTATTTAAATTTTAATAAGATTATTATTATCAGTAATAAATAATTTAATCATATTTTAACATAATTATTATTAAATATATTTTAATTAAAATATATAATTTATAATAAAATTCTTAATAATCAATATTCTTATATGAATTTACTCAAATCATAATATATGATACTATAAAATATAATTTGAAATAATTAATATTAAATATAATTTTTCTAAATATAATTTAATATTTTTTCTAAATATTTTGTAAAAAGAAATAAATTTAGTGGCAAATTACTAGTGTTAAAAGTTAAATTAAGCCGCAAAGAAGAGTAATTTGTGTTAGTGAAAATTACATTTCTCTAAGATCCTATAAACTGTGGCAGCATATACTCATTGAAACATTTATAAATTCCAACTTTAAATATGAACTTATGGAAATCAAAGGCATTTATGCAGCAAGTATATTCTGCGAATCTAATATAAATTTGTTGCTTTATATTGAGCTTGTTAATTTTGAATAACTTTAACAGTTCCACACTCCTCAAAGTTTTACAAAACCTATGGCATTCCATTAACCAACAGCATCTCTCTAATGCTTCAAACAAACAACATCAAGTAACTCGTCCTGGAGCATGCGACGAACCAAAACCGTTTCCCGATCGCTTTTGTCATGAGTCATCATATTCTAGATCTGCTGTACAATCTGCCAACAAACTGAAAATTAGTACCATAGCAACAAATTCACCATAATCGATTCTTCCATCCTGTAGAAGCAGAAAATCAAAACTTAAATCATCCATCAAAGGATAAAAAAGAAGACCTATTCCAACTGATAAAAGAAGTGCAATGAGGATCGAGGACCTGCAAATGTACTTAGACATTGTACCCTGCTATTACCATTTACTCTCAATCATATAAGAGAATAACTATAAAAATCGATGAAGCAAATCAGCTAGCTCGAGAATATGGCTTACATTATCTTGATCAACTTCTCTGATTATATCCTCGAGTAAAACATCTGTCATGTTATGCTCAACACAAGCTTGTTGAAGCTCATCAACTGTAATATACCCACTTCCATCCTTATCAAAGTATCAGAATGCAGCAACGAGATGCTCCTCACGCTCTAGTTTATTAGGGTGAACTGTTGCAGCTATGAATTCTCCATAAACATTGAAACCTCAAATGAACCATAAACAGAAAAGACCCATTTTGTATTGCATTTTGTACTACAATTTGCAAGTAAATGAATATATCAAATAATCATCATTATTTGATTTTCCAAAAATCATATAACAAGCAGGCAACATAACATAACAAGCATATAACAAGCAAGCATATAACCGTGATTAGCTAAAGATCATCGCTCGAGATCGACAGAGACTACTGCAGTAGATTACTCTCAGCACTCGGAACAATTAGCTAAAGATCCTCACTCGAGATTGACAGATAAAACCACAATCCAAACTTCAGAATCCCCTGACCAAAATCTACCACCAAGGAATCAGTTGAATCATAGCAAAACTCAGAATATACAACACCCTGAGAAACCAGAACAACTACCTAAACCCATGTTCTTCATACACATCTTTCTGCTATCAGAAACATTTAGTTACACCCAAGTCCCATAATAGAGATCCTCATCAAGGTGGCAAGTCAACCCACAAACAGTTCCTACATACAAATTCTGCCTAAGGACTGAAACACAAGTGAACTCTTGAAAGTAAGCAAGTCATAAATGAGATTAATAATTCCGATTCATTGTGCCAAAAATATGAAACTCTGACCACTCTCAAAATAAGCTATAGAATCCATGAGCATGGAACTGTCCTGATTCATGGCCTACCCTAAACCTTACCACTAAAAACCTAATCCTGTGACAGAATTATCAACAATTCTTGTCTTTATTTCCAAATACTTTACTTAGATAAGAATGCTTAATGACTATGTTAGCTGGACATCGATGCACATCTGATACACATGTAATTCAAGAAAAATGAATCATCACATAATTGAACAGCATGAAATTAACAACTAAGAATTAATAAATGTTCATCAACAGACTTAATTTCTTTCCATTTATAACTTCTATGCTCAAAAAGAAGTTTGAGCCAAAAGTACGAAAGAAAAAAGACAATAACCGTAAGCCATTAACAACTTCAAGGGGCAAACAAGAAGATTTTCAGGATAATATAGCCATTAAGGACCAGTATGTGGTCAAATAAGTTGATAGCTATCATTAAAATTTGCCTATTAAGGTTAAAATTTGCCGCTTGATTAAAAAGAAAATAAATTATGCAGGCAGCAAGTTAAAGTGAGTCACACTCGCACAAGAACAGACATACCTTATCTAAACCTAAATCGACCACTGTTCCCACAGAGCTTGTGTGTTTTTCCTCAAGTGTGACACCTATAAAGTTATCGCAACAAATGAAGTCAGCCAAAGATTCAATTTAGGCTCACCATTGATCAAGCATGTCTTCTAGTAGGCAACAGATTGCTAAGATTCCCCATAGAAACTGCACCCAAGTTTCTAACAATCTGGAACCTAACCTAACCTTATCATTTCTTTATAAAAGCCTGTAACCTCAGTTTCCAATCAATTCCCCATACAAATTACATCCAAGCTCTTTACATTTAAAAAGCATATCAATTTATCTGTCCGCATCTATCCTTCCTACAATTCACCTTTTAACAATTATAGACCTAGTAAGAAACCTATAACAATTACAAAAGGCAGCAGCCAAACTTTACCTTCCCGGTAGGGAGCCCACTCATGCTTACGCAGATGATGTAGAGCATCAAGTGGAGGCAACATCTCAAATTTCAGCATAATAGATGGCCTAAAACAATAATTAGACCATTAAACAAATAAGAAATTAGGTTAAAAAAACTCATTGATCTGAAAAATAGTAGCAGCACGAGCAATTTGACTCGCCAACTGAAAGAAAAATGAGAAATTAAATGAAAATTTGTAACATAGGGTAGAAAGAGTGAAGAGAAACAGAGGGATTTTCCATTACTCGAGTGGCGAGCTCGAGAGACTGAGCGTTGTCGACGATAGAACCAGCGATGGCTACGGTGACAGTGGGGATATCGTCGGCTTTTTTGGTTTCACCGTTGGTTTCTTTCTACGGTGACAGTGATTCGAATCTGCTAACCTAGAATTAAGCTAAAGACACTACAAGGCAGCCATTGAAACTAATTACAGAGAGGAAAAGAGAGTTAGAAAAGAAAAGAAAAGAAAAGAGAGAGTTGAAACTCATTACAGTGATTCCATTCCTTTACCTTTCAGTTGCAGTAACCTGGAGACTGGTTGAGAAGAATAAGGTCGACTGGTTGAGAAGGCAATCGAAAGAGTGGCAGAGCGAAAAAGAAAAGAAAGGAAACGGAGGGAACAAATCGGCAGCAAAGAGGCGTAATGGACTGGGAGGAAATCGGCAGAAAACAAAAGCAAAAAAATAAGGAAGGAAATCGGATGAAGGAACAGAAGAGAAACAAGGGGATGGGGGGAGGGCAAATCAGGGAGGTGATGCTCAATCGGTAGCTAATCTGGGCAAAGAGGGGGGAATAGAAATCGGTGGTTTTCACCGATTAAGAAGGTAATGGATTAGGTGCGTATTACCAATACATCAAACCAAACGACGTGTTACACCCGGATTAGGTGGGGCCCACCGATTAGGGGTGTATTGGCTATGCCAATACACCAAACCAAACAAGCTGTTAGTATATACCTAGAAAGGATAACTTAATTGCTGATAGTCTGGCTAAGTCAATTCATACTATGAGCCTAGGTTTAAAATTGTTTTAAGATCCTTCTTTGAGGGTCTAAGTTGTTTTCTTTGTATTTCTATCTTTTCACCAGAAAAAAAAAGTTTGAATTTTTATATGTTTTAATATTATTCATACATTAGTCAGTGCATTATGTTTCGATCGATGTAATTAGAATTGAGTAAAACAAGTTAATGTAATTGGTATAGATCAAAATTTTCATTGATGCGTAGATTAATTATTCTGATTTATTACTAAAATTGCATGCATCTCCCGGTATAATTGGAACCAAAACGAAACCAACCATCATATAAATTTTAATGCCTTCATGCTTCTTCTTTTTTTACAAATGCAAGGATAACCATAATTACAAATAAAAATAATATACATCTAACATAGTTTTTTTTTTTAACCGGAGATGAATGAAATAGTAAGATATATTGCATTTTCAATAAGAAGATTTGAATTTAAATTTTGAAAGCGGTATTATTAAGAGAGACAACCACGAAATTTTGAAAGAATTAATTTTTATAAATTATAAAACAAATATAGATAATGCATTGGGAAATGACTAAAAATCCCTTTTCTAAAGTAATAAATATAAAATCTATAAAATTCAATTATTTTTTATACATATATTTATTATAAGAATAATATCTTCCCACATTGCAAGTAATATACATGTATATATCAAAATTGTGGATATAAGAAATTACTAAAATTTCCTTCAATAATTCATGATTAATCTAAAAGGAATAAGGACTAAAATGAAAATTGGCATAAAATAGTACTAATAAATTGTCCCACCCATTTACCCATTTTCCAAAATATGCATTTAATTCCATGTATAGTGATGGGAAGAAACCGAAGATTTGAAATATCACACGAGATATGGAGAATTGTCATCCATAATTCAACTTGTCATGTTATCAATCAACGTGATAACCATGTGATCATGAATTGTACTCTCCCATCAAACCAAATTTTAGATAGCAACAACAATTGGGTGAATGTATGCTCCCTATCTTATTAAACACTCCTCTATTATTTTAATTAACTAATATTAAATCATTATTTAACAAATTTATTTATATTATTATTTAAGTGGTTGATTAAATTGATATTACAAATCAATTTAATATTAAACTCAATTAATGAAAT
Source organism: Gossypium hirsutum (assembly GCF_007990345.1). Taxonomy (NCBI): domain Eukaryota; kingdom Viridiplantae; phylum Streptophyta; class Magnoliopsida; order Malvales; family Malvaceae; genus Gossypium; species Gossypium hirsutum. The sequence goes on along the minus strand of NC_053431.1, from coordinate 104,617,463 downwards.
TATCAACGTATCTTTATATATTTTAAACAAATTATATTGTTATAAGATATTTTTTGTATTTTTTATATTAAAAATTTTAATAAATAAAATTACAAATGTTAATATTTAGATTGATGCCACTAACATTTACAAAAAAAGATAACGCTCCAATAGAATATTTCTTTTAATATTTTTACCCATTCTAATGCTATTCTGCGTTTTTATTGTGTATAATTTTTATATGTATTTACATGTGATAAATAATTTTTAAAAATTTTAAATTTTATAAATATAATATTTTATTTAGAACTAAACTGACTTTGAAGTACATTTTGTTTATAATTTAATAATGATAAGCATGGGAGTTGATGAAAGAGAGAAGAGGCGGAGACGGAGTAGGTACAGGGGCAAGAGTAAGTGATGGAACTTGATCGCCGCGCATCCTTTCACCCATTTCGCTTTCGAAAGGACCATATCCTAATCCACCCATCTCACTTTGTTGGTTGGCCAGGGCTCTTCTCACCGACGATTTTTCTCTTCTTTCTTTCTTTTTTTTTTAAGATTTATTTCTATCTATATTCGATCATTTTTTCTAATAATGATAACAAATATTGAAGTTTTACAGTATTTAAAATTTATATTCGGGGTTTGAATTTAATTTTTTCAATAATATCGTCTAAATTTTAAATCTGAATCTTCTATTTTGAAGTATAATATAATTTATCATTATATCTAATAATTTACAAGTTATACATATTAATTTTTTAATATCATTTACAAAATAAAAAAATATATTACTAATATACTAACTACTCACTTATAATACAAATAAATGTTTGTGTGGAGGCCGTTGTTAATTATTACAGTTTTAAACTTTACATTATTTTAGTACACGACATGACTAATTTGAGCATTACTCTATCAATCATTGTATTAAATTATTAAGCATCCAGATTTCATTTTTGAAATCATTTTATTAAATTAATAAAGGATCTAGGTTTCATTTTCAGACCTCAAATAGTCAATCTCAACTTTCACTCATAATGCGTTGGGACATCCAATCTTATATATCATTAGACTAAAAAATTATTAAAACTTAATGATTAAAACTTATTTATTATAAAAAAATGACATTTTATTTTTTAAACCAAAATTTAAACATAAGATTATATTTTGATGAGGTCTTTTTTTCCCAAAATATTTCATTTAATTTTGTTACTGAATATCTTAAAATCACTTTTTAAAATATATTTTGATGCATTAAAATTTATCACATAACTGTTAATAATTGTAAACTTTGTTGATGTGTGATATCAACAAGAGAGGTGACATGAAGGAGGATATGGTGGTGTAAAAGAAGGTTGGCTCACTTTGGTTGGGTGGAGAGCAGATGGAGTAATATTGTGAGTAAAAAAGAGGTTGCGGATAGTAAGAAGGCTAGAATATTTGAGGATCGATCCCTTCTTCATTGAGCTGGGGGTATATATAGTGGAGGTTCTGTTTCTGGAGAAGTAGTCATCATTTGCTGAGTGTTTGGGGAGGATGCATGTGATGAGACTCATTTACTATTCCTTCTGAGTTGTGGTGTAGAGTTGTTAATATTCATGTAAGGTTTGATAGCCTGACAATCACATTCTTAACAAAAGAGTGAGTGTCTTGAGGAATGAATAGGCAAAACATTTTCAAAAGGAGCAAGTAACTAGTTTGCAGAGATGATCAGCCAAGACCCTTCTAAGAAGAACAAGAGGTTAATTGGAATCAAGCCACTAGTCTTCTAAAGACTAGCCAGCTACTTGTGAGTAGAGGGGTGTTTATGAACACTTTGTTATATTGTCACATGTTGTAAACGCAAGGGAGTATAACAAACTTTAATAAATCTTTTAATGACATCCAACAACCAAATATATTTTATTTTAAATAAATAAATGAAGATGAATCATGCTGTTAAGAAACTGTTTTTTTCTAAGGAGGACGATAGCTGAAAGCATTACATTACAGGGAGTATGGTAATACTTTTATAATTAATACCAATATATCTTTTTTTATTAATTTTTTTTTCTTATTTGTAATTCACAATCACATGTAACTTCTTTTATTTATTTTCATTTTCAGCTCCGCATCCATTTATAATATTTTTTTTTAAAAAAAATCTATCTTTTATGCAGTTTTTAAAATATTTATAAAAATCGAATGGAAATAATAAAAATAATATTTAATTAGTAGTGCATATAAATAAAATAAACCCTTGAATAATGAAGAGGTGAGGCGTGCAAAGGCCAAACAATGATTTGTGATGGCGATGGACAGTTTGGAAATGATTAATAAAAAAATAAAATGTGAATTGCAGCTTTAAAATCCTTGTTTTCCGAGAAATTAATTATTGCTTTCACAGCTGCTTTAGAAATAATTAATGTTAGTAGAGACAGTGGAAGGCAAGCTTTTGTATTTAAGACAAAATTTAAGTCTTGCATTTTGGGGGTCCATTTATTAGTTAAAGTAAAAGGTTGTCCTAACATTTCTTTTTACAACCAATACCACTCAACTATATATTACCTTTTTTTTTTAACCAAAAAATATATATTGCTTTATTACAAGGCAATCTTTTTAAAAAAATAGTTATTGAACTGTAATAACTGTATAATTCAACAATCTCAAATCTCATTCCTTAATATTTTATTTAGTTTAGTAAACAAAAAGACGAGATGGTACTTGTTCCATGTTCCCAAAGGGAGACCACCCCAAAAACGGCAGCGTCGTAACTCCTAATTTCACCCTCACCCTCCAATCACAACTTGTGCGATTCATGTTACAGGCAGTGACCCAATCACTCACATCTTAGTACGTATAAATAATTATTTAGTGGATTTCCACATAGCTTAGCTGAATGCAGAAGCTTCCTGTTTTCTCTTTCACTTTGTCTCTCTCCACTTTTTTCTACCTATATTTACGTAAACAAAGGCTTTTCTCTTTACAATTTTGATTCCATTGTTGATATAATTACATATACGATATTTTGTAAAACTGCTTTCATGGGGTTTCCAGTTGGTTACACTGAAGTTTTCTTGCCAAAACTCTTGGTTCACACGCTTTCCTTTTTGGGTTTCATCCGTAATCTGATCTCCGCATTTTTTAATTTCTTAGGACTCACCAATTTCCTCGAAACAGACGCAGTCTGGCTCGAAAATCCAACCCAAACGACACTCGAGCATCCGCCCGTATCAGCTCTCCTGATCCTGGAGATACTTCCAGTCATAAAGTACGAGGAGCTCGTCATCGTAGGGGACCCACCAGAGAGCTGTGTTGTTTGCTTGTACGAGTTCCAAGGTGGGGAAGAGATCAGGTGGTTGAGGAACTGTAGACACGTTTTCCATAGGGCATGTTTGGACCGTTGGATGGACCATGATAAGAAAACGTGTCCGCTTTGTAGGACGTCATTCATGCCCGATGAGTTGCAAGACGAGTTTAATCAAAAGCTCTGGGCTGCTTCTGGGATTGCTGATTTTTACGGCGAATACAGTTTGGTTCCAGGATTGTAGATTCTTTCAAGGGCGACAGAGAATGGCCCTTTTTCTTTTTCTTTTTCTTTTTCTTTTTGGCAATCAGCTTATGAAAATTGTACATATTACATATGGCAATTTGGTGCATAACCAATAAAAATTGGAAAAAAAAAAACCAAAGTTTTCTATATACATTCTTATTGTTTTGAATGTTACAAATATGTTTTGTTTGATTGAGTTATAAGTAATAACCAATATAAAACCTCTAATAATGCTGATAATGCAAAAATTAACTAAGTTGATATTAATAAAGAAAGTTCTGTAACACCCCTTACCCGTGTTAGACGCCGAGAAAGGGTACGAGGCATTACCGGACTTAAACATAAACATTCATAAAAAATCGGGTCATAAAATTTCATCCAATTTAAAACCATTCATGCATATACTTATTGTCCCTTATACGAGCCTACGATGCCTAAAACATACATTAGGGGTGGTTTGGGACTAAACCGAAAACTTTCGAACTTTTACAACACTTAGAAAAATTTTCATACTTTGGAAAGTCACACGCCTATGTGGCTTGGGACACGCTCGTGCCCTCAACCCGTGTAACTCTTTGTTTATGACGTCATGTGCCAAATGAGGTCACACGGCCAAGGCACACGTCTATGTGGGCAGACCATGTGTCACACACGGCTTAGACACACACTTGTGTGTCTACCCGTGTGGACAAATACAAGGCTATTTTCCTAGCCATTTTGCCACCCTTACTTGCACACATTCACACAACATCACATGACACAATTCATGGCATATAAATGCCTTCAAAACAACTACCATCAAGCAATAACATATCATTTTCACACCATCATCTAGCATGCATTATAACATCATGCCTTACCCAATCACTTCATGCTAAATTTACATTCAAAAGGCATTAACATATGAATAAATTCATATCCATTATATATCAAGCAAATATAAACCACATCACAAAACATTGACATGTGCACGTACATAATTATATGGGCTTACAACCAATTAGCCAATATAAGCCAATTTGCATGGCTACAAATTACATCCAAACTTTAGCCATCACAAGCTAATACATTTAGCCAAATCATAATTAATCATACACCAAATAACCAAGTCCCTATACATGCCATAAACTTAAAGGGGTTTGCATTCACTTATACCCAACATGCAGCTTGATAGTGTGATAGTATCTCCAGCGATCTCCAACTCGAGCTAACATACACCGCTATAAAATATGGGAAAGGAAGGGGAGTAAGCTACAAAGATTAGTAAGTTGGCATGTAAATAAAAAGCAACGTTAATCATAAGATATCATACACATAACATAATTTAAAATTTATCACAATATCATCAAGTATCATAGAGATTTCGGAACAATTACGGATAATTGTTATATTCACTTTTCATAACAAAACTGTCGACTTGAGTCATAGTCACTAAATTTTTTATATCTAGAGCAATGGAACTCCAAATTAAGATCCGCTAATTTTTCCATAAACTAAACTCACATATATTCTTACCACAAAATTTTCAGAATTTTTGGTTTAGTCAATAAGTGCAGTTTATTCTTTAAATTCACCCATATTTGGTTGTCTAACTGTTCCATCCCCTCTTCACTAAAAATTAATTATATCCTCATATGGGATTCGGATGATGTTCCTGTTTATTTCTTTTGAAAATATACTCATTATGGATTTTAATCATATAAATTATAACCAATAATTATTATTTTTTATATTTTTTAATGATTTTCCCAAATCAGGACAGTGGATTCCAAAATCATTCTGACCATGTCTCACTAAAATTCAAATATCTCATAATATAATTTTTTTTTGCTTACACGGTTTCCTTTGTATGAAAATAGACTCAATAAGCTTTAATTGCATATCTTATTCAACCTCTAATTCGATTTTCAACATTTTTGGTGATTTTTCAAAGTCACACAACTACTGCTGTCCAAAACTATTTTATTACTAAATTTCACGCTTTCATGTTTTTTTTTATACTTTCATTGTAACACTTACTCCATATCAATCTTACCAAAGTTCGATCGCATATCGAGCACATTGCTCATAAGTTTACACATACGTACCTGCACTTATTCATCACATAGTCATATTCAATACACCTAGTCATTTCCCATTGAACACATCAAAATAATAACGGATACCCGGTGGCCTACACGTAGTACCACCCTTGTCGTCAAAGCTACCTTCTTCAAAAAGTGGCCTTCACATAGTACCACACTTGTGACCAAAGCTATCTTTCTTCACAAAATGGCCTTCACATAGTACCGCACTTGTGACCAAGTTATCTCTTCTCAAAGTAGCCTTCACATAGTACCACACTTGTGTCACTAGTGACATGTCACTTGTATCCTATTTTGTTCCTAATGTTCAACCAGGAAATTTTCACTTTTCGATACTTGTCAATTTCATTCAATATTCAGCCACATTTCATAAAACATAATAAAATGTGATAATGTAAATAAAAACGATGCATTATTTACATACAAACTTACCTCGGTGCAAAATATGACGAATTTGCAATTTAGTCCACAACCTTTTCATTTCCCCAATCAAGGTCAATTCCTTATCTTTCTTAATCTATAATAACACATTTAACTCATTCAATACTCACATTATTCAATTTAGTCCAAAAATCACACTATGGAAAAATTATATTTTTGCCCCTAAAGTTTCACATATTTACAATTTTACCTCTAGGCTCGTAAGATGAAAAGCACTTATTTTTCTTAATTCCTAAGCCTAGCTGATTCATATTCCCTCTTATAGCAGCTCACATTTTTCACTAAATCACATTTTCTACACATAATTTTGCAAATTTTACAAATAGGTCCTTTATGCAATTTCATCAAAAATCACATAGTAAAAGTTATTTATCACACCCCAAACTTTCATATTTTTCCATAAAACATCAAAACACATGCATTTCATTCATGGGTAAATTTTTAAAGACAAACCTAGCTCAAAATAATGATGGAAATAGCTAAACCGAGCAACGAGGATATCAAAAATGTAAAGAACATTAAAAACGGGGCTAAAATAGACTTACAATCGAGCTTGGAAGCTTGAAAAATCCTAACTATGTCTTCCTCATGTGAAATTTGGCCAAGGGGTTGAATATGGACAAAAATTGGCTTTTAATTTTGTTTTTAATTCATTTTAATTACTAAATAACCAAAATGCCCCTAACTTAAAAATATTTTATTTCACCTATTTCATGTCCATTTTTGTCCAAAAAATTAACAAATGGTCTAATTACCATTTAAGGACCTCCAATTTAAAATTTCATAGCAATTAGACACCTCTAGCTTCTAGAACTTAAGTTTTACACTTTTTACAATTTAGTCCTTTTAACTAAATTGAGTGCCCAAACGTCGAAATTGTCCAACGAAATTTTCATGAAATCATTCTGTGAAATTGTAGACCATAAAAATATAATAAAAACACATTTTTCTATGTCGAATTTGTGGTCCCAAAACCACTTTTCTAATAGACCCAAAATCAGGCTGTTACAAGTTCTTTTTTGAAGTTATAGATTTGGTAAGACTCTTCTTTTGAATGATTATATGCATGAACATTGGTAGTGATGAAGTGTTGATCAGCTGTAGTTTTAGTGTGCTCCCAGGTTGATTGGTTACGGAAATGGTTAATGCATTAATGGTGGTGGTCGGCCATTTCTGCATCCATTTTCTTCTTTTATTTCTGCTCTTACATTTGATGGTTATAGTGAATTGCTGGATTCTGTGCCCAACCCATCCTTTTCTCAGGTATTTTTTAATAACTTAAAAGACTTTAAATTCCAAGCAAGCTCTGCTACACTGTGAACAATGATGTCAAAATACAGTTGTTTTTTTTTTTGTAGGCATGGAATATGAAATTCTGAATCGCCCCTTTCTCCCTGGTTGCCTGAAGCTATGGTTGTGAATATAGGCCCTCCCAAATACACCCATGGAGACAAGAGAAAGTTGAATTTGCTAACTTTCTTTATCTCACCTTCTATCAAATAAGAAACTTAAATCCACGTAAAAATTTAGAGTATTGTAGATTAAAAAAATCAATGTTGAGAGATCAAAAGTGACTGACTTAATATAACTCCTAATTTAACAAGACCAATGTCACTACGGGAGATTGTGTTTAATGAGATATATATATATAAATAGCAATTTAAAGTTAATTCAAGGAAAACAGTTTAATATGGCACAATTAAAAAATTATCATTTGGTACCTTAATTATTTGTTTAAGTTTTTTTATTTACTAAAATTTAAAATAAATATTATTTTAATCTAATTTCTTCACTATGCAGAAGGAGGAGATTTGTGCTCCCAATTGGTACATGTAATGACCCGAAATTTATAGATATCGAAAATCGAGTTTCTGGCTTACTATTTCAGAAAATTGAGTTCATAAATATTTATTAGAAATATTTACGAATGTTAGTTGAGTGATTAATTAGATTTTGGCTAGGTGAATTAGCTTGACTTAAGGCTAATTTAGTGTAAGGACTAGATTGGATATAGTGTAAAAGTTTAATTATAGACTAAAGAAAATTGAAGGGACTAAATTAGTAAATAACCCATAAAAGGGAATAGTGCCAAATGTATGGAAAATATTATTCCATGTGTATGTATAATATACATATATTATATACTTAGTAATTAAAAAATTAATATAATAATATATTAATATAATATAATATAATAATAAAATAAAGCATATATTAAAACATAAAAGAAATAAAGAAACAAAATTGAAAAAGAGAAACAGAAAGTGGGAACGAAAATTGGGAGAAAAAGAAAGGAGAAAAGAAAAAGGGGGAAATTAGGGATTTAAAGCTTCAAGCTTAATTTGGTAAGTCAATTAAGTCCCTTTCTTTATTATTTTGATGTTTTTGGAGTCCTAGAGACAAATATTACTTGATGTAAGTGGAAATTTTAAAATTTAATAGATTTTTAGACATGGGTTATGTTGAACAAATTGTTGAATTAGGGATTTAATTGAATAAATTTCAAGTTGGAATTGATTAAGGGATTAAATTGTAAAAGAAGCTATAAGTTTTATGTTTGATAGACTAAATTGAAAGAAATTTGAGATTAGGGTTTTACCATGAATATTCAATGTTTAAGGAGAATATGATAGGAAATTGAATAGAAATGGGGTATGAATTGAGTGGTAAAAGTAAATGTGTTAATTAGTATTAAATTGAAAATTTAGATATGAATTAAATAGAAATTCAATTATTTATTGTGAATTATTGTTGTATTAATAGTATAAATTGTTTAATTTACGTAGCTAATGTAGTACCGAAGACATCAAAAAAGAAAGGAAAAGAGAAAGTTAACGAGGAGTAATCCGAAAAATTACGGTTTGTATTGCTATAAACCAAACTTAATATTAATGCATTTATTATATATATATGGTAAGTTGTATAGAGGTAAGTATTGCTATTATTGTATTGAATCCAATTGAGTTGTGAGTATTTGAATTGAAATGTATATTGATTGTTATCTGAAAATTGTTAGTGAAATAAATACCCTATTAACAATGTCGGGCTAGGTTGGATATAATTGGCATGCCATAGGATTGAAAGTGTACAGGGACTTCGACCTTGAGTCGATGAGGCACTAATAGTGTCGTAGCGTTACTTCGACTTTGTGTCGATGAGGCACTTTGTGTGTCGTACTGTTACTGATACCTCGGTTTAATCTGATGAGGTATTATGTACCATACTGTTACTATTTTCTCTGGCAATGTCGATGAGGCACAATGTGCCGTACTGGTGTGTTGGTTAGATCCGTGTATCCACCAAGGTCCGAGTTATGTTAATAGGGTAATTACCATACAAGACTATTGAATGACTGTGCTACTGTACTGAAAATCGATTGTTGTTGATTGATATTAATTTGAACTGAATGTTTCATTGAAAAAGAACTTTGAATATAATTAGTGCTATTAGATTTGAAATTTAGTAGCTTAAATGCATTTTGTGTTAATAATGATTTAAGTATTGGTTTATAGAAATACCACTGAGTGGATACTTAATGTAAGGTTGTTTCCGTGCATAGGTTAGGTAAGAAAGCGACTAACAACTCAGCATCCAAGACAAGCCCGAACTCAAATACTTGGTGATGTATCTTATTTTGAGAAATGGCATGTACCTAGGTTGTCTTTTGAGGTTATTTTGAGTATGAATGTTATTAATGTAAGAATGTTAAAGGTTTATATATATATAAAGACCTATGCCAAATAATATGGTCTTTTCATAGTTTAATTTGAATTGAATTTGAATGATACCGAAGTATATTGTCTGGAGGTTCTATGTTAAACACTTACTAATACACTCGAGTTAGATCGTAACATTGATGATTTTAATGTGAAATGGATGTATTTAACCATGTTTTGGATTGGTTGAAAGATTGAATTTTAATTTGTTTGTTATTAAAGTTTACAGGGTTGGTAAACTTGGACTATAAGGTTCATTTTGAGTCCACACGGAGTGGCACACGAGCATCTGATCAGACCGTGTGAGACACACGGGCCTTATACAAGCATATGAACAGGCTGTGTGTCTCCTGCATCTAAAATGTAGTAAACAGAATGCTCAAGTATGGCCATACGGGTAGAGACACGAGCGTGGGCCTCAGCCGTGTGAAGTGCACGGCCACAGTACACAAGCATGTGCATCTTGGCCGTGTAAATCTAGTTTGTTCTAGGTTTATAAGTCAAAGAAGCACATGGGTAAAGGACATGGGTGTGTCCTAGCAGGGTGAGTCATACGGAGTGACAACACAGGCGTGTCTTAAAGACACACGGGCGTGTCTCTAAACCACACAGGCATGTGGTACTGTTCATTAATAGAAATTTTGAAACTTTTACGAAAAAAGTTTATAAGCTTCTGATTGAATTCCGATATGTTCTTAACAAATTCTATGGGCCTTGAATATTCATCAAAAGGGGTTAATAAGATATGTTACTGAATTATACAATGTTTAATTTTATTTGATTTGTGTTATAAACCGTAGTGATAGTTAATGCTCTGTAATCCTATTTCGATGTTGGAAAAGGGTTAGGGGGTGTTACAGTACATGTGCATATGCTTGTTTTGCTTATGAGAAAGTCTTTATTTTGCTTTTTGTGTGGGAAGTTAAGCTATGGGGAAGTTTCTGTCCATTGCGGGCTATAACATTGAAGCATAAGATTGTTTTTCAATGGGATATTTCCTTACACGCTCTATCGCGGAAGGCTTCCATGTGGAAGTGCAAATGATTGATTGAGGATGGGGAGGGAAGAGGGATTAATTTTAGAAATTCCATGATCAATGTAGATGGGATTAGGGGTGATTCTTCCAAATCTTATCCCTTAAATCAAGGAGTTTTTAGTGCTTTCAATTCTAATGTATTCCAAATTAAACTGAATAAGGAGATGGAAATAAGGTCTGTAAGCCCAAAAAGGAGAGACGGGTTGAAACTTAGTGGTCATTGCACTAATGTTAACTATGATGAAGAAATGTCGCTAGTGGAGGGGGAGGATACACTAATTCACCACTCGGAAGGCTCTAAAAGGTCACATACGAAACTGAATGAGGTGAAGGATGAGGATTCGAATGTTTCGAAGGAAATTATGGATACTTTGGCATAAAACTCAGAAACTATGATATCGGTAAGCTTTGCTAAGTAGGCCAGTCGGACGCAATAAAACTCATAAGTTGGAATATCCGAGGTTTGGGGAGACCTTGGATAATTCGACATCTCCGACATATGTTGCGAGGCTTAAATCCCTTTATGGTCTTTTTGATTGAGATGAAGCTAAGTGCGTCTCGAATGGCTACAGTTGGAGAGAAATGTGGATTTCAAAATAGTATGAATGTGAATTCAAACAGACGAAGTGGTGGTCTAGTGTTGGGTTGGAAAGAAACTTGCAGGGTGGTTTTTTGATCATTTTCGAGAAAGCATATTGACGTGATGATAAAGGATGATAGGGAAGGAAATACTTGGCATTGTACGGGTTTTTATGAAGTGCTTGATGAGAGATTTTAGAAGGAATCATGGAACTTACTAAGACAGTTGGATGATTTACCAAATGTTCCTTAGATGATAATAGGAGATTTCAATGAGATTGTGTACTCGACTGGAAAAAAAAGGTGGTTTGCCACGTCAAGAAAGACAAATGAGAAACTTCAAGGTGGTTTTGGAGGATTGTTTGATATCGAACCTGGGTTATCGAGGTCAGTGGTATACTTGGGAGAAGGGACACTTCAAAGACAATATTCGAGAGTGGATTGATAGAGGTGTGGAAAATGATGAATGGAGGGTAAGATTCCCGAATTATAGTTTGGAACATTTGGTCCACTCTTTTTCTAATCATTGTCCTTTGTTGTTACATACAGGTCCAAAGTGGAGTAACAAACGGGTATCGCATTTTAAGTTCGAGGGTCCATGGGTCATGGAGGAACCCTGTAAGAGTGAGGTACAGTGGCTTTGCGAGTCCACTACTTGTGGGGTACCACAATGTTTAGGGGAGGTAAGAGTTGGACTTGATAAATGGTTCAATACATTACGGAAAAATCATTCAATAACAAGATATGATTTACAGAAGAGACTCCAGTACTTAAATTAGACCTACCCTACGAATGAAATTTTAAGAGAGACAATAGACATGAAATTAGCTTTAAATTTAAAGGCTGATAAAGAGGAGGTTTATTGGGAACGACGGGCGAGGGCTAACTGGTTGAAAAATGGTGAAAAAAATATTACATATTTTCATGATTTTGCTTCGCGTAGGAGAAAGAGAAATCACATGTCAAATCTGAGAGACAAGAGTGGCACTTTTGTATGAGGGTGATTCGGATATGCTGAAAATTGCCAAAAACTATTTTCTTTCTCTTTTCCCTTCGAAGGGCTCAATGGGCATTGATGAAGTTTTGCAAGGGGTTATGTAACAACCCTAACCCTTATTCGTTGCCGGAACAAGGTTACAGAGCATTACCAAACTTTACGAACTAATTTCAAATATTTCATTACCCTTATTATACAAATTAAGAATCAATCATAAATCATTAATATTGTCCCTTAAATAGGCCCTCGAGGCCCAAAATACACTTTAGAAGTGAATTGGAACTAAACCAAACGCTCAAGAAATTTTTCTTAAAATTTTAAAAAAAATTTTAAGAGTAGGGACCACACGCCCATATGGCTGAAATAGTTAATTTTAAGGCCACTTTTCTCACACTTTTTTAATATCAACCTGTACACAACATAGAAATACACTAATATATCCCAACCAAGCAACCAATTCAAGCCAATATCATGTATTAAACATAATATGTCATCGCAAAATTCATTTACTTAAACTTACCAAAATAACTCCATTCATTAATTTACTAATATCTACTACTAAATTCTTGCAAACAAACATATATATATGCATCATTCAAATTCATAATTCAAGTTCAACTCTTTTCTATCCAACCCATTACATGCCATATAAACCATAGAATTGTATTACAAAATCTACTGGAGAAATCTGGATAGTGTGGCCTGATATGTTGATCCGATCCTCCAATCTCACGTTAATCTACAAGAAACATTAACAACACGAGTAAACTTAATGAAGCTTAGTAAGTTCATTGGTTTTAAAGTTAAATCTTACCGAACATACTATAACAAATCATAAACATGCAATTCACTATCACTTCTTGCCAATCACAATTTCAAATGATGAATTCACCTAATTGAGCTCAATATCAATAACTACTTAAATTCTATCACTTTAATCCATATGACACTTACCAATCTTTTTCAAATTAGAGAATGTCTTACGGAACTGAGTACATCGTTTACTTGATGCCATAGTCCAACTATGGTCTTACAAATATATTTCCATGGCCCTACCATGAACTTACACTCATAATGCCATAACCTAGTTATGGTCTTATCATCAGGATGCCATAGCTCAGCTATGGTCTTACATTTAAATATTGCCATGGTCCAACCATGGTCTTATCCGTCAATTCCTCTTGTGTCACAGAATGATCATACTCAATCATGCGTTCCACTTAATTTGAATATTCAATTTGATTTTCATAATATCACAATAATCATAATTCAATAACAAATATATGAAATAAGACATTATATCATTCATAAATCAACAATTTATCATGAAAGTTCAACCATATGAACTGTGGGGTAGATTGTAGAAGTTCTAGAAATTCAGGGACTAATCTATTAATTTCTCTTCTTCGCGTTTATCTTCGGGTTCTTGATCTATAATGTAAAATTATTCATTCATTAGCATCTAATTCAATTCTAATTCACTTCACAATTTATACCCTTCAATTTTCAAAATTACACATTTACCCCACCTTTTACAATTTTTACAATTTAGTCCATGATCAATTAACCCATCAATTGAGCTAATTTTTCTCATTAATGCTTTACCTAAGTATTATAGGCTATTTCATAGCCTTTGACATTCATAATTTCATGCCAAACCCTAAGATTTAATCTTTTTCACAATTAGGTCCTAAAATCAATTTCTATCAAAATTACTTAATAAAATCATCATATAACAAAATTAAAGTTTCAAATCCATGTTAATTAATCATAAACTTCCAGCACTCATCAACGGTAACTTTCAAAATTACTCATGAAATCAAAACTAATGAATTAAATAGTTGGACCTAGTTGTAAAAGTCACAAAAACATAAAAATTTCAAGAAAAAAGAAAGAATTGAACTCACATGTAACAAAAATATGAAAAACCAGCTTAGAGGGACTCTTCTATGGCTATTTTTGGCTGAAAATTGATGAAGAAATGTCTAGGTTTTTAATTTGGTCTTTATTTAATTTTATCTCAATTGCCAAATGATCATTTTATCCCTAAACCATCCAAATTCAAGATTATTTTCCTGCACATGTCATCGCAGCCTTCTAATTAATGTCTATTTGCCTTTTTGGTCCTCCATTATTCACTACTTGAGCTATTTAATCACTATTTCTTTATTTAGCAAGTTTTGCACCTTTTTTAATCTAGTCCTTTTTATTTAATTAACCATCAAAACGTTAAAATTTTCTAACGAAACTTTAATTCTAGCTCAATGACACTTATAAACATTTACGGCTTGGTTTATAAAATCGAGGTTCCGATACCTCATTTTTAACCCAATTTACTTAATAAATTCTTTTAAATCACAAAATTCACTAATTTAAGAATATTTCTGAAATCACACTTAACTCATAAATATTAATTTATTAAATTTTCAAACTTACTCATCAGATTTAGTGATCTCGAATCATTATTTCTGACACCACTGAAAATTAGGCTATTACAACTAAGACTTGATTGCGATATATATGAAAGAAAATTTGTTACGAGATTTCTTGGTTATGGATGTGTGCGATGCAGTTAAGTTCATGAGCCCTTTAAAAGTGTCGGGAGAGGATGGACTCAGTGCAGTATTTTATCAAAGATTTTCGCATATTGTGGGAGTAGAGGTGGCTACATATTGTATAAAAGTTTTGGCTAGTGAATAGAACATTGCAGAGATAAATGAGACCAGAGTGGTTTTAAGCCCAAAGGTTAATAATCTACAAAACATGACTAAATTCAAACCAATAATTTTGTGTAATATTCTCTACAAAAGTATATAAAAAATGATTGTGAATAGATTACAGTTGGTGATTCACTTATGTGTTAATAAGGCTCAAAGTCCCTTTGTACGTAGAAGGCTTATATCAGATAATATTCTAGCAGCTTACAATATATTACACTACTTAAAGAATAAGAGGAATGAAAGCTTGCGGTTTATTGCTTTAAAATTAAATATAAGCAAAGCCTATGACAAACTTGAGTGGGTTTTCTTAAGGCGGATGCTCAAGAAGATGGGTTTTTTGGATGGGTGGATCAAAAAGGTGATGAAATATGTGGAATCAGTCTCATTCTCGGTTGTGTTTAATGGAAAAGTGAGGAAGTCTTTCTGATTCGGCCGTGGATTACGTCAAGTGGATCCCCTTAGCCCATATTTGTTTCTAATCTATAGTGTAGGCTTATTTGCATTATTGCGCACAACATCCATGCAAGGCTGACTAAAGGGAATTCGTATTAATTGGTATGCCCCTACTGTTACTTATTTACTGTTCGTTGATGATAGTGTAATTTTTTTGAGAGGCATCGTTAGAAGGGGCGATTGCTTTAAAAAGGGTTTTAGAGAAATATACTGAACAATTGGTAAATTTTAATAAATCAGGATCTTTCTTTAGCTCGAATGGGCCCCGCTCTCAAAGGATGAATGTGTGTTGAACTTTAGGGGTACAATCTATTCAAAATCCTGAAAAGTATTTGGGGCTCCCATCGATCCTGGGAAGGAACAAAATGGAGGCTTTTAGGGGACTAAATGAGAGATGTATAAGTACATTAAATAGCTGGGGCTCAAGAACTTTATCTATTGGATGACAGAAAGTTCTTATAAAGGCAGTATTACAGGCCATCCCAATGTTTGACATGCCATGTTTCTTGTTGCCAGTTCTTTTTACAGAGAGATAGAAGCTATGATGGGCCATTTTTGGTGGAAAAAATCAGGAGGAAGGAGATGGTTGCATTGGTGTTCTTATGAGACACTATGTTATTTGAAGGAGGATGGGGGGATGGGTTTTCGGGATTTGGCAAAGTTCAACATCGCTCTATTGGTGAAATAGGGATGTTGGCTTCTTGAAAACCTTGGATCACTCTCGGGAAGATTGATTCGTGCGAAGTGTTACCCAAACATAGGTTTTCTTGAGTTGAATTTAAGCTCAAACCTCTCTGTGACATGAAAGAGCATTTGGAGTGCAAAAGGTTTTTGAAATTAGGGTTGAAATAGAAGATCAGTTCAGGTCACTTGGTGTCAATATGGGAAGATTATTGGTTGTCGAGTAAGTATATGAGGAAGGTCACTACGAAGCGAGTTACATGTATGGATCAAGTTAGTGATTTAATTCTACATGAGTCAAAAATTTGGGATACTAGACTCATTAGATCGCTATTCACAGAGAGGCGGACGCCATTATGAGCATCTCATTATCAATGAACAACTAGAATGATAAACGTATATGGTTTGGCAAGCATATAGGTAAATATTCAGTACGCAGTGGCAGGGATTTAAATAGCGGACCGATATCGGAATAGCGGCCGTTATATAGCGGTAGTGGCGCCGTCCGAAACCGCTATTGCTAAAAATAGCGGTATGAAGCAGAGTCACACCAATAGCGGTGGATCGCGGCCGCAATTTAACGGGTAACGGCCAATTGCGGGAATAACGGGCCGCTATTCCCGTTATTTTCCGTTACAGTGGTTAAAGCAGCATCAGATTGAAGGATGAGATGAAGGTTGGGGATTCCGTTCAGGTACAATAGAGAAAAGAATTAGCTTAGGTTCACAGCCCACCCCTTCTTTTGAGCAAGAGTGAGTAGTAGCTAAGATCTTGAGGTTTTCAGCGTGCTTGCTGTCCATGGTTGGGTCGATTCTGCGGGGGCCAGTGGAATTGTACAACCGGCGCGAAACAGCCGGGCAATGGGATATGCCGATTGTATGACCACCTGAAAAACAAATGAGAGACTTTGAACATCTGAGAAATCTGAGAACATTTCCCCAAAGGAAAAGTGAAGCAAGGATAAAGATGATGAGCCATGAAGCGACAGTGATGAAGTTGAACTGATATACTTGTAGGCTGAAGCAATATCCATGTTGCTGTTGAAACCAGAACAACTGTTGCACACTTGCACTCACTTTCTTTCTCCTGAAATATTTTTGAAAGAAAGTAGTTTGGGGGTGTATTTCCTCTGTGTTTTCAAGTAATGAAACGTTGAATTTGTTGATAAAAAAATTTAAGTGAAGAACAAAGAGGAGTTTGTTTGATTTACACGTGCACAAGTGTAAAGAACAAAGTGGAAGCCATGCAATAGTCGGTAAAATTGGAGAACTAAGTGGTCAAGTTAAGCCCTTGGTTACTGAAGAGAGTAAGGAGAGTAGTGAAGTTGTGGAAAGGGCTTGGAATGTTTTACAATAAATTGTGCGAATTTTAAAAAAATTCACGACCGCGACACCTGCGATGACCGCAATAGCATCCGTTATGTCCGCAACCGCGATAAATGTAACGCGACCGAAAACGCGACCGCGACCGTTATTTAAATCCCTGCACAGTGGTTATAAAGCTTTATTAAGTCTGTGTGCTGTAGGTATTACTGAACGCTTTATCTTTAAGCAATTATGGCTTTTAAACTGTAGGTCGAAGATAAAAATTTTGCTTTGGCGATTTGTTAAAAATTATGTTCCAACCATGCAAATTTTTTACTGTAAAATAATTGCAGTAGGACAGTTATGTCCACAATGTCAATTGGAGGCTGAAGCAACCATTCATGCTAGTCGTGACTGCTATTTTACAAAGCAGGTTCGAGGAAAGTTGGATTTCCAATGGCCTGAAATAGTGGCCGAGGTAGGTTTTCTGGTTGGTTATGCTAGATTTTTTAACATTCAACCATAGATAATAAAGAAATTGTTGCTATTACAGTTTGGATGCTATGGTATGCGCGGAACAAATCTCTACATGTAGGAACTTTGCAGAGTATAAACGAAGTTGTTACCTTTATTCGCAGCTATGGAAGTGAATATCAGATACTGAGCTTTGTGTTGACACACCCTCTTCCTGTTGCGGTAGTCCATTGGTCCCGCCCGCTGCCATTGTGGTCAAGATTAATGTGGATACTGATTACTTCGGACCAAGAAATAAAGTGAGTTCAGGGATTATTATATGGGACTATATTGGGCAAATTTTAAGATCAGGGTATCGTATCCATACTTGGCTTCTACAATTGGTATGGTGAAGGCTCTACATGGTTTACAGTTTGTTCAAGAAGTGAGATTCCAACGAGTCATCCAGGAGAGTGATTCAAAAACTATAATACTAAAATTGCAAACAAATTATGAAGATTACTTAACTCTTCGGCCAAATTACTTGGGATGTAAAAGCTTTTTCGAGAAATTTTGAGTTCTGTTGTTTCAAATTCGAGCTTCGAAGATGTAACTCTGTCGTGCATGCAATAACGGTGCTGGGTAGGAGAGATTCAACTAATCGATTTCTGGGTGAAAGATGCCCCTTCAAAGGTTGGGGAAGTTGCAGCGAAGGATCGGTGTTGGATTGACCCAACGTCAGTTAGTTTGCTCTGTTGGATTCTGGGATTGGAGTTTCATGATTTGGGAAAAGGGTTCCCTCAATCTCTCTCCCTGTCTCAATCCTTTCGGTGTGTTTTATGAGGAGATTCATCCTTTTGGTCGGTTCACAAGGATATGGCTATTTATTTTCTGCTAATTTTAAGGTTTCAAGCTGTGTTGATTTTGGAATTTAGGATTTTTCTGAGTTGTTTCTGTTAGCTCTTCAATTTTTCTTTACTTTTTTGGCTTAGAGTTTACCTTGTGTCTTTCCTTTGTTTCTCTTTGTATTTTATTTTGTTGCCTGGTCATTATCCCATTAATAAAACCAAAAAGATTATTCTCAAAAGTATATATATATATCAACATTAAATACTCATTTATGTAACAAGAATCATATATGTTAATAATCTTTACTATAATTGATTTAGTCATATATTACGAAAAAACTATAAATATGTACACACTTAGTCCTGTTGTAATTTTTTTTCTTAATATTAAGTCTTTATATACTGTTTTTAATATCCAATTTTAGAAAATATAAATATCTGCTTCAAGTCCCTAAAATGTAAATTTTACACATTCATTCATATATTCATTTTTTTAATTATTGATTTTTGTTCTTAATTTATATTAATTATAATTTAAACTATCATCATTATTAAAATTAAATATTTATATTATTTTTACTTTTAAAAAATATTATTTAAGAAAATTTAGAAAATTTCTACCAATTTTTAATAATTTAATATAATATATTTTAATTAAAGAAAAACTTGTATAATATGGTCCCTACATTCTTCAAACAAGTAGCTTAGGTGGGAAATAATGCTTGAAACAAGTTAGGTTTATAGCCCCCATATTGAGAGTCCAATTGGTCTGAAACGGAGCACTTTTGGGCCGGGCATGCAAACAATTGCTGGGACCTTGAAACATCCAAGTGAACTTATCCCCAATGTTTCAATCAATGCAGTTTGAACACATTCTTAGGTCAGTCTTCGGATTAATATTTTTTATAATAATTTATAAATGTGTTGTGCCAAAATGACAATGTGCGATGAGACTAAGTTTAAAAATGGTGGGCTATGTGAAGAGTGTGTTCTGTGTGAGGACTAAGGTCCTATTTGCTCCATATTTTTGTTGGACACATGTCTGAATATTAGTATAAGATATAATTTTTTGAAGAGTATGAAAAAAGGTAAACATTATTTCAATAGAAATAATCTTCCAAACAGAAAAGTTGGATGGGAAATTTTAATTTTGACCCAAAAAAAACTGTACTTATGGACTAGAAACATGACATTAAACGGGGCACTATTTTGAGCAAAGATTTTCGTCCCCATCTATAAAATATCATCGCAGCAAAATACAGACCGAAAAGGATATAATATGATGGAATTACAAAAAAAACCCTACCCCTTTCAGATATTAACTAAGGTATCCATATTGGTCGTTCACTCGACTCACGAGCAAATTAGCCAAGAAATTAAAATTAGTCAAAATCTAAAAGACAATTACCATAAAATCAACGAAAAAACACAATCATTTCAGCTAAGTTGAAACAACCCACACCTTTTTTTTTTCACATTAGTGACTTTAACGATCTTGCTTTAATGGGCTTTCTCGTTCGTTTCTCGCCACTATATTCATTTTCGTCATCCTCTTCCTGCTCCTCCTCGACATAATCAAATTCCTCATTGTCATCGATTTGTGAAGAAGACGACAGCGTCGAATTGTTTTGGGCAGTGGTAACAGTGTCGTTGTTTTCAACCTCTACGAGATTCTTGCTGATTTCGCTTTCTTTATCACCGCCGTGTCTCCTTTTTCCCCACGACGGTCCAAACCCAGAATAATAGTAGAAATCATTCAGGTTCGATGCCGATGATGAGCCACCTCTCCTGGATGTTCGGGCTCGTGATCCACGGCGGCTCCTAGTCAACTGATCATCGGCTTTCTTGCTGGTCAACGATGTGGGAATCATATTGTTTCCGCTATCGCTGCTGCTACTGCTGTTGTTGTTGGAAGATTGCAGCAAAGCCTCCTCTTCTTGGCATTGGGTCTTCTTGGCTGTTTTAATCTCATCGTTATCGCCATTATCATCGATAATCATGCCTCCCACTTTCATAATCGCTTGCTCTTTACTCCCCACCATCGTAGCCTCGCTGCGTTTCGACCAATAACGCAACACTTTTCAAGACACACAAACTGGGTTTTTTACTTTCAAGAACTCGCCTTATTCTTTTCGTTTTTTTTTTAAAGAAAAAACCCTAATACATACAATACCATGATGCAAATTGATAAAAAGGAGTGGAATCGAAGAATATGAAGTAAATTACCTCTCAACAGCACCGACAGAATCGCCAATGCCCCCATTTCCATTAAAACTATCTTCGTATTCTAACTGGATTATTTCAGAAAAAAGAAGAAGAAGAAAATAATAAACTAAGCTAACCCGAGTAAAAAACTAATATAATGAAACGACAAAGATCCTGTAACCAAAATCGAGTATTCTGAAGGGAAAATAGACGATAACGAGAGGATTTAGGGTTTTGTTAAAACCCTAAACGGGGAAAACCCTAAAAAGAAAAAAGAGGAATGTAGATAAAGGGAGCGCAATGGTGAAGGAGAAGAAAGTAGATCTGGTATAAGAAATAAACAAGGAAAATAAAGAGCGACGAGAAAGTGTTAATTACTCGGTGGTGGAGATATGAAGAGTACGGTTGTTGAGGTAAAGGATTCACATCCCATGGTGACTGGTTCAGCCGGCAAACGAGAACACTCTCAGCCCTTGAACCTTGCGGATATATCAACCACGATAGCTTCTTGTTCTTTCGAATTCTCATAATCTTATTGCTTATCCAACCAAATAAAGATTTAAAAAGGAAAAAAATGGTGGAGGTGGAGATTAAGAGACAACTCCTGAAAGAAAAATTCGAAAGAAGGGCAGCGTTTATTTATCCCTTTCGGTCAAATTTAGAATTCAGACCTGTAATTTCCGAATTTTAAAATTTAGAGCTAATATTATTATTAATTAATTAAATCGAGATTTTAAAATAGAAAAAATCATTCAAATTTTAAAATTTTATGCCTTCTTTTCTACCGTGGGATTTTCTATTTGGCAGATCTCACAAACCCTTTCGATTTGTTTATGTATTCACCGTTTTGCCCATTTTGTCCTTGGGTTTTTCTTTACTTCCGGATAAAAGAAAGCTGCCTTTATTACACGTCATGGGTTGTGTAATTAAGTGGTTTCTTGTAAATTACTAATAAATTAATTTAAAATCTGACTTTTATTATAAAATGAAATGAAATAAGTTTGGTTGATTAAATAAAACAGATAAGTAATTTTAGTATATTGTTTGGTTCATTAGAATAATTTTACGAAATAAAATAAAAAAATAATAATTTAATTTTTTATTAAAAATAATAATTTTTAAAATTTCTGTGCTTATTAACATAAATATAGTCTAGGTTTGAGATGTTAGTCGTGTTACTGTTAGAGCTCTATCTTTTTCTTATAATTCATAAAAAAAATTATTCTTTCATATCGAAATATTATTATATTTTCAAAAAAAATATTATATTTACTAATAAAATATAAAAATATTATAAACTATTTGTTAAAATTTCAATATAACTTATAATAATATTTAATAAATAATAAAAATTATATCAGAATAAAATGTAAAAATATTACCTTAATCGTTGAAGAATATATTCAATATTCGCCGGCAATTCATTAAAGAAAGAGAGAATACAGTGACCACGACACACAACTGGCTAATACTAAAGAAACCTGAAAAGGCTAGCCATTTAAATCTAAGAAATGGTCAGCAAACAATAAAGAGCATAAACATTTCTCAGAAAATGAGAAATCAAAATGCCGAAGAAAAAGTATCAGAATAGCCCACAAAACCGCTCTTCTTCAGCTTCCTAGAAAACTTATAAAGACTTTATCATCTTGACGAAGAAATTAACTGAACAAAAGAAGGGGGCTTCCAAAATCCTCACATGCATGCACCATTCCCGAAACACCGCAGTCTTCTTCAGTCGGGTGGGTCAATCCACCATCGGTCGAGTCTCACTTGTTCACGCGCCACTGCAAGTACTTCTACCCAAAAGATGTTGTTTAACAGATGAAATCCTTCTTTAGCAATTAAATGAGCAACCTTGTTACCTCTTTTGTCATGTCTGAAAATGCATTGAGTAAAACCAACCGCTAGCTCTTTGCCATCTGTTATAATAGGCCGAATGCTTGATCTATCAGGGGTACGATTTGACAGCTTCTGGATAACCACCAGTGAGTCACCTTCGAGTTCTGTTCAGTTAAAACGCATATCAATCACAAAACGGATTACATGAACCGCTACACGAGCCTGCACATCCAGCTTCATGATTTCGAATTACTACTCCCGACCTAGATTTCTTTTCCTGGTTCTTGTACGCGACATCGAAATTAACTCGAACAATAGGAAAATGTGGAGAGAGATATTGACGTAAAAAATTCGGGTTAAAAAAGACTTTTTTACAATAAAAAAATAAAATTTTGATAATCGGCTTTAAATATTTATAATAATAAATTTTTCCAAAATATATTTGTGCTTGAGCGAGACAAATCTTAGAGGTTCTCGATTTTCAACTGAATGACATTTTTCACTATTTTCATATTACAAACTACTTCGAGTGTGGACTCGAACAATTTCGAATAAAAATAAAATAAGAAATTATTTACTTTTAGTAGCAAAATAAAATCCTCTCTAATAAAATTTATATTTAAATATAAATTTTCACTCTTTTTGAATTATTAGAAGCATTTAATATCTATTTAATAGAAAAATAATCTCCTAATTGAACTAGGAAAGAGAAGGGCAGCAACCCTTGTTAAACATACTAGGGTTTGTCGTCCCTTATATTCAATAAGAGGAACTTTTGAGTATCTCCAATATTGGATCCAATTATAAGTGTACTGTATAATTCAATCCAATCAAATGCATATTTTTTATTTTCTAAATTAAACATCATATTTTAATTTAAATAAATATTTTAATTTCTCAATTAAATAATTTTCTCAATTTAATACTTATTCTGTTAAAATCATTACAATTTTACCATAAAAGAATTTATGAGAAAATATATTTAATTTTTCACCTTCAACTGATTCACAATAATCAATTAATTTAATTCTATTTTTTAAACTTCAATTAATTAATTAATTAAAAATTAAAAAACTATAAATTAATTTTCAGGTAATTTCACCATATTCATTTCTGAATGTTTCTCATTTATCTAATTTTATCATTTTTGTTTATTTGATACAACATTCAATTCATTTTTTGTTTCAACAAGCTAGCGGGGGGATAGATTGGACATATATGATTAGGACTCAAATGATTTAGAATTAAGTTTCATCTTTTCGCTTATTAATTATAAATTCATCTAGTCAAAAAGTCATTCTATTATAGTATCGTGACTAAGCTTTCCTTAATGACATACCATTACGAAAGCTACTTTATCAATGCTCATCCAATGACTGTATTACCCTCATAGGATATCCTTAATCTTTTTAGGATAAATCTACTCTCCCAATATGATCCTATTTTATCTCATGGTCACCATTACTATTTTGAGAGGAAAAAAATGGATGACATTCATTAGGGAAGTTGGAATAGCCATTCAGTACCCCTTTTACCGAATGGTTATTCAATAACTTCACCGAGTAAATTTGGATTCAATAATTCACCGTTTTGGAAATTCAGTGAACTAAACCCATGCTCTATTGTAAGACACTAAATCGTCTTGTAATAATTATGCTATTATGTTGAACAAAACATAACATTAGGGTAGTGATGACCCAACATTTAGGATGTCTTTAGTCACTCTAAAAAATTTCTTACAATTTCGTCATCTAATTTTTAAAGTGTTCTCATTTTAGTCACCCAAGTGCTAAAATATTAATGGCAATTGGTCGTACACACCAAATCATCTCCGGTAACTTTCATTTTGGTTACCTAACTTTTTCTTAAGCCTTAATCCAAGTGAAAAAAAAATAAGAATTAAAGTGAAAAGAAGTAGAAATTAAAATAATAATTTTAAAAATATTATTGTTTAGTACTTGTCGAAAGTTCTTGATGGGCGTCAAAACCACCAAATATAAGCTCCTATGACAAATATAACAGTAAATTGAAATATAGAGCAGTAGGGTCGAATCCACAGAAATTGGTTGTAACACTCTTAACCCGTATTCATCGTCAGAATAGGGCTACGAGGTATTACCAAACCATACACAACATTTACACACACATCCTATGTATATGCATTCATAATCAAATTCCATTCAATCACAATTGCATTGTCCTTTATAAAGCCCTATTAAGCCTTAAAACATACTTAAAAGAGGTTCAGGACTAAACCGACAACATTCAAAAACTTTAGGACTCTTGAAAATTTTTTTCACCTACACATGTCACATGCCCGTGTGAACAGGCCGTGTGCCTCACACGGCCACCAGACACACCCGTGTTTTAGGCCGTATAGATACAAGGCATACATACTGACTTGCCCACACGGCCAGGTTACACGCTCGTATGAAAACTAAGAGGGTTACTGACTTGGCCACATGGCCAGCCACACGCTCGTGTGCCAATCCCTGTGCTTCACGCGACCAATAGTCACGCTCGTGTGTCTAAGTCGTGTCAAAACTGTAGGGTATACTGCCTTAATTTGAAAGGGTACCCAAGGGTCACACGGCCGTGTACCAAGGCCATGTCTCACACACGATCGACCCACACGCCCGTGTGCTCGGCCATGTGGAGTGAAGTTAGGCTTGGTTTAAGCCACACTTCTCACCCCTAATCAAGCATACCTAAACACCACATTTCATACCAATTCCATACATCAATAGGCAACCAATTCAACCAATTCAATCATATTACAAACCATTCAAAATATCATCCAACTCACCACTTAATTTCACAACCAAAACATATCGAAATAATGTATTAAAATCATCACAACTTTCAAAAATTTCAAATACATAACTTATTACTTTCTCTATTACCTTATACCACAAAATTAGCCATTTCAACATTTCATAACTAATCCATCACATATGCAATATACAAGCATCACATGAATTACACATCAAACATATCATTTAAGCCAACATAAGAGGCTATACATACCTATATTTACAAGCCAAGTCTTATGGCTAATATTCATATCACAAAACATACCAAAATGACAGTAACCTATAAATTCCATAGACCATATATACAACTCTAAAAATAATACCAAAATAGACTCTCGATAGTGTGATGACGTTCCTTGACGATCCCCGAGTCTGAGCTAGCTTTAAATATCTATCAAACACAGAGAGAGCACACAAAGTAAGCTTTTAAATCTTAGTAAGCTAGTATGATAAAAACTCATATATATATACACATAAACATTAGCAGTTTAAAATAACATACACATCTTCCGGGATTTCTAACAAACCTTTCACCAACTTATTTTTAAACTTGTACATACTCGAAGTTTGTCGTTGCATAATCAATGTCTTACAACCAAAGTATTGTTCTCGAAGTTTCGTACACTCAGTGCCTTCACAGATGTATTGCACACTAAGTGCCATCCTGGATGACTCGCACAATAAGTGCCATCTTCAATAATTTGCACACTAAGTGCTATTTCTGGATGTTTCGCACAGTAAGTGTCATCCTCAATAATTCACACACTAAGTGCCG
Source organism: Gossypium hirsutum (assembly GCF_007990345.1). Classification (NCBI taxonomy): domain Eukaryota; kingdom Viridiplantae; phylum Streptophyta; class Magnoliopsida; order Malvales; family Malvaceae; genus Gossypium; species Gossypium hirsutum. Next base: position 104,591,002 of record NC_053431.1, on the reverse strand, counting down.
TTTTCACAATCGATATACTATCCATCAATATAGTAACCAAAAATATACAAATTAACCGTTCTCAAAGCATTAATTATATAAAGAAATAATGCTCTTATAACATACTAACTTACCTCGGGTTTGAAAATGGCGAGACAAGTCAATTACTCAATAACTTTGTCCTTCCCCCGATCTAATTTCGAATTCCTCTTTTCTTGATCTAAATGTATTCAAAATTAACTCGTTTATTAATCAAACCATTCAATTTCACACAAAAACACATAAATGGGCATTTTGCCCTTTAGCCTCTAACATTTCACATTTATTCAATTTAGTCCTTGTTTCACAAATACATAAAATACACAAAATTTCATACTTCCCATGCTTGGCCGAATACTCATATAATCCATTTTCGTCCCTCAAAATATCATTTTCACAATTTAATCCAAATTACTCAAATTAATCAAAATCCAAAGACAAAACATGCTTATTTATTATCAAGCTTTCATATAACATCAATTATCATCACAAAGCTCACTAAAGCATCAATGACATATTTCAAAATTACCATCAATTTCTTAAATTAAAGCATGGGTTTTATAAAACACAAAGCAACGATCTCAAAAACGTAAAAATCATCAAAAATCGAGTTAGGAAACACTTACCAATTAAACATGCATTAGTCGAACCTCAAAGAACCAAAAATGGTTTCTTCTTCTTCAACATTCGGCTGAAACAAGGTAATTTTCATGCACTTTCTTTTGTTTTCTTTAATTTACTATATTTATTTCATGATTTACCATTTTAGCCTTTAGTTATAAATCATTAAAATTCACCTAACATGTCCATAATTGTCCACCATTAACAGTAATGGTATAATTGACATGCAAGGACTCTTACTTTGCTAAACCATATCAATATAACACTCTAATTTATAGAAGGTAACTTTTGCAACTTACGTAATTTAATCATTTTCTCAAATTAACCACTTAAACGATAAAATTATCAATTATCACACCAAAATTTCACACATATAAATTCACAGATCATAAGCACGGAAAATAATATTAAAATATTTTTCTGACTCAGATTTGTGGTCTCGAAATTACTATTTCGACTAGGGTCTAAATCAAGTTGTTACAACTCTTCCCCCTTAGGGCTTTTCATCCCCAAAAATCTTACTGGTGAATAGGTTTGGATATTGTTTCCTCATAGTATCTTCGGAATCCACGTGGCTTCTTCAACCCCGTGCCGATCCCACAACACTTTCACTAAAGAAATTTTCTTATTTCTCAATTCTTTAACCTCATGAGCCAAAATACAAATCGGTTCTTCCTCATATGTCATATCAGGCTAAATCTCAATCTTTGACAGATTAATCACATGCGAAGGATCTAACCGATATCAACGAAGCATCGAAAGATGGAATACATTATGGATCTTTTCTAACTCAGGTAGCAACAACAATCTATACGCAATCGGCCCAATACACTCAATTATCTCATATGGCCCTATAAATCTCGGACACAATTTGCATTTACGACCGAATCTGAGTATTTTCTTCCATGGCGAGACTTTCAAAAAGACTTTATCCCCTATCTGAAACTCTATATCTTTTTGTTTCAAATCCGCATATGATTTCTGACGATCTGTTGTTGTTTTTAAACTTTCGCAAATCATTTTTACTTTTTCTTCCGTTTCTCTGACCAAATCAACCCCATGGATCTTAATCTCATTAAGTTCTATCCAGTATAACAGTGTTCGACATTTCCGACCGTACAAAGCTTCATAATGAACTATTTTAATACTCGATTGAAAGCTATTATTGTATGCAAATTCAATCAGTGGCAAGTATCGTTCCCATGTACCTTCAAACTCAAGAATACAACATTTCAACATATCTTCAAGAGTCTGAATGATACGCTCAGATTGACCATCCGTCTGCGGGTGAAATGCAGTACTAAAGTGTAGTTTTGTACTTAGTGCATATTGCAATTTCTTCCAAAAGCACGATGTAAACCTCGGATCTCTATCCGAAACAATAGAAATAAGTACTCCATGTAATCTCACAATTTGAAAAACATACAATTCAGCTAGCTTATCAAGCGAGTAATCTGTGTGAACCAGAACAAAATGAGCTGATTTAGTCAATCTATCCATAATAAACCAGATTGCATCTTTCTTGCTCAATAACAATGGTAAACCAGATACAAAATCCATCGTGACTCTGTCCCACTTCCATTCAGGTATCATGATTGGCTGAAGTAATCCAGAAGGTACCTGATGCTTGGCTTTTACTTGCTGACAGACTAAACATTTCGAAACAAAGTTAGAGATATCTCTTTTCATTCCAGACCACCAGTAATACTGTTTCAAATTATTATACATTTTCGTACTACTCGGATGTAAAGATAATCAACTGTTATGAGCTTTATTCAAAATCATCTGAATTAACTCTAGATTTCTTGGAACACAAATTCGATCTTGGAATATCAAATAATCATCTTTATCAACTCTGAATTATGAATCAGAATCTAATTTACACTGAGCTCGTTTAGCTAAAATCTCATTATCAATCTTCTGAGCTTCGATAATTTGCTGTAAAAACAATGGTCTTGCTTTCAATTCGTCTAAAATCGAACCATCATTAGACATACATAATTGAGCATTCATCGCACGCAGAGCAAACAATGATTTTTGACTTAGAGCATCAACAACAACATTCACTTTTCCCGGATGATAATCAATTACAAGCTCATAATCTTTTAATAGTTCCAACCATCTTCTCTGACGTAGATTCAAATCTTTCTGAGTCATTAGGTATTTCAGGCTTTTATGATTTGAAAACACGTGACATTTTTCACCAAATAGATAGTGGTGCCAAATCTTCAAAGCGAACACAATCGCAACTAACTCAAAATCATGCGTCGAATAGTTCTTTTCATGCGGTTTTAACTGTCTCGAAGCATACGCAATGACTTTGCCTTCTTGCATCAAAACACATCCCAGACCAATCAATGAAGCATTATTATAGATCACAAATTCTTTACCCGATTCAGGTTGTACCAACACCGGAGCTTCAATCAACAAAGTTTTCAACTGATCAAAACTTTTCTAACACTTTTCAGACCATTCGAATTTCACATCTTTCTGAAGCAATTTAGTCAACGGAGTCGCAATCATAGAAAAGCCTTTTACAAACCGTCAATAATAACCAGTAAATCCCAGAAAACTGTGGACTTCAAAAACATTTCTCGGAGGCTTCCAATCCAAAATAGCCGAAATCTTGCTTGGATCAACTTGGATACCAAATGCTGACACAATATGTCCCAGAAAACTGACTTCTCGCAACCAAAATTCACATTTTCTAAATTTCGCATATAACTGCTTATCTCGCAAAGTCTATAGTACTATTCTCAGGTGCTTGGTATGTTCAATTTCATCACGCGAATAAATCAAAATGTCATCAATGAATACGACAACAAATCGATCTAAATAGGGTCTGAAAATTCTGTTTATCAAATCCATAAACACAGCAGGTGCATTCGTTAATCCGAAAGGCATAACTAAAAACTTATAATGTCCGTACCTCGTTCAGAAAGTAGTTTTCGGAATGTCTAAGTCTTTCACTCGCAACTGGTAATAGCCTAATCTCAAATCTATCTTAGAAAGTACCGTAGCCCCTTTTAGTTGATCGAACAAGTCGCCAATCCGTGGCAACGGATATTTATTCTTTATAGTCACCTTATTGAGTTGCCTATAGTCGATACACATTCTCATAGTTCCGTCTTTCTTTTTCAAAAATAAAACTGGTGCACCCTAGGGAGAAAAACTCGTTCTAGCAAAATCTCTATCTGTCAATTTTTGCAACTGAGCTTTCAACTCTTTTAGTTCAGTCGATGCTATTCTGTATAGAGCTATCGATATCGGAGTCGTTCCCGGCACTAACTCAATACTAAACTCTACTTCTCGGATAGGAGGTAAACTCGGTAATTCTTCAGAAAACATATCAGGATATTCGCACACAACTGGTACTGATTCAATCTTTCTTTCAGTCACTTTACTATCAAGCACATACGCCAAGTAAGCTTCATAACTTTTTTTTCACATATTTCTGAGCTAACATCAAAGATATCACTGCCGGTAAACCATTTATATCATCTGACTCAATACGAATAATCTCATTATTCTGACATCTCAAATCAATCATCTTCTGTTTGCATTTCACTACAGTATCATGCGTCGTTAGCCAATCCATACCCAGGATTATGTCAAACTCGTCAAATGGTAACAACATCAAATCGGCCAGAAAGTAATTACCCCGAATCATCAATGGACGATTCTTGCACACTTTATCAACTAATACACACTTACCTAAGTGGTTCGATACTCTAATTACTATTTTAGTAGACTCTACAGGCAAAGTCTTACTGGATACTAAATTAACACATATATACGAATGAGTAGACCCTGGATCTATCAATGCAATAACTTTAGTATCATAAAGAGTAAAACTACTGGTAACAACATCTAGAGATGATGTTTCTTCTCGTACTCGTATAGCATAAGCTCGTGCAAATGCTCTAGCATCAGATCTCGCTGCAGTGTCTAGCGTCACACCTCTACCACCACTCGCATTTCCTGTGTTTTTCGATGGTCTACTTCTAGTTGCAGTGTTACTCGACCTCATGTTCTGAGTATTATCTTTTTAAGCTAACTCTGGGAAATCTTTTATGAAGTGATCTCGAGAACCACAACTATAACAAGCTCGGCTATTAATTTTTCCCCAGCACTCTCTAAAATGCCGTCTTCCACATTGTTTACACTCAGGCTTTTCATACATTGCATTACCAATGCTCGATACTAAAGTATTCTGAGCTTTAGGATTGGTATATTGTTTTCCACGATCTCTAATCTGATGTCGCGCTGAAACTGTCGATCAATCATTGAAATTTTTAGATTTCCTTGACGAGGAATGATAAGATTTGTTCATCGATCGTTTCTTCAAATCTCTAGCCTCTAAATCAGCTTTTCTTTTTTCTTTACTGAGATTTGCACATAATCTCTTCCGTAGACACGTATTCCCGAGCATACTTGCTTAAACGTACAATATCTCTTTCGTACTCTGTTATAGTCCTCCGGCCTTGTTTCAATTCCAGAGACTCTTTATTTTTCTGATCGAGGAATCTCTATCTTATGTACTTCTTTCGGAACTCGGTCTGAAAGAATTCTCAGGTAACTCGTTCCCTAGGAACCGCCGATGTCAAAATTTTCCACCAGTGATATGCATTGTCTCTAAGCAAAGATACTACATATTTAATACACTCATCCGGTGTACAGGACAACTCATCGAACACTCGAATAATGTTATCAAGCCAGAACTCAGCCCTTTTAGCATCATCATTAACCGTAGCCCGAAACTCTTTGGCCCCGTGTTTACGAATCTTATCGACAGGTGGCTTATTCAATGGAATCGGGTCTAATACTTGTGCCACAGTCGGGACTTGTTGAGGAATAGGTGGGGGTGGAGGTTGTTGAACAGCCAGATTCGTTCGTACAAAATTCGTGAACCACTCAATCATCATTTGGAAGAAGGCTTGCTTAGTCTCTTCTCCCTGACTACTTAATATCGGCCTAGATTTAGCTGGCGCTGTCCCTTGAGCGGGAGCAGGCACATTGCTCTCAACATCATCAACTATTTCTCATTCAGAATCTATTTGCTATATGAAAAACATATTTTAAAGGTCAGGAATCATCACACTATCGAATTTCATATATATGGCATGTACAGCTAGACTCACAAATGCTATCGTAATCCTAGAACAGACTAAAATGTAGTTCTAATACCAATAAAATGTAACACCCTTAACCCGTATTCATCGTCAGAATAGGACTACGAGGTATTACTGAACCATACACAGCATTCACATACACATCATATGTATATGCATTTATAATCAAATTTCATTCAATCACAATTACATTGTCCTTTCTAAGGCCCTATTAAGCCTTAGAACATACTTAAAAGAGGTTCGAGACTAAACTGATAATATTAAAAAACTTTAGAACTCTTGAAAATTTTTCTCACCTGCACATGTCACACGCCTGTGTGAACAGACCGTGTGCCCTACACGGCCACCAGACACGCCCGTGTGGATACAATGCATACATATTGACTCACCCATGTGGCCAGGACACATGCCCGTGTGCCTAGGCTGTATGAAAACTAAGGGGGTTACTGACTTGGCCACACGGCCGACTACACGCCCGTGTGCTCGGCCATGTGGAGTGAAGTTAGGCTTGGTTTAAGCCTCACTTCTCACCCTTAATCAAGCATACCTAAACACCACATTTCATACCAATTCCATACATCAATAGGCAACCAATTCAACCAATTCAATCATATTACAAACCATTCAAAATATCATCCAACTCACCACTTAATTTCACAACCAAAACATATCTAAACAATGTATTAAAATCATCACAATTTTCAGAAATTTCAAATACATAACTTATTGCTTTCTCTATTACCTTATACCACAAAATTAGTCATTTCAACATTTCATAACTAATCCATCACATATGCAATATACAAGCATCATATGAATTACCCATCAAACATATCTTTTAGGCTAACATAAGAGGCCATACATACCAATATTTACAAGCCAAGTCTCATAGCTAATATTCATATCACAAAACATAACAAAATGAAACCAACCTATACATGCCGTATACCATATATACAACTCTCAAAATGATACCAAAATAGACGCTCGATAGTATGATGACGTTCCTTGACGATCCCAGAGTCCAAGCTAGCTTTAAATATCTATCAAACACAGAGGGAGCACACAAAGTAAGCTTTTAAAGCTTAGTAAACTAGTATGATAAAAAACTCATCTATATAAATACATAAACATTAGCAGTTTAAAATAACATACACATCTTCCGGGATTTCTAACAAACCTTTCACCAACTTATTTTTAAACTTGTACATACCCTAAGTTTGTCGTTGCATAATCAATGTCTTACAACCAAAGTATTGTTCTCAAAGTTTCACACACTCAGTGCCTTCATGGGTGTGCAATTTATGGATGTTTCGCACACTAAGTGCCGTTTTCACAATCGATATACTATCCATTAATCTAGTAACTAAAAATATACAAATTAATCATTCTCAAAGCATTAATTATATAAAGAAATAATGCTCTTATAACATACTAACTTACCTCGGGTTTGAAAATGGCGAGACAAGTCAATTACTCAATAACTTTGTCCTTCCCCCGATCTAATTTCGAATTCCTCTTTTCTTGATCTAAATGTATTCAAAATTAACTCGTTTATTAATCAAATCATTCAATTTCACACAAAAACACATAAATGTGCATTTTGCCCTTTAGCCTCTAACATTTCACATTTATTAAATTTAGTCCTTGTTTCACAAATACATAAAATACACAAAATTTCATACTTCCCATGCTTGGCCGAATACTCATATAATCCATATAAGTCCACATATTTCATTATTTCTCATTTTAGTCCCTCAAAATATCATTTTCACAATTTAATCCAAATGACTCAAATTAATCAAAATCCAAAGACAAAACATGCTTATTTATCATCAAGCTTTCATATAACATCAATTATCATCACAAAGCTCACTAAAGCATCAATGACATATTTCAAAATTACCATCAATTTCTTAAATTAAAGCATGGGTTTTATAAAACACAAAGCAACGATCTCAAAAACGTAAAAATCATCAAAAATCGAGTTAGGAAACACTTACCAATTAAACATGCATTAGTCAAACCTCAAAGAACCAAAAATGGTTTCTTCTTCTTCAACATTCAGCTGAAACAAGGTAATTTGCATGCACTTTCTTTTGTTTTTTTTAATTTATTATATTTCTTTCATGATTTACCATTTTAACTTTTAGTTATAAATCATTAAAATTCACCTAACATGTCCATAATTGTCCACCATTAACATTAATGGTATAATTGACATACAAGGACTCTCACTTTGCTAAACCATATCGATATAACACTTTTAATTTATAGAAGGTAACTTTTGCAACTTACGCGATATAATCCTTTTATCAAATTAACCACTTAAACGATAAAATTATCACACCAAAATTTTACACATATAAATTCACATATAATAAGCACGAAAAATAATATTAAAATATTTTTCTGACTCAGATTTTTGGTCTCGAAATCACTATTCCGACCAAGGTCTAAATCGGGCTGGTACACTGGTTATCTAATTTCGCCTTTTCTTGTGACCAAATTCATTGTCACGGTCACAGTCATGCCCACGACTTGTCCATAGTAGTACTGAGAAAAAATAAAAATAAAAATAAAAATGAGGGATTTAAATTGATTAAGATAATAAAATAAGGAAATATAAAGTGTAATAAAATAAAATGAAAACAAATTCGAAAATGCAAAAATAAATTTAAGAAAATAAAATAAATTGGTAAGTAAAATATTTTTAAGCTTAGCTTTAGCCTTGGTGTACTTCAATCTTAAATTGATCCTTAAAACAGATTTTCCCTTACAAGCGATAGGCTGGTAATAACAATCGAGGATCCTGAAACTGTCAACTTTTCCTTTTGCAGTCAATTCCGGTATCACCTGCAAATATACCCTTGTCAAATTTCCAACCACGTGGCATGTACCCATAATTTAAGACTTCGACAGCCTTGTGATCTGAAAAGCCCAACTCGAACTAACGACTTCAACCGTGTGGGTTGTTTAAATCTGATCACTATCTCCCTTGACATAATCCAACTAGCTTTTCCTAATTGAACATGCCAATTTGTTAGCGGGATTTTGAATACAGTACCGCCAACTCAACTTCCCAATTGTACGCCAAACGATTTCAGCCCAATGTGCGCTTTTTGAATTGAAATTGAATCAACTTTGATGGACGAATTTGTACTATCCCATATACCGGAGAGATAGCAAATACTGAATTGCAAAGTATTTAGTGTGGGTTCATATCTCATGATTACTTTGTCGAAGTGATAACCGGGCTAAGGCTAAAAAAAGTTTAGTTAATTATGGAAAAAATCATATTTAAAAATAAATAGTTTAAATAGAATTTTGGAGAGTAGAAAGGAAAAAGGCATTGGAAGGCAACTAAACCAAAAGGTTGAAAACAAAAGAAAAAAAAATGAAACAGAGAATTGAATATGACGCAAGAAAGGGAAAAAACTAAAGAATTTTATTAAATGCTAAAGCCAAAAGTGTGTGTTCAATTGAGTGTCTATTAGGTATTTATACATATTTTTAGTGTTAAAAGTTAGCTAGATTTTTTTCTAAATATTATCACTAAATAATCCTAAATATTATCACTAAATAATTCAAAATTTAAAAATCAAATTTAAACTAATTATAGAGTTGTAACAATATAAAAAATCATTCATTCTTTATCTAGTCACTTTAAAAAAAATCTTCAACCCTTCAATCTTTATCCAGTCATCTTTGTATATTCAATCTTTCAATCAAGCCCTCCTTTCTACTTTTGTTTTCAATTTAGCCCCTTTTTGTAAGAATTTGAATTCAGCACAGCAACTTTATTTCTGATAAGAAAAATCTATATTTAATAGCATTATCCGATTATTAGCCAAAAATAAATACATTAAAAATACAAATTTATCTTGCTATCAGCTCTAAATTTTTTTAGTATTGAAATTTTAAATTTCAAAACATCAAAATAAATTAAATAAATTATTGAAATTTTTTTATCCTTCGATAGTGCCATTCGATTTGTCACTATCATATTGAAATTACTATATCATATTCTTAAATAAAAATAATGTTTAAGATTTTTTAAAACTTTATATAATTTAAAAAATACTCTTTAATGATTCTGGACATATGGTTGTCTACATTCACACTAAATTTGGATAACCATTTGTCCAGATTCATTTTGCACTTAACTTTTAAACTATTTTTTATTAATTTTTATTTTTTTAACTTTTTAAATTTTATTTAATATTTTTTATAAATTTTTATAATGTTTTAAAATTTTATAAAATTTAAAAAATAATTTAAAAAAGATTTTTTAATTTAAAAAAATTAAGTTTTGAAATGAATGCACCAGACAAATTATTGTCCAAGTTCATTCTAGTAAAAAGTAAAAAAAAATCTTTTATTTTTTATTTTTTTAAAAATTGATATTTTAATTTTTTGCTAACATGACATTGCCACATCAACGATTGTCGTTGACAAGGAGTGCCACATCAGCGTCATTAACGGTCACGTAAAGGCTCTAACTGTCAAAGACAGAAAAAATTGGTCAAATGATTTAATTGATGGAATTCGAGAGTTTGATGACTTAATTGAGCGATTTTCGTGAAGAAACTTAATTGATATTTTCACGAAAATTCAAGGGCTTATATACCCCTTTAGCCTATTTTAAATTTATTTATAGTTTATAATATACAAGTCAATTAAGTTGGTTAAATTGGTTAAATACATTAGTATGTTCATTATTTTAAAATATTTAATAATATATTTAATTTAAATAAATAATTTATAATATATTTATTTTAAGTTAGTTACATCATGTTAAGTAGGTTCAGTTATGTCAGTTTACACTATATAAGTTGATTTGTTCAATTATTTTATACAATGGTTGATTAAATCAGTTAAATTTAAAAACCTGATTGAAATAATGGTTTATATACTCTTAGAGGAAATGGTCAAACCGTAAAGTGTGATGAGAGAAGGAAAGTGAATCAAATGCACATTAAATTCTAAAAAAAAAAAAAAAGTGAATATTTGAATCATGATGTTTGAACGAATTTTGACATGTAATATTTTTAATTAATTTTATTTTTACTTAAAAATAAACATTTTATATTAAAAAATAATGGGATAATTTGAAATTTTTATATAATTTTTAAATACTATGCTAGAGTTATTGGTTGTTTTTTATTTACTTAATTTTTTATAAATATTTATGAAAAATATTCTGAAATTTTACTCAATAATGTCTAAAATCCATAAAATAAACTCTATTATATAATTATAATAAAATATATCATAATTCGACCTGAAGTTCGACTCTAAACACTTCACTCTATGATCTCATTCTTTTATGCTTCTTCACCTTAAGATCTTCTGATATCATATATCAACAAACTCAAATTCAAATTTAATAGAAAAAAAGAAGAACATTATTTCATGAACAGTTTCAGAAAAGAAACATCCAACCAAACAAAATTCACCCTAACGTGCATACGAGAGGAAGGGGGGGAGGCGGCAAAAACTATAGAAATATTGATGAGAGTGCTTTTGATAAATCACCAAGAAGGTCGATATCAGTACTGACCATACCATATACGTATTATTTTCGATATTAAATTGATATAAAACAATTTAAGATTATTTTGATTGAATTTTTGCTATGTATAGATTTGTCTATGCAAATACCGACTTACAATAGTATGTACCAAACATACCGATTAGTATAAGATTTATATAATACAAAATGTCACTTAATTATGTTCGCGTTTTTGTTTTAGTTATGTAACTTTAAAAATTTTTAATTTAGGCACTCATGTTTAAATTCTTCTCTATTTTGGTCACTGGTTGTTAAATTGGCAACGAAAAGTATTTTTTTAACTGGTACAGTAACACATTTAGTCATCAATACTTATATATTCTATCAATTTGATCATAACAATAAATATAACCATTCACATTTACAAATTCTATCAATGTAATCCTAATTCTATGTACCTTAAAAGAGATATCATAATTATCAAGAAAACAACACAAATAAGAATGCAAATAGTAACAAAGCTAAACAACACAAAATCAAGCAATTTTCACTAACAAAAATGCAAAATTTGAACATTTTACTTCCTAACATATGGTACAATATATGGACCAAGATAGAAAACACAAAGTTAAAAAAGGTAGTCCACTTTAAGGGCCGTTTTACCATAAGCTTCAGAGTTTTATATTATTTTCACGTCATAAACAAATAAACATACAAATTAAACAAAAAAAGTTCAATATTATCAAGTTTTTAAATTTTGATTTATGGGTTCAACAAACTAACACATGATTATTGAAAAACAATATATCAAAATTACATGTTTAAAAGTTCAAACTCAAGCATACAAAATGAAATTTTCACACACAAAAAAAAGATAATAAATAATGAATTTGTAAATGATTATAGCCTAGTTCCAGCAATTAGGTATTTATCTGCCAAAATCTCTGCTAAAAAAACAAAGGAATTTAAGGAAATGTAAACGAATAAAAAAAGAATTCACCTTGACATAGAAAGTTCATAGATAAAGATACATTTAATTCCAAAAAGGATATGTACCAAATTGGATAATTTCAACCATAAATAAAATAATTAATAGATATGAAATGCCTCTTTTTTAACAATTGAAAGCTTTGGTTAGAAAGTTTGATGATCAAATTGATAGAATATGTAAGTATTGAGGACTAAATGTGTTATTATACCAATTAGAAAAAGACTTTTCAATTATCAATTTAATGACGAGTGATTTTAAAGTTGGTGACCAAAACAGAAAAACAGGTATAGTTAGATGACCATTTATATAGTTTACCTCAATTTAAATGAATTATAAATCTTTTTTATTTTAATATTTTTTTACAATTATATAAAAAAATAAAACATAATCATCCAATTAAGTAATTTAACGTAGTTAATAATTCAAAATATGTGACCCCAGTATTTTGTATGTATTTTAATATATTTTATGTGAGTATATATATATTGGTAGAATAAAAAAAGTATCATTTATGTTCGTTTTATAATTCACGAAAATTAATTTTTCGGTATTTATGATTATCTTTCTTACTAATATTGTCTATAGTATTTATATGTTTCTTATTGTAGAAGCTTTACGATTGATGAAAATTAATCTTTTTGAAGTTCGTGATTATCCTTCTAAATAATATATTTTTTAAAATTCGAACATGAGTTGTTTCTTAAAAAATATAATATGATTTATCATTATACTTAACACTTATTGCTGTATTAATATATATATTATTAAAAATTAAAAGTTATACTACAAATATATACAAAAGAATATCCATAATTTTAAAATGGGAAGTAAAATTCCAATATCGATATGTTATATTGCACTTCATTGAGATCAGAGGGTTGTGATGCAATGAAAGTTGGTGGAAAGGGTGCCTCCGCGCGTGAAGAGAAGAATCAATTTTCGATTGAGTTCAATTTTTTTTTTTAATTTCATATTTGAGTTTAGTATTAATGTTTGATTTGGTGCACAAAATAGATGACATGTAGTCCAATAAATGTTTGACGTGTGTACTGTAGTAAAAAAAACATAAATACTTAATTGAAACACACCGAAAAAAGAAACTCAGATAGCAAATCTATATCGAAACTAAACTTAAGTACTCAATTGAGATAAAAACAAAACTCAAGTATTAAACTGAAAAAATACCAAAATAGGAAAAAAACTAAAATATCATATTGAATATTAAGGCCAGTTGACCAAAAAAAGCCCATTTCTAAAAATAAATACAGAAATGAGCCACCTTTTTTTAAAATAATGGGAATGGTCCGATTTTACTAAAACGTGCTGAGTTGGCGTTGTTTTTAGGAGAAAGTCAGAAAAATACATCCTACTCAGTGTGTTTTATTAAATCACTTATCAACACTTTTTTGCCCGTGTTCTAATGATTAAATTTCTAAAAAAGTCATTTTAAAAATATATATATATAATTTTTTTAAAAATTTACAAGAATGAGCCTTGATTTTAAAAGAAATCTTTGAACTCAAACTTGAAAACTAATTGTATACCCGAATTTTTATTTTAAAATTGTGATTAAGTAAAAAAAAAAAACTTTGTCACCACCTTCCATTGAATTTGATGTGTTTTTTTTATTTTATTTATTATTTATTATTTTTTTAAGCTTTATAATTCACGGAAAAAACCATGCTTAGAATGATTAAGTAAAAAATATATAGGTCACAAGAGAAAAAATAAGAGAGAAAAATGAGCGGGGGACTTGTGAAAATAAAATATAAACCTTTACCATTGGGGTGTTCTTCCCAAGTTACGCTAAATCTTCATTTTCCTTAAAAACATATTCAAACATGAGCGTTTACAAAACTCCAAATGCATCAACAAAGTTTAAAATATTTTATATTTGATATTTACAACATAAATAAATTTTAAAATATATTATATTTACATCTGAAAATCTAGCCTAACACGTCAATTGCAAACGCAATTTATACGATTCCTTTGAATTTATCGGTCTAACTTTATTTGTTTCATGAAAAATAATTTACAAAAAATATTTTTTATATTTATTTCATGAATAGAAAATAAATTACATATTAACGGAAAATAAGTTAATTTTTCTGTAATAGAAGAATAAATTATTTTCTGAAAGATAACTCATTTATAAGTAATTTTATTTTTATATGAAAAATAATTAGAAAAAACTTTATATTATTATATTAATAATTTAATTTTTTAAATATTAAAATATTAAAATTAAATACTGTAATATTCAATACTATTAAACATACAAATTTAATTACTTATATTTAATAATATAATAAATTATGAATATATTTAATATTTCAATTTTATTTTAATAATAAATTTATATTATAAATATAGATATGTAGCAATAAATATTTTATAATATAATATATGAGTATTATAATTATACAAATATGAATATTTATTTAACTTCAAGTTTATATATAATTTTATTAAAAATAAAATTTGATTATTAAAAAGAAATATATTTTGTAATAAATATATTTATTTTTATTTAAACAAAATTTTTAAAAAAATGTTATATATAAAATCATCCAAATATTAAAAATATATATAGAAGCAAAGAAGGGGCGGATAAGTAATTTGAAAACAAGATTAACCAAAAGCAATCAGCATAAGATCGCCATTAGAGTTATAAAATGATAACAGAACAGAAGAGGGAGACAGAGGACGGGAGCAGTGAACAAAGCAAAGTAAAGATGAAAATGTCACCTCAATTGTAAGTGAACCTAACTCATTTTCAACTCCTCCATTTGATTCTATCCAATTAACGACATTAAAACATTTGATCCTATGTATAAATGATTACTATCTGAAGTTGAGTCGATTTTAATTTCAGTATAAGAAATTGAAGTTGCCCTCCCTCCGCCCCCGCCACCGCTGCAGCTATCGTTGATTCATCTGGCTCCTATCTTTCAGTGAAGAAACTGAATCGATCGTCCCCTTGAAAGCCCTAATTAGCAACTTTGAGAACTAATCGACCCCTAATTTTAGGAGTTCTTCAAGCAATCGGGCTTTTGTTCTTCGAATTTCGTCATTGAAATTTCCTCGCCCTATTATTTTGAGACTTAAAATTTCATTTTCACATTAATTTATCAATAATTCAGTTTAATTAATTTACAGAAAAATAAAAAAAAATGATGTGGAGAGATTTTTTAAAAAAAAAAGCGTCAGGCTTTTGAATAAAGCAAAAAAGGAAAAAAGAGTTTGAAAGGAAGGTTTTTAAGACCAAATCGAAGTCTTTGATTTTCTAATTAAATAAAATAAGGTAGGTTTAGCTAAGGAAAAGAAGAAGTCAAAAACAATCTAAACTCTGTTTGGTTTCAACATCTTAAACGTGCTTTATTGGTACTTCAAATGCTTTAGGCTTTCTAGAACCAATACTAATCACCAAACAGTGCCTCTGAACGAGGTGGCGCGTTTTGACACGATCCTCTTGCTCGAGCGTGGTCCTATTTTCCTTCTTCTTTTGCTTAAATTGACTCGCACTATAGCTGCGGTCATTAAAAATTAAAATAGCCTTTTAAAAAACAATGCCCACTGAAATCTGAATTAAGGACTCAAAGAAAAGTTTCCAAAATACCATCTTTTATGCTTTTAATTCCTTTATCTCTAAGTTATCTCCTGATTGCTATCATTGTTTTTTTGGGTTCCCTGTAAGAATCGCCACAAAAGAAAATGGCAGAAAATTCGATTCTTTGCTCTGCTTCTAGCTTGATTCTAAGTCTTTTCACTCTCTTTTCTTGTTTATTTGGGCACGGTAATTCAATTGAGCAACTTGCCGGATATAACACCTTTACTATATCTAGCTTCAAATACCCAGAAACCCAGATCAGACCCTTTGATATGCGCTATATACGAGGTACGTAAAGCTGTTTTTTTTGTGGTCCTTTTTATTCGTTATTTCGGGTCAAGTTACCCTTCTTCTTTTTTTGATGTTTTTCGTATGGACTGCTCTGGTTAATGGGTTGTTTTCAAAGTTTAAACTTTAACTTAAATGATTGGATTGTTGTTTCTGCTTTGTGATGGTATTTTTCATTGTTGTTACTTTCAATTTAAACGTTCTTTTTTTTTTGTCTTTTAATCTTAATTTTCTGTTTTAATGATCAAAGCAAGATGTTAAAATTTTCCTAGTCCAATTTGATTGTTGGTTTAAGTTTTATTCCGTTTAACTCAAGCATTGTATCATGTTTAATTGTAATACTGCTTCATCAGGACTAAGTTAAATTAGTTATAGAGACAATGATTTAGAAATATCAAGTCTGAAGGTGTTCCGTTCTGTCATGCTGATTATTAAATTGGTTTATATTGATGGAAAGCTAGGAAGTGTCATTCCCAGGAATTTGTATGCAAGAGAAAAAAAAAGTTTCATATTTTGTGCTATTTTCATTCAAATATATTGTTAGTTGGAAAATGAGATTCGTTCAAAAATATGGTGATCGATTAGATGGTATTACTATTTGAGTTATTTTATTCTGTAATGTCTCATTGGGTTTACAATTTTGCCTTGTCTCAGTTGATTTACCTCCATGGTTCTCCTCAATGTCAATAGCATTGAAGTCAAGTGTCAACCTTGTAAGTATGCTTGTCCAAGTTAATTAGGTTTTCAGGTTAATCAGTATGGTTAGATCTTCTGTTTGTTCATGCTTCATACTGCATGTCTACTCTTTTATTGATGCAAATCGTTAAAAAGTTTTCATCGCTTGTCTAGTCACTGATTTTGGAGTTATAACATTTGATAGTTTAACCAATCACTCTTTCTTATGCTTCAAACTGCTTGCAGGATATTAAAAGTGTTGAAAAAGTTCCTAAAAGTGCGCTGCCTATGATATGTTTCAGAGAAGGCAGCCTCCCATTGCCAGATGTCTCAAACACTTCATTAGGAGGTATCTTGCAAACAAACATAAAATATTATTTTCTTATATAATTACTAACTTTCATGCCAAATGGCTAGCAGTTTTAAGCGATTCTCTTATGTTGCAGAACTAGTTGCACTATCTAACAGCGCTTTTGAAGGAACACAAGTGCTTCAAAATTCAGAGCAGTGTTATCCTGTACCAAGAAATATGACAATGAAGTTGACGAACGAGCAGGTTTGCTATCATTATCATCCTTACTTTCTTAGAAAAGTCGGTTTCTGGTGTAATTTAACTGAATTCTTGGGCACGTATGGCATTTGGCTTATTTTACCCCATAACCAGGGCTTTGAGGTGGGTGGGGTCAAAGGTTTAGTATGGCACATTGATTATTCCAAAATTCCTCATTTTTCTTTTTTGAGATTCAGCTGTTGGCATTATAATAACTTTAAAATATGTGTGTCAGATATCTGCCAGGGTTTTGTATTTTGGTCTTTTCAATGGTGTTGGGCCTACAAGAACACAGTCAAAGATGGTAAGATTACTAACTGAGCTATTTTACACCTTATTCATGGCTGGCTCCATTGTATCTAGCTTCTATGTAGTTCTCACCCACTTCTTGTGGTTAAGCAATTTATTGGTTGAAAATATATACCTGTGTTGTTTAATTCAGTTCAGAGGAAAATAACTATATTTTCTTTACACATGGAATCCTTTGCTCAAAAGGGAAATAAAGATGCTTGTAAACTCCTAACGAACCACATATAAAACCATGTTGATAGATGGATATTGTAATGGTAAGATCTACATGACAGAAACTTGTTAGATGGCCATAGGGAAATATCCAGACTGGTTTGTGATGCCAAATAACAAGTTTTCTCAGCAAAAAGAATCCTTGATCGCATTTAAGCTGGTGGAATTGAAATCTTCTGGTGAATCATCAAATTGTTATTTGAAGATGTTTGCTTTTGCTCCTATTTATCTCATTCTTGTTCTATTTTCCATGTCAGTTTATCCTCTTTGTGAAGAGGCTTTGGTACATTTGTTCCAGGCATACTACTGGAAATTGAATTTACAGCTACTGCTCTGGATTGCAGATTGTTCGAGGCCCTTCTTACTCCTTTGCAGCCAATATTAGTGTGGAAGGATGTATAACCTCATCAATGCAGGGGCAATATTGCAACCAAACTGTTGAACTGCTTTCATGTGGTCTCTCTCGCAATAATTCTGGAAATGGTTCAGCATCTGGGTTTTTCAATCAAAGCATGCTTTCATGCAGGAACAATTTTGAGACCTCTTGCCTTGGAGATGAAGAAATGAAAATATACACCTTAGAGATACTACGAGTAGCTGAATTTTTAACCATTTCAGCAGAAAATGTAAGGTTAAGACCTGTAAACAACTCTGGGAATAGTAGTGGAATTGACTTAATGTGCTTTGTTCGTTATGGTGCTATGCCTTCAGCTACTCTACATGATTTTTCTGGTAACTTAAATAAACCCCCTTTGGTCATTAACTCCCCAAAGGTTGGTCAATGGTATATTTCTATTCTAGCTCTGAATCTCTCGAAGGAAACTGGTGGATCTCAAAGTAATGTTTCAAAAGTTTGCTATTCCCTAGAACTACAAGAACTCGAATGTCCACTGGGGAAGGCTGGGCCAAATTGTTTATCCGAAAGATACATGCTTCAGGTGGGAATTGTCAAGAAATGTGTTATACGTATTCTCTCTATTTTCCCCTTTTTTGTGTTTTGTTTTTATATTTTGATGCTCTTATGAAATTTTCTGCCTGTGTGAAAATATACACATTAAATAATATATATACCCATTCACATCTGTGAGGATAAAGTATATATCAGTTTGAAAAGGGGAGGGGGGTAGAAGAGAAATGATTTGCTTGCTTCTTAATGGTGACACATAAACATTTACAAAACCAAGGATGAGAGGATGACAGAGTGAATTCCAGTCATTGGTGATTGGACACCGTATTTGTTACAATCTGATATCAAGGACTGAAAGGGTCAAATTCTACCAACCAAATTATGGCCTTTATAATGAAGGGCCAAATTTTGGTTTGGAAACCCTTGATTTCTGATTCTATTTAAGTTTTATTGTTATTTCTAATTAGATTTACGAACAGTTTTATTCCTGGACCATCTTTTCTTTCTGTTGATTCTTGAAGAAACTCATTTTCTTAGACGTTGAGTAATGGGATGCAACTATTGGTTTCTGATTTCCATTTTAGTTTTATTATTA
This sequence comes from Gossypium hirsutum, assembly GCF_007990345.1. Lineage (NCBI taxonomy): Eukaryota > Viridiplantae > Streptophyta > Magnoliopsida > Malvales > Malvaceae > Gossypium > Gossypium hirsutum. The sequence goes on along the minus strand of NC_053431.1, from coordinate 104,571,575 downwards.
TTTTTAATTAGATTTATGAACAGTATTATTCCTGGACTATCTTATCTTTCTGTTGATGCTTGTAGAAACTCATTCGCAGGAGTAAGTTATTGACAAGCTGAGAATGGTTGTCTGCAGACGGTTCTCAGGAAAGACTCCACCCCTTTTGAGTCCTATTTTTTGCCATATGGTGAGAAAGTGATGTCGGATGCTGCCAATTTTCTTCTTGAGCCCCTTTTAAGCAACTACTCATTTGGAGGACTCGATACCTGGACTTATTTTATCCTGGACATTCCCATGGTGCAGCTGGTGGAAATCTCCATATTCGGCTGACGTCAGATAGAAAGCTAAATTATGAAATATATGTTAGAAATGGTGGATTGCCATCGCTTGTTAACTGGGACTATTATTATGTAAACAAGACAAGCAACAGTCATGGCTCCATGTTTTTCGCTTTGTACAGTTCAAGTGAAGAAAAGGCTGATTTTTACATCTTATATGTTAGTGAAGGAACCTGGAATATTGCTTTAAGGAATCTAAACAGCACTGATGGCACTTCCAATAGGCAGACTACCATGTCTGTTTCACTTGAAAGATGCCCGAAAAGGTGCTCCTATCATGGTGATTGCAAATCTGCTCTTGATGCAAGTGGATTAACATCATACAGGTATTAGCCATCTCCATATTTTTATAATCTTTTATCTAATTTTTTATTGCAAATTATTTTATTTTTTAGATCTAATTGCATGTGATTCCTTGTTTGAGGACATGATGAATGTCTAAAAGGCATTTGTGATTTCCTTCTAACTGTACTATTTTCTGTTTTTCAGCTTTTGTGCCTGTGACCGTACCCATGGAGGCTTTGATTGTAGCATTGAGATTGTATCCCATCAAGGTAAATTCTTTTCTGGAGTTGAATGCAAAAATATGGCTGACATCCCTAAAGCTACTTTTCATCAACATTATTGTTTATGGTTCCAAAGTAGGCTATTTATTCTCTCTTTCCAGGAAGTGACTAGTTTCTGGAAAATATTTAGATCATAAATCTACTTAATGCAGGTTGGAGGGGGGGGGGGTTGAGGGGAGAGATTGAAAAAGGCTGTAATCATTGGCTCGGTCTATGCAAACTCCAACATAAGTTTATTATCTGTCGTTATAGCTTTTGAGCTTTGGTCTCTAATCTATACTTGATTCCTGAGTCAAGCCCATCAAAAAGCTTTATATACTTCTAGATGGGTCTTGTACTCTCTTGCTTAAGAATAGGTTTATTTGCATTTAAAATGAATTCCAGGGCTTGGTATCATGTAATGATATTAAATCAATTTTAGCCAATCCTGTACTTGGAAACTGATGCAGGACACATATGGCAATCAATTGCTCTAATCGCGTCAAATGCTGCAGCTGTGCTTCCTGCTTTTTGGGCTCTCAGGCAGAAGGTAAAGCTCCATTTATGTCATGGGGTAACTTATATTTGCTTATGATTCAGATTTCTTGCAAAAACATTGATAATCTTTTGTGATGAAACATTAGCAGCAGTTGATATCAACCAACTTTTGAGCGGAGAAAGGAACATTTAGTATTGGAATTGAACTAATTCTAATCATCCGACACGAACTTGCTAACTCATTCTTTGATGGTCATATTTAGTCAAAAAATTGGTTGTTTTTATGCAGGCTTTTGCAGAATGGGTGATCTACACATCAAGTGGAATTTCAAGTGGATTATATCATGCATGTGATGTGGGCACCTGGTGTGCATTATCCTTTGGTGTCTTACAGGTATATGTGTTGGTAGTTTCTTTCCCCCTAAGAAGGATGACATTATTTATCATGAAAAACGTTGAAAAAGCATAGTGGAATAAGCATGTGGGCCTATTGTGTTTCATTGCTGCTAAAGTTCTCCATATTTTCAGTTACTCAGTTTGAGCTAATATTGAATAGCAATTTGGGAAATGTTTCAGTTTTTTGACTTTTGGCTCTCATTCTTGGCCGTGGTGAGCACCTTTGTTTACCTCACAACAATTGGTGAAGTTTATAAAAGGGCAATCCATACGGTTGTGGCTATCCTTACTGCCCTGATGGCCATAACTAAGGCAACCAGGTAAAGGGATCTGCTTGCATTTTTATTAATTTAAATTAATGGCCCTATTCTAACCGATACAGAAGGTGGTTGACTGGGCTCAGTTGTGCAGGCCCTCGAATGTTATTCTAGTGATGGCAATTGGAGCGCTAGCCCTTCTTGTTGGGTGGTTGATAGAATTCTCTACCAAGTATAGATCGCTTTCCTTTTCAATGGATTTATGTCTAAATTCGCTTGAGAGGTGAGATTCTCTTCTCTACCATCATGAAGTACATGCATATTGTTTTTTTTCTGTTCCTGATACAAATAAAACCGTGTGCTCAGGACTATATGCACTAGCGCACAATGGACCTTTAATTTTTAGTATTTAATACCGAGAGAGTTAAAACTTATGCTTCTTTTCATTTTTGAACTATTGTGCTTACTATGCCTTTAACATTGGCGTTATTGTGGTTTATCATCTGACGTTTTAAGTGCATGATTTTCACTTGAAACTGGAAATCATGCTTGATCATTAGAAAAGTTGATTCTCAAAAGAAATATAATTGTATAGTCGGAATTGATAATGCCCAAAGATAATGCATTAGTGTTTATGGGATGAACCATTAAAACTTTCTCTTCCAAGGAAGAAGCACAACCTGTTTGACACCCGAAGATAACACATTAGTGTTTACCAGATGAATTATTTAACTTTCTCCAGAAAGCTGAGCACGGTTTCTTTTAACTGTAGACGGCGGATCAGAGAATGGGTGAACAGTCTTGTAAAAACCATAATGAAACGATTTCGTTGGGGTTTTCTGCTTGCTGGTTTTATAGCACTGGCCATGGCAGCAATAAGCAGGGATCTCGAGAACAGTCAAAACTACTGGATTTGGCACAGGTTCGGATTTATCCATCCTTTTTATTTTAAAAGACCGTTCTCGTTCTCTCTCTCTCTATATATATTTATATATATCATATTTGATTGAAACCCTTTGATGCAGTGTTTGGCACGTCACCATATACACATCTTCCTTCTTCTTCCTCTGTTCAAAAGTAATCACCATAAACAGTGGGAACGGAAGACCCACAGATGCAAACTATCAGTTAACTCGCCAAGATTCTCTCTCAAGAGGTTAATAGGAAGAAAAAGAAAAAACTTGTCATAGGAAATTAAAGTTTAAATAACAAAGAAATAAAGTTATTGTCAAAGACATGCAAAGGAAAAATGTCATCTGCCACAGTGGTTTGTAAAACCAAATAAGACTTCACCACTTCAATAGCTTTCTTGTAAAATTTGCCCATTTTCCACCTTTTCCAGGAGTCTGTTTTCCTTTTGTAAATATATATACACGTGTGTGTATACATCATATACATATATTTATATGTATGCATATGCATGTATACACCAATAGATAGGGGAAATTACTGAGGCAGGGATAAAAAGGTGACCAAAAACTCTTTTAGCCTTTAGGGGTAGCAGAGCAAAATGTGAAGACAAAGATGCAGGTGTTTTGAAATAGGGATTTTATTCTTGTTGAGCAAATTTGGAATCTGAATTTTAGTATTAGTATTTTTGTTTTAATCTTAGGGTTATGATATTGTTTGTATAAAACAATGCAGGTGTTACTATCGTTTAATAGCAAAAAAGTAGTTGAATTTTTCATTTATTTATAAAACATTATCATTCAAGAACTGATTAAGATCGAATCAAGTGAATCTAAAACAAGTGATTTGTTTAATCTGGTCAGCTTATTTGGTAAAACATCGGTTTTATATTTTTGGTATAATTAAAGTATTTTTCATATTGGTGAAGGATAGACTTGTTTATAGGTCGGGTTATCTGTCTAGGCCCAAGGGAATGCTCGAAATTTGAGAGAATTTGAACAAAAATATTATGCCTAAAAAATGGGTTTGGGCAAAAAAATTAAACTCATCTAAAATATGAGTTAGGTTTGAGTTTAAATATTTAAGGCTCAAGTCTGGTTTATTTTTAAATTTATATTACTTTATTTTATCTTTTGTTTATTTGTTATGAAATTTAAAATACATTTAAAATGTAAACCTATACTAAATATATAATACTATATTATAAAAATTAAAATAATGTTAAGATATTATATAAAAAATATCAATAAATAAAAAAGGTATAAAATTTATTAAATATTAAAATAAGATAATATAAATATTTTTAAAAAATTTAAGTCTTTTGCAAATATAGAAAATTTGGATAAAATTTTAAATTCATATTTTGAGTCTTGTCTGGAGTGAATAAGTATAAAATATGTTAATAACATATTTAGGTCCAATTTGACCCGGCTCATAAACACTTCTCAAGAGAGTACAATATGTCTTATTACCTAGAATTTGTTTTTATATTAAAAACTCACCATCAAGAAGGTAAATAGAGTGCAATGATTCATAAGGTTGTACATAACTGTGCATTCCATTCGATCATTCGGCTCCCAAACCGAATATGTTTCAACTCATTCTTGTAAAATCAATCCATTCCCAAAGCACAAAGTTATGTTGAACTAGGGTATTATAATAATAAGAGTATTTGAACTTTTGTAAGTAAACTAATTTAGAATCAGAATATTGACCAACTTAGCTTATGGTTAGTTATATGTGAAGGTACCTACCCCCAACTGCATATGGTTGTCCACCCATTTCTATCTTATCATTTTTGCCCTTAATTTTCCATGGATATACATTTATTTACGTTAGCTGGATGTAATTGTTAAAAAGTATTACCACTTATTTCGTCCTCTAACCCTTTTTTTTTTTTAGAAAAAAATCATTTGTCTTTTATATAAATTTTCATCTTTTTCAGCTTTTAAATTTGCATCATTTATCAAATTATCTTGCTGATATGGCATATATGTGGATTGCCGCATGGATACCACGTCAGAAATAAATTGATTTTTTTAATTTTAAAAGATTCAAGAATTTAAAAAATATATTTTTTTAAAAAATTAAAAATTATTGAATTATAAAAATATAAGAAAAATATTTTTAAAATTTTTAAAAAAATTAATTAATTGTTAATGTGACATACAATGACAATCCACATGTATGATATGTCAATAAAGTTAACAAACATTAACTTTTCGATCAATTTGAGGTGATTTGACAAATAATACAAATTTAAAAATTAAAAGAGGTGAAGAATTAAATGAGGACTAAAATAACATTTTTTTTTATAAAATTAGAGGGTCAAAAATATCATACACCTTATTAAAATGCCATTAAGAGTTTACGAACTTTATATTATAACAAAACCAAGTACTTTTATTACATTAAACTATGGCACATTCACTATGAGAGAAAAAAAGTAAAAATTTGTCATTTATGTATGGTTTAAGTTACATTTTAATCATTAAATCTTAAAAAATTGTAATATAATTATTAATATTATTGATTTATTATATTTTGATTACTAAATTATTAATGATGTAACGATAAATTATTACCACAATACAGTTATTTCAAACTGAAACTTTTTATAAATAGAAGGGCTATTTCTTTTTTCTTTTTAGCTATTTAGTCCTTTTTCTTTAGTCAATTGATCTACTTTCATTGTCGAATATTGATCATATCTCTTCGTGGATTATAGATGAATGGACGTCATGTCAAGACATTTGGGTGTTAAATGAACAAGGCCAAAACCAACATAAGCATTGGACTAAACAACACAAGATTGAATCACTTAACGTAAATACGTTGTTCGGATTTCAGAATGTGCCCAATGATAATAAAGAAGATAATTGTAAAACCTACAAATGGAAAAACTATTGCTTTACAATCTTGACACACTCGAATTCACATATTTTAGGATTGAAAGTGAAATTAAGTTTCTATGAATTTTCTAGAAGCTTACACAAACTAGCAGAGCCTTGTATCGAAAATAAATAATATTATTGAGTTGGAGGTAAAAAAGTAGATTATGAGTTTTATTTTTTATCTTCTCATATCTTTTATTTAAACATTGTTTTTATATCAATTTTTATAAATATATTTATTATATAATGCGATAGTCTAGGATTATTTAATATATTAACTTATGCAAATTCGCAATTCACAGATATTCATTTAAAATACTAAAATATTATCATAAACTCTTAGCTAAAATATATATTTATAAGATTATAAGAATTACTAACAATTCACATATCATTTTATCTATCTTTTAACATATTATTACTTTGGTCGGTACGCAATGTTTTGATCAGTGTAATAAAAATTGGTTAAAACAAATTAATACAATCAGTGTGAATCAAAATTTATACGCGTACAAAAAAAAAAAAAAAAAAAAGGTGACCACTTCTGTTGATTATTGAAACAATGGGCACGAACCGAAACAAAACCGACTACATTAATTTATACTCTTTTATATATATAGTGTATAGATTATAAATATTTTTAGGGTTGCAACATGGGTGAAGGATGATGCAAAAAAGTCATATGGTTTGTTGAGGCTTGTACGTTGACTTGACTTGTATACTGTCTGTTTTTACATATCAACAATTTTGTAAGTAGGAAGACCAAGAAAAAAGAAATCAATTTTACTTTCCAATTGAGTGCCCTACATAACACCTTTACCATTTCAACCTTCTAACATCTCATATCGCTGGCTTCACTTCTTAATCCACTTGTTTATTTAAAATTTCTCACAACTCACCATAATCTTTAATTCTAGACAAACAAAGATAATGTTGGACTGTCTAAAATTCAAATTTAGCATGCATATTACAGATAATGCAACTTTTCATATTTGGTTAGCATCTTTTAATCTCAAAATTTTGGATTCTTTAGAAACATCTTTGCAGCATTTTATTGAAGTCAAAACATGGAGTCAAGCAAGAATTTTTTGAAAAGTTTTAATGTGATTAAGTTTTAAGATTTGTTTTTTCAAGAAATATTATACCAAAATGATTTAAAGACTTTATCGAATTAAATTACAAAATATTCACATTAATTATATATGGGCATATAAGTGACAATAGTATAGAAATCTCTTACCTCCCTATTTGTAATGTTGTCTACATTCAACCATTGGCATATCCATTTTAATATAGTATTAAAATTAAATTATTGAATTTTACTTCACAATAATTCAATCAACTAAATATCTTTACTACTCAAGTTGTATAGTTCGATCATTTTGGTCACTTCTGTTAAAATTACAAACAACAAGCTAACGCGGCAATTAAAAAACAGGTATAATAATAATTTTAGACCTCAATTTTTACATATTATATCAATTTAGTCATAATTTTTAAAAAAATTAACCCTCAAAATTTATAAATATTCTCAATTTGATCCTAATTCTAAAAAATTAAAAGAAATATATAAAAATACATAAATATTTTCAAAAATTATAACAATAAGTTTTAAAATATAAAAAAATAAAAAATTTTGTTGACAATAAATAATATATAAATATTTTTTAAAATATAATAATAAATTTTATATTAATATTTTTTTAAGTAAAGTCCATTTAATAATTAGGCCTGAAAGACCAAATTAGAGAAGTCTACAACCCCAAAAAAACTAAAGGAAAAAACCAAATAACAAAAAACAGAATAATAGAAAAACAAAAAAAAAATTGAAACAAGGCCCAAAACAAGATTCTTCTTCTCATTTCTGCAGTCTTCCATGCTCTTTGCAAATCTGAAAACCCAAAAAAATAAACGGCTAAATCCTCCAAATTCCGGCAGAGATTCAACCAAAAGAGGGAGCAAGTTGAGACAGACAACTAGATTACCAAGTTTCTCAACCCAACAACATCACAGAATAGGAATTATGGTGGTCGACTGAATCGTCAATCAAAATCAGCCACTTCCAAGACTTTCATTGCTGCATCTTCAACCCAGAATGAATCGTCATCCTTTCGCAGACCTTTAATAGCCATTGCATGCGCTGCCACATTCCCTTCTCACGCAATGAATTGAAATCGACAAAAAAGAAAGTTCCTCACCAAATTCTTCGCATCCCAGGTGAATAGTCTGGATTCCGAGTAATCTTTGCTTGTTTGTTGTATGTTCTGAATAACCAACTTTGAATCACTCTCAAGAATGACGTTCGTGAATCCCAAATCTAGTGCAAATTGGAGCCCATGTAGTACTGTAGTTGCTTCAGCAATCACCACCGATCGAACCAGGTTATGACCTTTAAACCCTGAACCCATTATAAGGCATTCATCATTTCTTATGATAAAACCTGAAACTACTTGTTTGTTTGCAATAGAAAATCCCACATCGACGTTAATTTTCACCCACCCTTGCTGAGGGGCATCCATTTTACCATGGATTGTGGTTTAGGATGCTTTAAAGTCAATATGCTACCCCGATATTTCATACCAAAACCCCTAATGAAGGTAACAACTTCTTCTGTACTTTGTATCTTTTTCTCATGGAGATATCTGTTTCAAGAAACCAAAGTGCCCAAATTGTAATAGCAATATCATCTTTTCTATTACTGGCTATATTCTCCAAAAGCCAGTTCAACCACTCGATAAAGTTTGAATTTGCAATTGAATTCGGCCACTGAAAATTTAATTTAGACCAAACTTATGCAGCAAACAAACAATCACGAACAACGTGGGTAGAAGATTCACAAAACTAGCGGCAATGCGAACATTTGCCATCAGTGATCAATATTCTAAAATATAAGTTTTGATAAGTAGGCACATAATTTTTCGTAAATTTCCATATTAAAATGTGAATTTTTTAAGGACAAACTAAGCTCCATATTTACTTAAATAAATTTTGCTTATTTAAATTCAAGTTTGAGAGATTCAATAGCATCTTATAACCACTTTTCACAGAATAGATGCCTGAGTTTTCACTAGACCAAACTGCTTTATCAGATTAATTATTAATAGGAATAGGAAGACTCACAATTTGATCAGCTTCTTCCACTGTAAAGGTTGAATAAATAAGGTCTCTATTCCATCGATTAGGATTCTGCAAAATCAAATCAGACACACATTCCATTCTAGCCACTCTACCCATAGAAATAAGTCGTTGATCTTTCCCTACCAACCAATAATCTTGCCATATTGAAACAGATATTCCAGATCCAATCGTCCATTTTAATCCAGAGCCTAAAAATCTTTTTGCACACCAGATACTTTTCTATACAAGAGATGGATTAGCTTCTAAAGAAGCCTCCATGAAATTTGATACATTAAAATATTTTGTTCTAAGTAAACGCGCTGTTAGCGAACCTAGGTTTTCCATTAGATGCCAATCCTACTTTGTTAGTAGTGTAATATTAAATTTTGACAAGTCTCGAAACCCCATCCCCCATCTTCTTTTGGCACAGACAATTTTTTCCATGAACACCAATGAAGACCTTTTCTTCCAGCTTTCTTTTGCCATCAGAAACGGGTTATGACAGCTTCCAACTCTTTGCAGACTAACGACGGTAGCAAGAAACAAGTCATAGTATACAAAGGAATAGCCTGAAGCACAGCTTTGATAAGAACTTCCCTCTCACCTATCAAAAGTAATCTCGAACTCCAATTGGATACCCTTTTGAATAACTTCTCTTTAAGCTCCTAAAAAGCCCTCTTCTTATTACGCCCCACCATTGATGGAAGACCGATATATTTTTTCGGATTAATGCTCTAATTAACCCCCAAAATCTGACACACCTCATCTCTTTTATTTGGATTGACATTTGAGCTGAAAAAGACCTCAGGCTTGTCGAAATTAATCTCTTGACCCGAACTCTGGGCATAAATCTCTAAATTTTCTTTAAGCGCTTTAACCCCATCAACTGTTGCATCGCCAAAAATTAGGCTATCATCAGCAAAAAATAAGTGGGTAACCCGAGGAGCGTGTCTATTTATACGAAAACCTTTAAGAACACTTCTTGTAGTTGCGATTCGAAGAAGAGTCGATAAAGCTTCTCTAAAAATAAGAAATAAATAAATACTAAGAGGGTCCCATTGACGAAGACCCATTGACAGAGGAACTAATTACCCAACTCCTCATTCATAACCACAGAGTAAGAGACCGGAGCTACACAACGCATGACTTTTTCAACCAACTGATCCAAGAAACCCATCATTTGAAGCATAACTCGCAAAAAAAACCATACAACACTGCCATATGCCTTACTCATATCAAGTTTGAAAGCAAATGGTCCCTCTCTCCCTACCCGTTTTCTCTTCATTGAGTGTAAAATTTCATATGCTGCTATGATGTTATCGGTAATGAGTCTTCCCGGAACAAAAGCACTTTGTGCTTTGTTAATGCAAAAATGAAGGACCTTTTGAAGCCTATTTACAAGCATCTTTGAAATAATTTTGTATAAAATATTACAAAGACTAATAGGCCTAAAATGAGTCATGAAACAAGGAAAACTAACCTTGGGGATCAAGAAAATTCTTGTACTGTTTATTTCAGCCATATTATGAAGCTCATGCAAAAATCTACCACCTCTTTACCCACAATATGCCAAAATCGTTGATAAAAAATCGCCTCTAAAGCATTCTCCCCTAAAGCTTTTAAAGGGTTCATAGTTTTTAAAGCCAAACACACCTCTTCATAATTAAAATCCCTCTCAAGATCCTCATTCATCATTTGAGATATACATGGCTCGACAACTTCTAAAATAGAATTTGGGTTTCCAACACCTTTCGATGTAAATAAGGTATTAAAATAATTTATGGCCAACATTAATAAATCAACATTGCTCTCATGAATATTACTGTAACACCCCTTACTTGTGTCCGATACCAGGACAGGATACGAGGCGTTGCCGGACTTAAATATAAACCTACTCACAAAATCGAGCCATAAAATTTCTTTGAATACGTAAATGTTCATACACATGCAAATTGTCCTGTTACAAGCCTACAAAGCCCGAAACATACATCGGGGGCGGTTAGGGACTAAATCGAAAACTTTAGGAAAACTTGGAGAAATTTTCTTAAAATAGGGTCACACCCTCGTGTGGGCACAGAGACATGCCCGTGTCTCCAGGCCGTGTAACTCTCTATTTATGACGTTAACATTAATTAAAGATCACACGGTCAAGTCACACGCCCGTGTGCTAAGTTGTGTGGCAAATTTAATTTTCGCATTTAAGGTGCAGACTTCACACGACCTGGGCACACGCCTATGTCCTAAGGTCGTGTCCCCCACACGGCTGAGACATACAGCTGTGTCTCTACCCGTGTGTTTACTACCATGCATACTGACTTGTAAAACTAAGGTGCAGGGGACACACGATCAGACCACAAGGCCATGGGGCTGACCGTATATCACACACGGCCTAGACACACGCCCGTGCGTCTACCCTTGTGGACAACTTTGAGGCTATTTTCCAAGCCCTCTTGTCACCCTCAACAACCCATACACACACTCATATGTTAATGGTGATTATCAAGGCATAAATGGGCTGCTTAGACTTCCATAGCTTTAACTCATGCATGATAAATTTATGTCAAGTATACATAATTGGGACTCCATTACTTGTTAGGTTCATTCAATCCATTTCTTTACCTTTATTCATATTATGACCATGCCAATTGCCATCCTTTTTCTATCAAGAATAAATTCCACATTTTATCATCCATTGTTAACAACCAATTTGGCACACACCACAAGAATAATAACACATTTCATGGCCATATACGAAATGAAATAATATACCAACATGGGCCATCACTTTGGTTAACAAATATGACACATATAACAAAATACTAAGTCCCCTATACATGCTATACTCAAATGTATCAAGTCAAATATACCCCAAAAGATTCGTCGATAGTGTGACTTGAGCTCCGACGTCCACGATCCCCGAGCTAGCTTTGCGATGCTAAAAGAAAAAAGGAAAGAGAGAAAGTAAGTATAAAGCTTAGTAAGTCGTGTGTAAATAGTAAGCAACACTGATATGAAATTCATGAATTAAACATGCTATCAATTTCCACCACATTAGCATTTTATACATAATGAACATAGTGAGGATTGACAATAAGTGTCTTTAAACATCATACTTATCTTGCTTTTTCCTACTCATGCTAAATTTCTTATCATGAATCGAGTTCAATACTTATGAGGTATACGTACATACCTATACCCCACATATCTTACCCATATTACTCCACTTTTTAACCATAATCTTGAATGACCCGTTGAACCTCCCGGAATACTGAAGGATGTTCGAGATTATCATACACCAAATAGGGTGCCAAATCCATGTCTCGGACATGGTCTTACATGGGACCACATATCGATGCCATATTCCAGATATGGTCTTATACGAAGTCTCATATCGGTGTCGATGCCATGCCCCAGACATGGTCTTATACAAGACCTCACATTGATGCCAATGCCATATCCCAGATATGGTCTTACATGGGATCTCATACTGATACTGATGCCATGTTCCAAACATGGTTTTATACGGGATCACATCTTGATGCCGATGCCATATCCCAGACATGGTCTTAGACGAAATCACTTAACGATGCCGAAGCTATATCCCTAATATGGTCTTATACCCGGACATGGTCTTACATGGGATCTTATTAACCATGGTATCATGATATCCGAATCCTAAGCATTCCTTGGGGTCACCCGGGACTTCCGAGATATAAAGCTATCATCACATTTTCATTGAATCATCACGAGTCAATTCCATCAAGGCATATGTACACATTTCATATAATATGAAGTATTAAACACATAATAATGAAATTGTCGAATTACTTACACACAAACTTACCTTGGTGCAAAATGTGACAATTTGTGATTTAATCCGCAACCTTGCCTTTTCCTCGGTCAAGGTCAATTCATCGTCCTTCTTGATCTATAATAGCACATTTAGCTTATTTAATACACGCACTATTCAATTCAGTCCAAAAATCACAATATAGAAAAATTATAATTTTGCCCCTAAAATTTCACAAAATTATGAAATTGCCTTTAGGCTCGTAAAATGAAAAGTACCCAATTTTTCTCATTATTCAAGCCTAGACGAATCATTTTCTCTCTTATACCAACCCTAAATTTTCATTTATTCACCCAATTATACAGTTTTTATAACTTTTACAATTAAGTCCTTTTTATCAATTTCACCAAAAACTACATAGTAAAAGTTGTTTATCACACATCAAACTTTCATATTCTTCCATTAGACATCAAAACACAAGCATGTAATTCATGGGTATATTTTTGAACATGAACTCTAGCTCAAATTAAGGGTAAAAATAGCTAAATGAGCTATAAGGATTTCAAAAATATAAAGAACATTAGAATCGAGGCTAGGATACGCTTACTTTTAAGCTTGAAGATGAAAGAAACCCTAGCTATGGCTTCTTGTGATATTCGGCCAAGGAGGATGAATAGGAACACAATTTTTTACTATTTTTCCCTTTTAATTCTTTTATTAACCAATGGACCAAAATGCCATTCCATTAAAACCTTGATATTTTATCCATCCTATGTCCATTTTTGTCCATAATGACATATAATAGTCTAATTGCCAAATAAGGACTTTAAAATTTCAAATCTCATCACATTTAATCCCCTTAATAATTAAAACACATGTTTTCCACTTATTGCAATCTAGCCCTAATAACTCAATTGAACACCTTATCGGTAAAATTTCTCATCGATATTTTCACACAGTTATTTAATCATATAGTAGACCTTAAAACTTTATCGATATGAGTATTTCTACCTTGTATTTATGGTTTCAAAACCACTATTCCGTTTAGACCCTAATTTGGAATGTTGCAATTACCCTCTCCATCCATTAGTTCTTCCACCCTATTTCTCCGTCGATGATCCGTTGTCGATCTATGGAAAAAAATTTGTGTTTCTATCCCCATTTTTCAACCAATTCACTCTGGATCTTTGCTTCCAATAAAGCTCCTCCCTATCAGCATCTATGTTAAGCGCAAGTTTAGTCTCTATAATTTCTCCTAAAATCTCATCTGTGGGAATAGTTTCATTCAATTTAAGCAACTGCTATTCCAAATCTTTTCTCGTTAAATACCTCTTTTTTTAATTTTGTTGAACCATTTCTCAAGGCCTACTCTTACCGTCTTTATCTTACTTGGAACATCATCCAAACTATTAGCCCAAATCCTTCTAACATGCATTTTACACATTTCCTCCAAAAGCCACGTTGCTTCAAATCTAAAATGCCATTTGTTTGGATGTTGATTTTCAAAAATTGAGTTAAGTAATAAAGGACAATGATCTGAAAACGCATGTGACAAATGAGATAAATTAAAATTTAGAAATAAATCCCACCAAGTAGAATTTGCAATACCTCTATCTAAATGTTCCCGAATATTATTATTTCTTATACGACATTTTTTCCAAGTGAACCACTACCCACTATAACCAAGATCACTAAGAGAACAATCTTCCATAACATCCCAAAATCTACACATTTGCCTTTCCCTCCTTGGAAGCCCGCCTTTCTTTTCAGTTGAAAAAGCAATTTCATTGAAATCTCCTATAACAACCCAAGGAATATGTGGGGAGTCATTCAATGTTCATAACAAGTTCCAAGATGCTTCACGTATAGTCTCCTCTGGCGCTCCGTAAAACCCCGTACATCTCTAAGTTTTTCCCTCAAAGTCCTTATCAAACATAACATCGATGTGCCTTTATGAAAAAGATCAAAGAGTAATCTTACAATCACTATTTCAACCTAAAGATAAACCACCACTTCTGCCATCCGAATCAACATCTATTCCATTAGGAAGACCACATTTATGCCTAACCTTTTCCATATTATAGCTCTAAATCTTTGTTTCAATTAAAAACACCACTGTGGGATTTATGTCTCCCAGCATATGCCGGAGACGATTAATAGTTCGAGGCCTCCCCAAACCCCGAACGTTCCAGCTTATAAGTTTCATTGCCACCCGATCTATTAGTATTTTGTACCTATAAAGAAGTACCAAAAGTTTCATTTGAATTATCATTTCTAGAAACTTGTGAAATATTAACTTGTACGCGGGTTTTTTTAGTCCATCACTATACGTTATTAGACTACTGGCTTCTTCATGGGCTATCATTTCCTTGTCAAAATCATCATGATGTTGGTGTATTTCCCCAAGTTTTAATGGGCCAAGAGCAAAAGTAGACTTTCTTTTATCTTTTATAGAAATAGTGTGACAGCCCTATTTTAACCCTAGTCGAAAAGTGGTTTCGAGACCACAAAATCGAGTCGCAAAAATAATTGAATGTTATATTCTATGTTTATTATATGTGAAACTTCATGTGTGAAAATATCGTGTTTTGATTTCTGTCATTTGATGTGGAATTAGTTTAAAATGACTTGTTTGAGAAACCTTGAAAATGTGATAGGCAAATGTGCAGTGGCCAAATATTATATGGTTTAGTATTATGGGGACTTGCATGTCAAATGGACCATTTTGAATGTAAATGACCGGTCAACACATGTATGCAATCATGTTTTTTCATATCTTTATTTTAGTTGGTGGAAACTATATGTTAAATAAAGAAATAAGCATTATATTATAATGATTTTATATTGTGAAATAATGAATTTATAATAGAAAATGGTGATAAAAATAAAGTTCCACCAATCCTTTCTTTCATTTTGCTGAAACCATAAAGAAAAGGAAAGAAAATGAAGCTAAGGCATTCAGCTATGGTGAATGTATAGATTAAGGTATGATTTCATGTGATTCTTTTGGATTTTTGTGGAATTGAGTTGGTTTTGAAGCTCTTAGCATGACCCATGTGTTAATTTTTGAATTTGTGATGCATGAAGCATTCGGTTATGTTTCCTATATGTTAAATTGTTGATGTTTTGAAGTTATGTGATTAGAAATGGTTATAGGTGAGTATGAACTAAGTAAAAATTTCTATAATTGGTTAATATGGACAAAAATCTCAATCAGCTATTATGGAGTAAGGTGAAATTATGCTTAATTTTGGAAATTAATAATTTAATTGTTAGTAAGTGTTTTTTTTTTATGGAAGCCGAATGTGGACCTGAATTGGGAGGTTAATAATTTGTTGTTTATTGAGTTATATATATACATTCGGTCATGGAGGATTTGAGATGAATTTAATTATTATTTTAGTTAAATAATAAGATAGACATGGACAAATTCAATTAGGTAAATTTTAAGCTCTTGGATTGAATTGGGAGGATTGAAATACTCTAGGGAGTATTCAGTTAAGGTATGGGAGATAGAATGTTGAGGTAAGTTGGTTTGTGTTATTGCCGAATGCACTTGATATTAAGACATGGTTTAGTTAAATGCATTTGACATGAAAGGAATTGAGTTGCCATGTATGTGATAGTGGGAAGAGAAATTTAATTTGCTTGACTATAATTAAATGAATGTCCAATTTAGGTTTGGTATGATGTTAATATGAAAATGTTATGACAAGCTGGTCGAATTTAAGAACTATGTGCAGTCAGTCATGTTATGTGCTTAATTCATCAATGATGAAAGTGTCGTATGATATACGTGTTTGAAATTAATAGAATTTGGGTTATGATGAATTGATAAGATGATTGAATTAGTTTATTTGTTTAATTAAGCTCAAGATCAAAGAAAGCCAAGTTCGGATAAGGGGAAAGCGAAGGTTGTTGAGTAGTCAATCAGAGTTGTTTGTTCGACAATAAGGTAAGTTCTAAGTAATTAAGACTTAGATTACTATGTATTCCTAGAGTACACATAGCTCATGAAATGTAAATTCTATATGTGGAGAAATGTCGAATAGATAATGTATTATTGAGCCGATGGCATTGAATTGATGTGCTATTTTTTATTTTTTTATTTTTGTTGTATTATGTGTATGTATATGCATGAATGAAAAGGGCACTATGTGTGCGAATGGGGCAGCACTATGTGTGCATATGGAAAAGCTAGTACTATGTGTGCGAATGAATATATGCACTATGTATGCGAATTTATTAACAGAGCACTATATGTGCGAGATCAGTTGTAGGGCACTATGTGTGCGAAATGATTAAGGGAATATGATTGTGGTAGGGTGTGAAATAGAACACTGATTACCATCATAGGTAATTAAGCTTTTACGAGAACAAAGAAAAAAAAATGAAATGTGTATGGAATTTATATGTCTGTGTCTATTTCTAAAGGTTATTGTATAATGTCTTGGAAGAAGAAATAATAGTATGTGGTTATACGGTATCATGAATGAATAAGGTAGACAAATTAGACTTAAATGGAGTTCTGTTGTGATTTATGTATTAAATTGCTTATGAATTACTGAGTATTATCTCATTGGAATTGTTTGTTCATCTTTATTTAGATTCTGGATCTGTTGTGAGCTCGGGACTATCACTAAAGTCATCACACTTATCGTCATCATTTTGGTATCTTTAAAGAAGCTTTAAGTTTAAAAATGTGGCATGTATAGGATAGACAAAGATGAGTTTTGTATTTTGAATGATGTAATTATCATTTTGATGAGCCATGCAAAAATAGCACATGATCTAGTTTTGTGATCTTATAATGTTAAAATCTTGTTAACTAGCATGTGTATTTATGATATGGATGATATGTTATATTTATATAAGCAAAGTACCTTTGTATGTTTAGAAAATCATATTAGAAATTGAAAGTGCTTCCTTAAGGTTAGTATAATGGTTTGAATGTTGTTGTTTTTTAAGTTTAAATGTGAAATGATTTTTTTTATATACTTGGTAAGCTCGGTTAATTAAGTTCTATAATAATAAGACTTACAAATGTTTTATTAGTTGAAGTTCTTATTGTGAATGAATGAATCTTATGCTCAATTGGATTCGGCTAAGGGTAAGGTTTATATCAAATGAATGGTAAAATTTATATTTACATGATGCTATTCTATGAGATCTTGACTAGTTATATTTATATATGTGCGCATACTCTAATATATGGCTTATTGGATTTTAGTTGTTAGATATGAATATTCGATTATATTAGGATTGAATTAATTAAATTTATAATTCCAATTTCTGATTTATATGTATGTGAAATGTTCTAAAGTTGAGTTGTTTTCGTAATGCCTCATGACCCTACTCTGGCAACGGTTACGGGCATAGGGGTGTTACATTTTAATTAGTATCAGAGCTACGGATTAGTTGATTCTAGGACTAACGTAGCGCGTGTGAGTCTAGCTATACATGCCATATGTGAATAAATGATAGTGTGATGACTTCTGACGGTTAAACTTTTGTTTTCGTTTAGTAAATGGAACCTAATCCCGAGCGAGCCATAGCGGACAACGTTGAGAGTATAGGGCCTGCTCCCACGCAAGGGACAGCGTTTGTTGATTCTCAACCATCTGTGAGAAATCAAGATGATGGGGCTAAACAAGCCTTTTTTTCTATGATGAATGAGTGGGTTGCTCAATATGCTCGAACAAACCCAGCTGTACAATAACTCCCGAACTTGAATAACCCTCCTCTGGTACCTGTAATACCAGTGACTACCGATCCTTTGAGACCGAGTAAACCCCCTGTTGACAAGATCAGAAATTATGGGGCCGAGGAATTCAGAGCCACAACTGCTGATGATGCCGAAAGGGCCGAATTCTGGCTTGATAATACCATCCATGTTTTTGATGAGCTGTCCTGCACACCCAATGAGTGTCTAAAATGCGCTATATCTTTATTACGAGATTTGGCCTATTATTGGTGGAGAACTCTGATTTCGATTGTTCCGAAAGAATGGTTTACGTGGGACTTCTTTCAGACAGAGTTTCACAAGAAATATATTAGTCAACGATTCATCGATCAAAAGCGTAAAGAGTTTCTTGAACTTAAACAAGGTCGTATAACTGTATCTGAATATGAACGTGAATTTGTGAGACTTAGTCATTATGCACAGGAGTGTGTTGCTGATGAAGTTGCAATGTGTAAAAGGTTTGAAGAAGGATTGAATGAAGACTTAAAGCTACTTGTGGGTATTCTTGAATTAAAAGAGTTTGTAATACTTGTTGAACGAGCTTGCAAGGCTGAAGAGCTTGGAAAAGAGAAAAGAAAAGCTGAATCTGAAGCTAGAGATTTTTGTAAGAGAACGGCGAGTAAAACTTCTTTCTCAGTTGCGAAGAAGTTCAGAGATGATAGTAACAGATCAAAGACGATTGCGAGGATTTTTATTCGAGAGCGACCTTCAGTAGATTCTTGAGCTACTTCAGTTGCTAGTGTTGGCAACAATCGACAGGATAAACCGAAGTGTCCACAGTGTGGTAGACGACACGTGGGCGAGTGTTGGGGCAAGTCTAATAACAAAGCATGTTATAGATGTGGTTCACGAGACCATTTCGTTCGAGACTGCACGAAACCTGTTGGGAGAAATAATATACAGAGTGTGAGATCGAGTGGTGCAGCATTTAGGGGTAGATCACCTAGAAATGCAGGAGGTAAGAGTGGTAATCAGAGAGGAACTTCTGACACAACAGTTTGATCCGAGGCTCGTGCACCTGCCAGAGCCTATGCCATTCGTGCACGGGATGAGGCATCCTCCCCTGATGTTATTACTGGTACATTCACTCTCTATGATACTAATGTGCTTGCTTTGATTGATCCCGGTTCGACTCATTCATATGTGTGTGAAACTTTGGCATCCAGTAAGACTCTCCTTGTTGAGTCTACTGAGTTTGTGATTCGAGTGTCGAATCCTTTGGGCCGTTATTGATTAGCCGATAGAGTATACAAGAAATGTCCCCTGATGATTCTAAATTCCTGTTTTCCGGCCGATTTAATGTTATTACCATTCGACGAGTTTGATATCATACTCGGTATGGATTGGTTAACTGTGCACGACGCTGTAGTAAATTGCAAAAGAAAGACAATTGACTTGCGATGTTCGAATGATGAGATAATTCGAGTTGAGTCTTCTGATCTAAGCGGATTACCAGCAGTGATATCTTCGATGTTGGCTCAGAATTATGTGAAAAAGGGCTGTGAAGCTTATCTTGCTTATGTACTGGATAGTAAAATGTCAGAGAGGAAGCTTGAGACTGTGCCTGTGATTTTTGAATATCCGGATGTTTTTCTCGAAGAATTACCGGGATTGCCACCTGTTCGAGAAGTTGAGTTTGGTATAGAGTTAGTACCAGGAACGACTCCGATATCGATAGCTCCGCAAGAGTTGAAATCTCAGTTACAAGAGTTGACAAACAGAGGTTTTGCACGCCCGAGTTTCTCACATTGGGGTGCACCAGTGTTATTTGTGAAAAAGAAAGACGGAACTATGAGAATGTGTATTGCCTATCGACAACTAAACAAGGTGACTATAAAGAATAAATATCTGTTGCCGCGAATCAATGATTTATTTAATCAGCTAAAAGGAGCTTCAGTGTTTTCAAAGATCGATCTACGATCTGGCTATTATCAGTTGAGAGTCAGAGACTCAGATGTGCCTAAGACTGCTTTCAGAATGAGATACGGACACTATGAGTTCTTAGTGATGCCGTTTGGGCTCACTAATGCCCATGCGGTTTTCATAGATTTGATGAATCGGGTGTTCAGACAGTATTTGGATCAGTTTTTGGTCGTATTTATAGATGACATTTTGATTTATTCTCGCGACGAGAATGAACATGCCGAACACTTGAGGCTTGTACTGCAGATTTTGCGTGATCATCAGTTGTACGCGAAGTTTAGTAAATATGAGTTCTGGTTGCGCGAGGTTAGCTTTTTGGGGCATGTTGTATCCGCATCAGGTATACGGGTTGATCTGAGTAAAATTTTAGCTATACTAGATTGGAAGCCTCCGAGGAATGTTTCTGAAGTTCGGAGCTTTTTGGGGCTTGCCGGGTATTACCGACGATTTGTAAAAGGTTTCTCGATGTTAGCATCACCATTGACAAAGCTGCTTCAAAAGGATATCAGATTTGAGTGGTTTGAAAAGTGTCAGAAAAATTTCGACCAGCTGAAAACTCTCTTGACGGAAGCTCCAGTATTAGTTTAGCCAGAATCTAGTAAAGAATTTGTGGTTTATAGTGATGCCTCATTGAACGGTTTGGGCTGCATTTTGATGCAAGAGGGTAGAGTTGTCGCTTATGCCTCGAGACAGTTAAAGCCTCACAAGCGAAATTATCCGATGCATGATCTCGAGTTAGCTACTATTGTGTTCGCTCTAAAAATTTGGCGTCACTACTTATTCAAAGAGAAATGTCACGTCTACTCCGATCATAAAAGCCTCAAATACTTGATGACTCAAAAAGACTTGAATTTGAGACAACGGCGATGGCTAGAACTACTGAAAGATTACGAGCTTGTCATTGATTATCATCCGGGAAAAGCTAATGTGGTTGCTGATGCCCTTAGCCGAAAATCACTGTTTGCTTTGCGAGCGATGAATGTACATTTGTCTATGTCCGCTAATGATGCGTTAATAGTGGAACTAAAAGTAAAACCAACATTGATACATCAAATCTGGGAGGCTCAGAAAGTTGATAATGATGTGATAGCGAAACGAGCACAGTGTAATTCAAATGAAGATTCAGAGTTTTGGATTGATGATGATGATTGTTTGAGATTCTGAAATAGATTGTGCATTCCGAGAAATTCAGAGCTTATTCCAACGATTTTCAATGAAACTCATAACAGCCGAATGTCAATTCATCCGGGTAGCACGAAAATGTACAACGATCTGAAATGCCAGTATTGGTGGCACGGTATGAAATGAGACATCTCTGACTTTGTTTTTAAATGCTTGATATGCCAACAAGTGAAAGCTGAACATCAGGTGCCTTCGAGTTGGCTACAACCGATCATGATACGCGAGTGGAAATGGGATCGTGTCACGATGGATTTCGTATCCGATCTACCGCTGACATCGAGCAAAAAAGATGCAATCTGGGGTATTGTTGACAGATTGACAAAGTCAGCTAACTTTATCCCTGTTCGTACAGACTTTTCATTCGATAAGTTAGTAGAATTGTATGTTTCTCAGATTGTAAAATTGTACGGAGTGCCCGTTTCTATTGTTTTGGATAGAGATCCCAAATTTACGTCGCGATTCTGGAAGAAATTGCAAGATGTTTTGGGTACCAAGCTGCATTTTAGCACCGCTTTTCATCCCCAAACAGATGGGCAATCCGAGTGAGTTATTCAGATACTCGAGGATATGTTGAAATATTGCATCCCTGAGTTTAGTGGCACGTGGGAGCGATACTTGCCTTTGATTGAATTCGCATACAATAACAGTTTTCAATCGAGTATCAAGATAGCAACATACGAGGCTTTGTACACCGTCGTAAATGCCGTACACCATTGTTCTAGACCGAACTCAGTGAGAATAAGATATACGGGGTAGATTTGATCAAAGAGGCTGAACAGAAAGTGAAAGTAATTCGTGATAGCTTGAAAGCAGCATCGGATCAACAGAAATCTTATGCAAATTTGAAACGAAAAGACATAGAATATCATATTGGGGGCAAAGTGTTTCTTAAAGTTTCACCGTGGAAAAAGGTACTCAGATTTGGCCATAAAGGCAAATTGAGCCTAAGATTTATCGGACCGTACGAAATTACAGAACGGATTGGGCTGGTTGCTTATAGTTTGGCTTTGCCACCCGAACTTGAAAAGATTCACGATGTTTTTCATGATCCGATGCTCCGTCGTTATTGATCTGGTCACTCACATGTGATTAGTCTGTCAGAAATTGAAATTCAGCCTGATTTGGGTTATGAGGAAGAACCGATTTGTATTTTGGCTCACGAGGTGAAAGAACTACGGAATAAGAAAAGTTCGTTTGTTAAAGTGTTGTGGCTCAAACACGGAGTTGAGGAAGCGACTTGGGAGCTTGAAGATTCAATGAAAGAACGTTACCCTAACCTTTTCGCTAGTAAGATTTTCGGGGACGAAAATCCCTAAGGGAGGAGAATTATGACAACCCTATTTTAACCCTAGTCGAAAAATGGTTTCGGGACCACAAAAGCGAGTCACGAAAATAATTGAATGTTATATTCTATGTTTATTATATGTGAAATTTCATGTGTGAAAATATCATGTTTTGATTTCTGTTATTGGATGTGGAATTAGTTAAAAATGACTTGTTTGAGAAACCTTGAAAATGTGATAGGTAAATGTGCAGTGGCCAAATATTATATGGTTTAGTATTATGGGTACTTGCATGTCAAATGGACCATTTTGAATGTAAATGACCGGTCAACACATGCATGCAATCGTGTGTTTTCATATCTTTATTTTAGTTAGTGGAAATTATAGGTTAAATAAAGAAATAAGCATTATATTATAATGGTTTTATATTGTGAAATAATGAATTTATAATAGAAAATGGTGATAAAAACAAAGTTCCACCCATCATTTCTTCCATTTTGCCGAAACCATAAAGAAAAGGAAAGAAAATGAAGCTAAGGCATTTAGTTATGGTGAATGTATAGATTAAGGTATGATTTCATGTGATTCTTTTGGATTTTTGTGGAATTGAGTTGGTTTTGAAGCTCTTAGCATGACTCATGTGTTAATTTTTGAATTTGTGATGCATGAAGCATTCGGTTATGTTTCCTATATGTTAAATTGTTGATGTTTTGAAGTTATGTGATTAGAAATGGTTATAGGTAAGTGTGAACTAAGTAAAAATTTCTATGCATGGTTAATATGGACAAAAATCTCAATCGGCTATTATGGAGTAAGGTGAAATTATGCTTAATTTTGGAAATTAATAATTTAATTGTTAGTAAGTGTTTTTTTTATGGATGCTGAATGTGGACTTGAATTGGGAGGTTAATAATTTGTTTTTATTGAGTTATATATATACATTCGGTTATGGAGGATTTGAGATGAATTTAATTATTGTTTTAGTTGAATAATAAGATAGACATGGACAAACTCAATTAGGTAAATTTTAAGCTCTTGGATTGAATTGGGAGGATTGAAATACTCTAGGGAGTATTCAGTTAAGGTATGGGAGATAGAATGTTGAGGTAAGTTGGTTTGTGTTATTGCCGAATGCACTTGATATTAAGACATGGTTTAGTTAAATGCATTTGACATAAAAGGAATTGAGTTGTCGTGTATGTGATAGTGGGAAGAGAAATTTAATTTGCTTGACTATAATTAAATGAATGTCCAATTTAGGTTTGGTATAATGTTAATATGAAAATGTTATGACAAGCTGGTTGAATTTAAGAACTATGTGCATTCAGTCATGTTATGTGTTTAATTCATCAATGATGAAAGTGTCGTATGATATATGTGTTTGAAATTAATAGAATTTGGGTTATGATGAATTGATAAGATGAATGAATTAGTTTATTTGTTTAATTAAGCTCAAGATCAAAGAGAGCCAAGTTCGGATAAGGGGAAAGCGAAGGTTGTTGAGTAGTCGATCAGAGCTGTTTGTTCGACAATAAGATAAGTTCTAAGCAATTAAGACTTAGATTACTATGTATTCCTAGAGTACACATAGCTCATGAAATGTAAATTCTATATGTGGAGAAATGTCGAATAGATAATCTATTATTGAGCCGATGGCATTGAATTGATGTGCTATTTTTTATTTTTCATTTTTGTTGTACTATGTGTACGTATATGCATGAATGAAAAGGGCACCATGTATGCGAATGGGGCAGCACTATGTGTGCATATGGAAAATCTAGTACTATGTGTGCGAATGAATATATGCACTATGTGTGCGAATTTATTAACCGAGCACTTTGTGTGCGAGAGCGGTTGTGGAGCACTATGTGTACGAAATGATTAAGGGAATATGATCGTGGTAGGGTGTGAAATAGAACACTGATTACCATCATAGGTAATTAAGCTTTTATGAGAACAAAGAAAAAAAATGAAATATGTATGGAATTTATATGTATGTGTCTATTTCTAAAGGTTATTGTATAATGTCTTGGAAGAAGAAATAATAGTATGTGGTTATACGGTATCATGAGTGAATAAGGTAGACAAATTAGACTTAAATGGAGTTCTGTTGTGATTTATTTATATAATTGCTTATGGCTTACTGAGTATTATCGCATTGGAATTGTTTGTTCATCTTTATTTAGATTCTGGATTCGTTGTGAGCTCGGGACTATCACTGAAGTCATTACACTTATCGTCATCATTTTGGTATCTTTAAAGAAGCTTTAAGTTTAAAAATGTGGCATGTATAGGATAGACAAAGATGAGTTTTGTATTTTGAATGATGTAATTATCATTTTGATGAGCCATACGAAAATAGCACATGATCTAGTTTTGTGATCTTATAATGTTAAAATCTTGTTAACTAGCATGTGTATTTATGATATGGATGATATGTTATATTTATATAAGCAAAGTACCTTTGTATGTTTAGTAAATCATATTAGAAATTGAAAGTGCTTCCTTAAGGTTAGTATAATGGTTTGAATGTTGTTTTTTTTTAAGTTTAAATGTGAAATTATTTTTTTTATATACTTGGTAAGCTCGGTTAATTAAGTTCTATAATAATAAGACTTACAAATGTTTTATTAGTTGAAGTACTTATTGTGAATGAATGAATCTTACGCTCAATTGGATTCGGCTAAGGGTAAGGTTTATATCAAATGAATGGTAAAATTTATATTTACACGATGCTATTCTATGAGATCTTGACTAGTTATATTTACATATATGCGCATACTCTAATATATGGCTTATTGGATTTTAGTTGTTAGATATGAATATTCGATTATATTAGGACTAAATTAATTAAATTTATAATTCCAATTTCTGATTTATATGTATGTGAAATGTTCTAAAGTTGAGTTGTTTTCATAATGCCTCATGACCCTACTCTGGCAACGGTTACGGGCATAGGGGTGTTACAAATAGAATCTTTTGGGATAGAACCCCAATTCTCGTCTTTGTCCACAGGATTTGATTTTAGAATCCCCATATTCTTTTTTTCCCTCGTTGACATCGTGTTGCCAAAAATAGTAGGTTTCCCCCAATCGTCTTGCACCAACCTTTTGCTCTTCCATGACAAATTCTTCCTTAATTAAACACACAGATAAATATCCCAATTAAAAACATATTCTATGTAACACCCCTAACCCTCATCTGTTACTAGAACAACGTTACAGAGCATTACTGGACTTTACAGACTAATTACAAATATTTCATTACCTTTATTATACAGATCAAGAATCAATCATATAATACTCATTTTGTTCCTTAGATGGGCCCTCGAGACATAAAATACATTTTTTAAGTGAATCAGGACTAAATCGGCCACTCAGGGAATTTTTCCAAAATCTTAATTTTTTTCTCAAGAACAGGGGATACATGTCCGTGTGGTCAGGCTGTGTGACTCACACGGCCAGGTGACACACCCATGTCTTAGGCCGTATGGGCATTCGATGTGAGACACACGGTCGTGTCCCTGCCCGTGTTCAAATTAGGGTAGCTACTGACTTGGGTCACACGGCCAATCACACGCCTGTGTGCTAAGTTGTGTGCGAAGTGAAGGGGTCACACGGTCAAACCACACAGTCGTGTACTAAGCCGTGTGTAAAAACTTGGGTATTTTGTTTTGAGATTTTAAGGTGCAGGGGACACACGGCCAAACTACATGCCCATGTGCCAGGCCATGTGTCATATACGGCTAAGACACACGCCCGTGTGGACGAAAATAAGCCATTTTAAGGCCACTTTTCTCACCCTCTTTGACATCAACCTACACACAATATTTCAATACACCAAATAGCCCCAATTAAACAATCAACACAAGCCAAAAATCATGTTTTAAACATATTATATCATCACAAAACTCAATTGGCTAAACTTACTAGAATAACTCCCTTCATTGATTTACCAAAATCTACTACATACTAACATATGTCATTCACAACCATACTTCAAATTTTAGTTCTTTTCTAATCCATCCCTATACGTGCCATATAAACCATGAAATGTATAACAAAATCTACCAAAACAAACTGGATAGTGTGGTTCGATAAATCTACAAAGAACATTAAACATTAAACAACACAAGTAAGCTTAATAAAGCTTAGTAAGTTCGTTGGTTTTAAATATAAATCTTACCGAATATACTTTAACAGTCCATTTAACTAAATCATTCAATATACAATCCCTACCAATCACAGTTCAATTGATGAATTCACTTATTTGAGCTCAAAATCATTAATAACTTTAAGTCTCTAATCATCAATTTCAAATGTCGCTTACCAACTTTTGTCAAATCGGAGAACGTCTTACGGATATGAGTACATCGTATACGAGAGCCCAAAGGCTGCACAAAAGCACATAAGTGCTAAACAGAAACCCGTAAGGGTTGAACGGAAGCTCATAAGAGCTGAACGGAAACCCATAAGGGTTAAATTGAAGCTAAGAAGAGCTAAATTAAAACCCAGAAGGGCTAAACTGAAACTCATAGGAGTTAACTAAAGCTCATGAGAGCTAAAAAAAAAAGTAAACACGATAGTTCGCAACAAATGATGAACCCCAATTTACTTGGGTAATTTGCCGTTAACTCCTCTTTTGCACTGAACAACTGTATTCAATCCCGCGTCCTGTTCACTTTGAAAATTCACTTCAATTTTGTGATTTTAACATTAATTTTATTTTCAAAAAATAACATGAATAATTACATAATATCATTCATCAATTTAACATTTAACATTAAATTTTAACCATACAAAGTTACCTAGGGTAGATTTGTAGAAATTGTAGTAGTTCAGGGACTATTCTGTTAATTTTCCTTTTTCTCGTTGATTTACGGGCTCTTGATCTAAAATATATATAAAATTACTCATTTATTAGCACATATTTCAAATCTAATTCACTTCACAATTTATGCCACTCAATTTTTGAAATTGCACATTTATCCTAATTTTTATAGTTTTGCAATTTAGTCCCTCACCAATTAACCAATCAAATGAACTATTTTTTATTAATTAACATTTTATCTAAATATTCTAAGCTATTACACAGCCTTCGATAAACAAAATTTAATACAAAACTCTAATATTTAATCTTTTTCACAATTTGGTCCTAAAATCAATTTCTATTAAAATTATTTGATAAAATAATCATATAAAAAAAATAAAGCTTCAAATCCATGTTAGTTCATCATAAAAATTCAGCACTCATCAATGGTAACTTTCAAAATTATCCATGAAATCAAAAACTAATGAAATAGAAAGTTGGACCTAATTGTAAAAGTCTTAAAAACACAAAAATTTCAAGAAAAGAGAAAAAATTAAACTTACATGAAGTTAAAATATGAAAACCAGACTTGAGATATTTTCAACGGTGTTTTTAACAGAAAATTTGATGAAGAAAATGTCTAGAAACTTTTAGGTTTTTCAATTTGATATTTAAAATTTCATTATTTCCAATTTTTCCCTTTTTACTACATCATTTTTGTCATTTTTCTATACCTATGCTGCCCTAGCCACTCCACTTAGGTCCAATTACTCTTTAAGTCCCCCTTATTTACTATTTGGACTATTTAATCACTATTTCTTTAATTAACAAGTTTTGCACCATCTTCAATCTAGTCTTTTTTAATTAATTAACTATCAAAATGTTAAAATTTTCTAACAAAACTTTAATACTAACTCAATGACACTCCGTAAATATTTATAAAAATATTTACGGCTCGATTTATGAAATCGAGGTCTCGATACCTCGTTTTTCGAAACCACTTAACCTAATAAATTTTTCTAAAACATAATTCACTAATTCAGAAGTTTTCCTAAAATCACATTTGGCTCTTAAACACTAAATAATAAAAAAATACGAGCTCACATGTCGGTTTTAGTGGTCTCGAACCACTATTTCTGACACCACTAAAAATTAGGCTGTTACATTCTGACTGCGGTTGAATAGCTCTAATCGGGCAAAAACTTTCACCATGTCTTAATTTGCCACATAGGAAGCAAAATAGAGTTAATTTTTCATACTCAAAACGAACATAAACTGACTCATCATTTTTCACCGCAATCCTCTTCTTTCTCTTAAGAGGTTTCCTAACATCCACCCTCACCTTAATTCTCATGATACGTTTATATCCCAATTGAGTTGAAACTGTGTCATACTCAATAAATTCCCCAATAAAATTTCCCAACCGATGAGCAATAGTATCGGCCATAAAACCAAGAGGGAGATCATGTATTAGTAGCCAAAAATCCACCCAATGTAATTGAACAGTTAAAGGATCATCTCCCATCTTCAGTCGATGTAGAATTAGTAAATGGGAATTAAATTCCATGGCCCATTCTTCATAACTCTCTCCACATCCACTTCATAATAAAAACAAAATAAAAATCTCTCCCCTCCCAGATCTGAGATTGAAACGCCCCCTATTGGATGCCAAACACTTGCCAGAGTCGATCGCATCGCTTAAAAATGCACAATACTGGAAGTAAGAAATACTCCCACTAAACAGTTCACATACGATCGAAATCTCTTGACTAGTCTCTTCCACCTTCAGATGAATGATTTCTTCCTCTTCATCATCCAGTGAAAGACCTGCAATAGAATCCTCTATTTTCTTCCTATGGAAACAGACAAGCATTTTACCCAAAACAGGAAATTAAGAAAATAAAAAACAGGAACTAGTCCAGAAGGAAGAGCGTGTCAAAAGACAGAGAATTTTATATTAATATTGAATCAATATAATTATATTAATATTAAATAAAATAAACCCCATTGGACCTCCCTGCTATCTCCCTCCCTCCCTTGTCCCTCTCCTTCCCCCGTTTTACACCTACTCTCAAAATTATTACTAGTTTTTTTGCCCACTAATCTCTAAGCCTAAGCCACAGTCATTGTTCATGTGAAAAGGGAGGGAGAGGATGATGGTGGGGGAGGGGATGAGGGAGAGATGGGGGTGGAGTGGGTTTGGGATGGAGATTTTTATTTTATTTAATATTAATATAATTATATTTAATTAGTACTAATATTAAAATAAAATTTAAATTTATTATATTTTTGAAAATAGTTATATATTTTTTTGAATTTTTTAGAATTAGGATGAAGTTGAGAACATTTGTAAATTCAGAGTTAATTTTTTAAATTTATGATTAAATCAATATAATATATAAAAATTTAGGGTTAAATTTGTTATTATACCTATTCTTTTAACTATCATGTCAATCTACCGTTTATGATTTTAACGAGAATTAAATTATATAACGTGGATACTTAAATTATAATTTTTTTATTTTAAATACCTAAAATAAAAAATATATATAATTACATTACTATCTTTATAATTTACCCTAAAAAATAAATATATACACACCAAACTTGAGAAGTAAATTCCTAGATTATTAAGTGCCTTAAAGGACACGATATGATTAAAAAAAAATCATTACCATCTTTGATCAAATTTGGTGGTTAGAGTAAATTAAATATTAAAGTGTAGATAATATATTCAATTACGAAACCCCTTTTATTTTCCTTGATACAACCTTCTAGTTATCTATATACATCAACATGATTTAACAGACCTGAAAACAAAGTCAATTGTATATTGCCTTTGAGCTATGTGTACAGTATATCTTATATGACGCTGCATATTGCTGAACTAGTGTTTCTCAGGTGTGTGTGCCGATATGCATTTGACTTTTTCTTCTTTTTTTTTCCCTCATATAGCAGGATAAAAGTAGCAGATTTTCAGAATACAGAGGCAAAACGGGCACATCTTTTTTAACAAAGGAAAGCATTTAAAGATTTAGAGAGTCAAACTTTCCTCTGCATATATACCTGAATGTCAAGAATTTGTTTGTAAAATATATAAAAGGGATAATTGTACTATACGTCCCTAAATTATGGTTCAGAATCTATGTTAGTCCTCAAAATATTATTGTTGTATCAAATTAGATTCTTCCATTAGCCTAGCAATCGACTTCAGTGTTAAACGTTAGCTCGAATGTAAAATATATTTAAAAAACGTAGATTAAAATTTTAAATATGTTTGTGCCTATCACGTGAACAACTTAAATCTAATGTGTTCAAAAATAGCTCTCTTAAATTTTAATTGTATTATGTTGTTTCTTAGCACGTTAAGTCTGAATTATCCATGCAGTAGCTATACGTATATTTAGAATTTAATCCATGTGCTTTAAATATACCCTGTGTTAGATTTAAGCTGGTGTTTAATGCTAAAACCAATATTGGATCAATGGTCAAATTGATCAAGCCACTAATTCACCAATTCGACCGGGTTCAACTGATTCGTATTGGTTCGTTGTTAAACCGATTTGATGCCTCTCTTCGGGCTGTTATCTCGACCGGTTCTCAAGCCAACCCGTCTGACCAGTTGGTCTAGTACAATTCAAACAACCATGGTGAAATTGGCATTTAGGTTGATGGAAGAACTTGGTTGATACAAAACTATTTAGGGACTGATTTAAAATATGAATCATAATTTGTGGACTGATTGTGAAATTAACCCATATGTAAATCCATATTCGCTGAACCTTCCAGGAACAGTTACAGAGATTAAAAAAAAATCAAAAGAGAGAAGTCAATGGAAGAATGTTGAAAAATAAGGCATGCAGCGGTTGCATGCTTGTCTTGTCTGCATGGAGCGTTGGTAGTAAATTGTTGGTGGTGAATTGCTCACCTAACCAAAGCCCACATGACTTAACCCGTTTCATTTAAGACACCCCTCCACTCCTCCCCTTTCTTCCTCCCTTACCGCTATAAAAATCACAAACCCTTAGCTATATATATATTATTTAGCCTAAACTGCACCAAAACAAAACATTCTACTATGTTTTTTTCTGTCTGACCCCTTTCATTATTTTCTTTCCATGGCTTCATTGCCATCATCTGTCTTTTTTATTTTATTTTTTACAGTCTTTTATCTGTCTGTCTTGGTTCCTCAACTAAACTCATTTAATTCTCTTTATTCAATGCTTGAATTTAAGACCCTCTAGTGTTTTTTCTTTTCTTTTTTGATCTTTAAGGAGTTTCAACAACCTCTCAGTGCATTCATGGGGGTGCATCTGATGGTTAGACACTAAAAGAGAAAGGAAGAAACAAGTTGGTGCAATTGAAGGGAACAGACTGTCTCTAGTAATTGCTTCTCTTTATAATTTCACCTATAAATCCTATTTCTTAATGTATTTCACTTTGCTTTTTATTCTGAGTAATACCCATTTTGAGGAATAGTCTTTCCTGAGAAAAGTAGTTTGTTTTTTCTTGAGAAAATTTCTTCGGTAGAAGGGGTTGTTTTGTTATAGTTGTAATAGTATGGATATATCGACTGCGTTGCTCCTTTTGGCAGCTATCACAGCTTACCTACTGTGGTTCACGTTCATCTCACGGTCTCTTCGTGGTCCACGTGTCTGGCCTCTATTGGGCAGTCTTCCTGGCTTGATCAACAACTGTGAACGCTTGCATGACTGGATCTCCGACAACCTCCGTGCTTGCGGTGGGACGTACCAGACCTGCATTTGTGCCGTCCCGTTCTTGGCCCGGAAACAAGGTCTCGTGACGGTCACGTGCGATCCGAGGAATTTGGAACACATCCTCAAGACTCGTTTCGACAATTACCCCAAAGGTCCTACGTGGCAGTCCGTGTTCCATGATCTGCTCGGTCAAGGAATCTTCAACTCGGATGGTGCCACGTGGCTATTCCAGAGGAGGACTGCAGCGCTGGAATTCACCACCAGGACTCTTCGCCAAGCCATGGCTCGGTGGGTCACTCGAGCCATCAAGTTCCGGTTCTGCCCCATCCTTGAAGAAGCTCAAGCCAAAAGTGAGCCTGTTGATCTACAAGACGTATTGCTTCGGCTCACGTTTGATAACATTTGCGGATTAGCTTTTGGAAAAGACCCGGAAACATGCGCTCAACGACTCCCCGAGAACGGCTTCGCTTCTGCTTTTGACCGAGCCACCGAAGCATCTCTTCAAAGGTTTATTTTGCCAGAGGTTTTATGGAAGCTTAAGAAATGGCTTCGGCTTGGATTAGAAGCCAGTCTGAGCCGAAGCCTTGTCCACATGAATGAGTATTTATCCGACGTAATCGTTACACGTAAGCAAGAACTGCTGAGTCAGCAGAAAGATGGGAACCCACACGACGATTTGCTCTCAAGATTCATGAGGAAAAAAGAATCCTACTCGGAGGAATTTCTCCAACACGTTGCACTTAATTTTATTCTAGCGGGACGTGACACTTCATCCGTTGCTCTTTGTTGGTTTTTTTGGCTCCTCACTCAACATCCAATTATTGAAGATAAAATTTTACATGAAATTTGCACTGTCCTGGTCGAAACACGTGGTATTGACACGACAACATGGTTCGATGAGCCTTTAGGATTTGAAGAGGTTGATCGATTGATATATATGAAAGCAGCATTATCTGAAACCTTAAGGCTATACCCGTCGGTGCCGGAGGATTCAAAGCATGTCGTGGTGGACGACGTGTTTCCGGACGGAACGTTTGTGCCAGCAGGTTCGTCGGTGACATATTCAATATATTCGGTGGGGAGAATGAGGTCGATTTGGGGTGATGATTGCCTCGAGTTCCGTCCCGAGAGGTGGTTAACGGCTGACGGCAAGGAATTCATCATGCACGACTCATACAAATTCGTGGCATTCAATGCTGGGCCAAGAATATGTTTGGGAAGAGGCTTGGCTTATCTTCAAATGAAATCAGTGGCAGCGGCAGCGCTGTTGCAGCATAAGCTGACGGTAGCGGCTGGGCATAAGGTGGAGCAGAAGATTTCGCTGACATTGTTTATGAAATATGGGCTTAAAGTCAACGTGCATGGCAGAGATTTGGGAGCCATTGTTGAAAAGATTATCAACGAGCAAAAATTGCATGGTAAATGAGGGTTTCATGGGTGAGGATATTTAAGGCATGGCGGTGGCGCGTGAGTGACGGTGGAATGCAGAGTTCAATTGTATTGGTTAAAATTTCAATTTCGTGTAAGGAAACTAGGAAGTGGGGGCCATGCTGACATTGAGGTTAATATCACAGAGGTTTTAATTCATGACCTTGGCGTATACATTACAAGCTTTTTAACAATTTAATATTAAATTCTTGTTTTTTCTTTGTGGGGACATTTTGAAATTGTTATTCTATAAAATTCTTTTACCTTCTTGCTTGGATCTTTCATAATTTTGTGTATTGCGTTTTTTGTTCTTTCAACTTTGGGTGACGGTATTAGCTGGTTTATATGGGCCAAAACAGGCCCACAACTTCTCTTGAACTATGACCTAAAGAAAAACTTACAATTATCGCATCAATGATGGTAAAAGTAACATGTGGCCCAAAAATTTTGGTAAAAGGTTTACAAAACCCCCTATACTATACTCTAGATTGCATTTTAGCCCACCTATTGAAAAATGGGCAAAGTGGTCTTTTTTACGTTAACAACCCGTCCATTAAAATTGCAATGTTAAATGTTTGTTTTAGTGTTTTATATATATATATATATAATATAATAGCAAAGTTAGTCCTCAAGCTTTACATCTTTATTCAATTTGACCCCTACTTTTTTATTAGAAGTAAATTAGAAATTTTGAAACTAATAAGATTAAAAGGTAAAAAAAAATACCTTACTAACAAATTAAAAAATTATAAAAAAATCACAAAATATATAAAGAAAATTATAACTTTTATGATTTTGTTTATAACTCTTAAAATTATAAAAATTTTATATGCAACAGGCCCACTTCTCTTGAACCATGACCCAAAGAAAAACTTAGAATTATCGCATCAATGATTGATTGGAATGATTTAGATGATAAGATGAATGAATTTTCATTATCATATTTTAAAGAGTTAATTCCTTTATTTTAATTTATTTTTTGTATTTTATCAAATTTTAAAAATTAGTTAAATTGTTAAATTTGACTCAACAACAACTCAATAAATTGTAAGGACAAAACTCAAAATTATTCATCAGTTTCGGTTCAATGTGCAATTTGATATATGAACAATAATTTGGGACAGTTATACACATGAAACTTTGATTGTGATTCAAATGTATACATAAAATTTTAATTCTAATCCAATTGTATACATTTAAAGAAATGGCTACATCTATTTATTTTTATATTAGATAAATGTACTTATTTTTATATGTAATATAAAAACATAAAATGATGTTATATTGGTAATTATATAATAGTTTGTGAGAATTAAATCAAATCAAAATTTTATGTATAAAATTGCACAAAAATCAAAATTTTTGTATAAAATTGGACATAAAACCAAATTTCATGTGTAATTTTGAGATTTATCCCTAATTTATACCTAATATATTAGCAAAAAAATTCATTTCAACAAATTATACGTAACAAATTAACAAAAATTACATGTTTATTAACGTTTAAATTAATTTCTTGATTTTTTATGGTAAAAGAATCAAATGTTGATAAATTAAAATGAAGTGATTAATTTCTCAAATTTAAAAAAAAAAAGAAAAGAAAAGAAGAAAAAGCATAACATAATAATTATGTTTAAGTAGCCAATTGAGTCTTAGCTCGATTGACATTGCATTGTTGTTAGTATAGGAGAACGTGGGTTCGAGTGTATTGAAGCACATTATCTTCCTATTTAAGAGTTTGGGAGGAACTATGGATAGTTTTAAGCATCGTTTATTATCAAAAAAATAAGCAGACATGTTTCTATAATGAAATTAATGCTAAAAAAAATGTTGAAGTAATATATATTTATATAAATTTTAATATATTAGTAATTAGTGTTTTTGCATATTTTTAACAAATCCATTTATCAGTTTTGTATTTTTGTTATGTTTTATATAGAATTTTAAGTTCTATATAAGGCCATAAGACAAAACACATAATAAAAATTAGATTACGATATATTTATGATGTAGGTGAAAAAAATTATGTAACAAATATATATATATAAAAAAAACAAGTTGTGGTTTTAATTGAAATGATAAAGTTGAAGAGAAGATGATTATGAAATATTAAGTTTTGTTGAGTAATTTTGTCTCGTGTCTCATCAACAGGAACATTCGAGTATTTATACTATCATAGCTCACAACCTAACCTCACTGTTTTGTCTCGACTCCATCGTTCCTAGGACTGGCATTCCGTGCAAGCTCCATGTAACAGCCTAATTTTCAGTGGTATCAGGAATAGAGATTTGAGATCACTAAATCTGACGGGTGAGTTAAAAATTTAATAAATTAATACCTATGAGTCAAATGTGAATATAAAAGCATTTTTGAATTAGTGAATTTGGTGATTTAAAAGAATTAATTAGGTAAATTGGGTCGAGAATGAGGTATCGAGACCTCGACTTCATAAATTGAGCCATAAATATTTTTAGAAATATTTATGGAGTGTTGGTGAGGTAGTAATAAAATTTAGTCAGAAAATTTTGACGTTTAGGTGGTTAATTAAATAAAAAGGACTAAATTGAAAAGGGTGTAAAAGTTGATAAAAGGATTAAATCGCTCAATTGTCAAATGAGGAAGGACCTAAAGTGAAAATAAGCCCAAAGGAGATATTTTGGGCGGCAATAGCTGAGAAAAATCAGGAAATGGGTGAAATAAGGGCAAAATTGGAAAATTGACAAAATTGGCTAAATAAAAATGGGAGTAAATTAGAATATCTAGAATTCTCTTCATTTTCATCAGCTGAAAAACAGCCATGAAGGAGGGTTCAAGCTGGTTTTCATACTCTACCTTCATGTAAGTTTAATTCTTGCTTTCTCCTTGAAATTTTTGTCTAATTTTTGAAGTTGTTATGGATGAGTGCTGGAAGTATATGATGATTTGACATGGAATTGGAGCTTTAAATTGTTTATATTCTGATTTTATTGAAAGAATTGAATAGAAAGTGAATATTTGGGACCTAATTGTAAGAGAGTTTGAAGTTAGAGTTTTATGTGGAAATTCTAAATTTCAATAGTTATGAAATAACTTATAATGTATAGAAAAAGTATTAATTGAGAAAATTATCTTAATTGAGGGGTTAATTGAGCAAGGACTGAATTGTATGAATTGTGAAATTTTGGGTAAAATGGAAATCAATATTTTGCACTAAAACTGTTCTGGGCAGCAGCAGTAGTTTAACTTTGAAAAATCACAAAAAATTTTAAAAATCGAATTAGAGGATGAATAAAATATGAAATTAAAGTTTATTGAGTCTAGTTTCTTATAAAATAAATTATGTAAGCAATGGAATTGTAAATCATGAGATACAATAACTTTTGTGAGACAAGGTCAGAATGATTTTGGGTTCCCCTGTTTTGAATTTGGAAAATCATAAAAAATTGGATAAAAATAATTATAGTCTTAAATTTATATGTTTATAATCTGAATGAGTCTATTTTCAAGAGAAACAAACTAGGACATCATTCGAATCTTGTACGAGAAGATAATTAATTTTTAGTGAAGAAGGGTCGGAACTGTCAGACAGCAGAACAGGGGAGATTTCAATGAATAAACTGTATTAATTGGCCCAACCAAAAATTATGAAATTTTTATGGTAAGAAGAAATATGAGTCTAGTTTATGGGAAAATTTATGGATCTTAATTTGGAGTTCTTTAGCTCAAGATAAAAATAATTTAGTGACTATGACACAGATGGACAGCTTGAATATTCACATAAGTAGATAGTGAAAATTATGGATAATGTTACCTACAAGTGTGTTGTTTATACTAAGGATGTGGATGGAGAGTAGGAGGAAAATATACAAAAATATATGAATGAATCGTGTATAAATTGATCACATGCCCGATTATAATCGATAAGTGTTGGATTAGAAATGATATAATGTTTTATTTAGTATATTTATTATGAAATTATGATTATCGTTATAATACAAAAATTGAATTTGTGAGTTTATATGGCTAAATTTTAGTGATTATTTGTTAATTTTATGAATTTCATGATGTGTTATTTCATATGTATTGATGATAAAATCGTGAATAATGTAAAAGCATGAAAATTGAATAAATGATCAAATTGAGCATTTCAATTCAGTGACAAGATGAATTAAAGGAAAAGACCATGGTTGGACCATGGCAACAAGTGATAAGTGATAGCTTCGGCTACACTTATCTGATCAAGGAAAAGTGAAAGTGATAAGTGATAGCTTCGGCTACACTTATCTGATCAATGACAAATGACAAGTGAAAAGTGGTAGCTTCAGCTACCTGATCAGTGAAAAGTGGTAGCTTTTGCTACGTGATCAGTGAAAAGTGGTAGCTCCGGCTACCTGATCAGCGAAAAGTGGTAGCTCCGGCTACCTGATCAGTGAATAGTGGTAGCTTCGGCTACAAGTGACAAGTGACAAGTGATTTCCGTATAAGACCATATCTGGGATATGGCATCGGTGTGATATATGCTACTGTATAAGATCATATCTGGGATATGGCATCAGTGAGATATGTGATTAGTGTAAGACCATAGCTAGGCTATGGCATCGATATATGAATATGTATAAGACCATAACTGGGCTATGGCATCATTATGTGAAGATGTGTAAGACCATAGTTGAACTATGGCATCGAGAAAACAAAGTACTCAATTCCGTAAGACGTTCACTAATTTGACAAAGTTTGGTAAGTGTTATATGGAATTATGTGATACAATGAAGTACGAGTTGATAAGATACGAGTATAGAACTTGGTTGATAAATGAATTCATTTGTGATTATATAATTGTTCATCTTGAATGTACTGTCCATATGTATTGATAATTCAAATGTTTTAATGAATAAAATTCCGATATGGAATAAATTGAACACGAGACAAATAATTATGAAATTGAACTAGGAATTCATGAAAATGATGGTTATTGATATATGGAGACATGAGACATTGATATATGAATATGGAAAATGTTTGATAAATGTGTTTATTCATAATTATAGAATTATATACCTCATGTGTACTATTTGCATAAAGATGATATTTCAAATACTTTGGTTATTTAAGCTTAAATATGAAATAGTCTCAAATCAAGATAAGTTGTTATGAAAATATATTTAGATTACACAGATATGGCTGATATATGTTGTATGATTACATAACGTGAAATTGTGTATATATATGAGAAATTGAATGAGAATTAAGCCCATAAACGTTTCTTGTTATTTATATGAAGTGTACGACTGACAAGGGTGATGAAGTTATAAACAGAGAGTTACACGGGTTGAAAACACGAGCGTGTGACTCTCCAAAGTGTGAAAATTTTCTAAGTGTTGCAAAATTTCATATGTTTATGGTTTGGTCCCGAACCACCCTGAATGTATGTTTTGGGCCCCGTAGGCCCATATAAAGGACGTTAAACATATGTATGAAAGTTTTTAATTTAGAAAAAATTTTATGGCTGATTTTTTTACATGATTGATCATATTAAGTTTGGTAATATCTCGTACCCTATTCTAGGCTCGGAATACGGGTAGGGCGTGTTACACTCCAAGTCTGTTGGACACGTGTTTCGCTCTGGGTAGCTTGCAATGTACGTAGTCCTCTCTGTATCTAGGATTAACATTTTGAGTGGGCTTTAAGCATGCTGGACATGTGTTTCACTCTAATCTATATTTATTATTTAATAAAAAACATTTAACTTTAGATAATTTCATAAATGAATGAATTGAGATGTGGTCTTTTGATAGTTTCCTTTAGGAGATGGGTGTGTTCTCGCTAAAATTTGGTGGCTTAGAGGACAAGATGTTTGGTTGGCTAGTCACCATGTGACCAAACGAGTGATGTAAGATGAGGGACTATCCGTGTGATCCTCATGTGGGAAGCTAACCAAGTGATGTGAGACGGAGGGCCATGTGCAAATGCCTTTTAGGTCAAAGTAAAATCTTGTTATTAGCCGCGTACTATGCACAAGCTGTGGATTTAGTTTTTATTTTCCAATTTGATCATTTTTCGTTATTTTCAAAATTTGATATTTCAGTTTTGATTCAAACGGTAGTTGTTAAATCAATTAACTATAACATCTTTTTGTGAAAATAGCAAATTGACATAACATTAAACAAGTGATGATGTATTTGTTACATAATATTTTGCAAATGACAGAATTTAACAACTACTTTAAGATAAAAAATTTAAAATGAGAAATGTGCATGACCAAATTAGAATATATTGTGTAAGGATTAATAGCAAAATTTGACCTATTACAAAACTAAGGGCTATAGATGTAATTAGACTTATTGATGGGTCGGGCCACCTAGCCCGGCCCAAAGACCCGCTCGAAATGTGGGAGGGTTTGGGCAAAAATATAGGCCCGAAAAATGGACTTGAACAAAAAAAAGACCTGTTTAAAAAATGGACCAGGCCTCGGATAAGGCATTTTTGGCCCGAGCCCGATCCGACTCGAATTCATTTAAGGCCAAAAAAATCTATTTTTTTTTGTTTTTTTAATTTTATTTTCTTATTGTTTTTTCTCTATTTTGCTACCATTTTACTATTTTGTTATTATTTAGATATTGTATAAAACTTATTTTATTGTTAATTTTGTTATTATTTTAAAGACATTTGTTAATTTTGTTATTATTTTAGAGAAATTTGCTTGTTAAGTTGCATCTTTTATTATTTAAGTATACATATTTTTAAAATTTTTTTTTAATTTATTAAGAAATATTTATTTTGATGTATTATATATATTTTAAAATTATATAAAAAATAATATAAAAATTAATATAAACGGACCGGATTAAACCCAAATTTTAACATTTTTATTCAAATCAAGTTTGAGTAAAACTTTAAACTCATTTTTCAAGTTGAGTTAGACTCAAACTTAATAAACAAGACTAAATTTTTAATTGAGTCCAATCCGGTCCATTAATTAACTAAAATTTTAAAAAGTACACCCCAAAATAAAAAAAAAACACACTATTTTCCTTTCTCGCCTCCCTCTCTGGCAGTTATCCTTTCTGAGTTCGCCGACCACCGCCATATCTCTGTAGTTCGAAAGCACTGAAATCTCCACTGCTTTTTTCTCGAAGGTACAATCAATACAACGACGTATTGCTTATAATTTGCAAAAAGAATATAATGAATTACTATATATTAAGCATTGAAGTGAACTAGAAAATCGTTTTTACACTTACCTGCAGAGACTTACTTTTTTGAATCATTCCTTCATTGTTTCGTTTCTTTAACGGATTAATTTGCGACAGAAATGTCTTTCACTTTATTATTTTTTATTAAAATTTGTTTAATTTATACGTATCCGGTGAATTAGCTTTCAGGCTCTGTGAGCTAGGTATGAACTGTGATTAATTCGTTTTTGTTTGATTTTTAGATTTATTTATATTGATTTGTTGCTCTATGTGTTTTTATTTATTAGAAGATGTTTGTTTGCTGAGAAAACGAATATGACTGGCAAAACAGGAAAAAAAGTATAGGAAAATGAAACAAAATTAATCATGAATTAGGTATTCTTCGTTGTATTTAGATTTTAGAATAATTGATGCATGCACGATATTAGGTTAGCGTTTAGTCTGCAAGCTGTTGAAGTTGTTTTTGGGTAAAAGAACTGTTAGAACGGAAGAAAAACAGTTCCTTTATCTTGTTCTATTTTCGAGAAACTTGGCAAATGAAAATTTTGGCGGCCATGTGATATTTCGGTAGTTCTAACAACTGGAAAGGCACATAGCTTTTCTTCGCGGTAATGATTTAAGTTGCCATAAGTTGAACATCTGATTTTAAAAGTTAAATTGATGAATTTTATGTTTATAAACGGTAATAGAGGTGGAATAGTTGTAATACTAGAAATAGTTTTTCCAGGGAACTGTTTAACCAGAGGTGTCAAGCTCAATTGAGAACAGGAACTTTTGTGTTGACTTCCCATGAGGGAATAATGCTACCACGGATCCTGCTTGGCTTGCTGCTGTTGAAACTATCTGTATGCTTAATGGTTGTGCCATGATTCATGAGCCCTTAGATACTCAAGTTTTGTCTTGTAGTGGGATAGAGCAAACATTTCAGTGTTAGCTTTAGCAAGAACATGTATTAATTCAGAGTTTTGTATTTCTAACGGCTTGTTATGCCTCATTTGTTGAAACCATACTATAAGGCTCAAACACACGCAGAATTAATTAAAAATGTGTTTGACAGAATCAGTTTATTTTGTGACCTGTTTATTAATTACTACTTAAATGCGGAAGCTTGACTTTAATTTAATACAATTGTTTAACTGTGCAGTTATTTAACAAAAACTGAAAGATCTGTCTGTAACTCTGCTGCATATCATTCTTTCTTCTTCATTTTCCTGCTTGAACAGCATCAAATTGCTGGTTTACGTACCTATTGAGATCTACTTCTGAATCAATGTTGATGCAAGTGAGAAATTGCCACTGATTAATAGTACTTGGGAAACTTATTACAGGTTTGAGAGTCTATGTCACTTAAGAAGTGCATAGCTGTTGTCTGATTTACTGTATTCAAGCTTGTGAGTGCCAGAGTATACTACTACAATAAGCAGTACAGAGATACCTTTTTCTGTGTTTCAAATATCCTTTCAAATGTCAGAGATTGATATGGCAGTCATAAAGCCTGAGGTAAGTTTATTGTGTTGTTTTCCCTTTGATCATAATGAACAGAGGTAAGGTACATCCTACTTTCTATTCTCTTATTTTACATTTTAGGTTATGAACCATTTACTATATATCCTACAATAGTGCAGGTTCTTTTGTATTCTTTAGGGTTCCTTTTGTAGGTATAAATGACATGTTGTTCATTATTACATGTACTTCTCTAGCAAATACAATATCTTGGGTATTTATCAAAATATTTAGCTCTGGTGTAACATGGGCCTAATTACCGTGCTGTGAACAATTATTGTTTGTTTGTTTTTTTAACCATTATGTGTATAACTTCCTTAAGATAGGCTAGTTTGATATTTATTATTTGTATTAGAGCAGATTCTTTTGTATTCTTTAGGATTCCTTTTGTAGGCATAAATGACATATT
Source organism: Gossypium hirsutum (assembly GCF_007990345.1). Taxonomy (NCBI): domain Eukaryota; kingdom Viridiplantae; phylum Streptophyta; class Magnoliopsida; order Malvales; family Malvaceae; genus Gossypium; species Gossypium hirsutum. The sequence continues at coordinate 104,528,679 of NC_053431.1, read as the reverse complement.
GTTCATTATTACATGTACTTCTCTAGCAAATACGTATCCTGGGTATTTAGCAAAATATTTAGCTCTGGTGTAACATGGACCTAATTACTGTGCTGTGCACAATTATTGTTTGTTTTTATTTTTAGCATCATGTGTATAGCCTTCCTTGAGATGGGCTAGATTGATTTTTATTTTTTTGTATTTTTAACAATTTTGTCTACAACTTCCTTGAGTTTGGTTAGATGGACGCCATGTTGTGAATGAAAACTATGTTTCTGTCTGGTGAAATTTGTGCCTTACATAGTTTGCTTGGTAGGGTTCAATGAGTACCCAAAAAATATGCTGTTTGAGTGTTTGAATGATGGGATATGGGTAATTTCAAACTCAGACTGGGTAGAGGAAGGATTGAGTTAACTGTTTAGTTGTTAGATGGCATAGAATTTCTTGTAACAGTTTGCGATCCTGACAATTATACTTTAGTATCCTTGGTTTGTTTTTGAGTATATCCTTAAATTTTGATTCTGAAGGATTGTTGGATTTGTCTCAGATAATGAAGTCTTATATTTGGCTTCAAACTGTTGATGGCTCAATCCAACAAGTTGAACAGGAGATTGCAATGTTCTGTCCCATGATATGTCATGAAGTTATACAAAAAGGCATGGGATCCTCCAAGAATTATGCTATATCTCTTCCCCAGCAAGTCAATCCTGCCATGTTAAGTCTAATCCTCGATTATTGTCGGTTTCATCAGGTGCCTGGCCGCTCGAACAAGGTAGGTTCAACGTAATTCTCAATTAGCATTTGCCTCTTATGTCTGATGCTCTCCTCTTGCTTTCTTTAGTAGATGTTTAATCTTTCTGGAGTGGCATAAATGGAGCCAAAAAATTCCATTCTTTAGGTATAGAATGGCTTTCTTTGTATACTTGTTTCCTTAGCCACTTCTTTTTGCAAAAGGAAGAAGGAAAACATGTTTCTAGGATATTCAATTCCATATAACAAACTGACTCTGATCTTCCTTGTTTCCTTCCTTTGCATGTTCTTGTTCCTGTTTGAAGGAGCGCAAATCTTTTGATGAGAAGTTTACCCGAATGGACACAAAGAGGCTCTGTGAGTTGACATCTGCCGCTGACAGCCTTCAGTTAAAGCCTCTAGTTGATCTTACTAGTCGTGCCCTTGCACGAATTATTGAAGGGAAAGCTCCTGAGGAGATACGTGAGATATTTCATTTGCCTGATGATCTTACTGAGGTGTCTGGTGCTAGTGGAACCTGCTTTATTTTTTTATCTGTTCTCTTAATCTCTTTTCTTATTTTAGTACTTACTTTGTTGGTTTAGGAAGAAAAGCTGGAGCCTCTGAAAAATGCCACCGATGACCCACGCATTCGACTGTTAAATAGATTGTATGCAAAAAAGAGAAAGGAACTAAAAGAGAGGGAGAAACTAAAGGTGACTGGGCTCTTGTTTTCTGCTGCTTTCATGCTGGTTATTTATTAACTGTTCTGCTTTACTTCTTACTTCTTAGTAGCATGTTTATATGGTTGACATTGCTTTGTCAATTAATTTTTCAAGGCGTCATTTTTCAACTCCCTACTTAAAAAATGCATGCAAATAAGTCGGGATTTCTATGTTTCAGAATGTTGAGGTTGACGAAGAGCTTGTTGATGATCGTTCAGTTGATGACCTCTTGTCATTTATTAATGGAGATGATGGAGGTATACTTAAGTTTTTCTCTAACATAGATTGTCAGCATATATTTATTTTTCCGTCCAAATGATTGTAGTTCTGTATAGCTTTCTGTGTTTCATGACTATTTTGGTTGGTTGACCTGCTTAAATTAGCAGAAGAGATGGTTTTACTGATTAAATACCTCCTCCTATAGAGAATAGTTTAGCACTTTTGCTCCTGTGGTTGCGTCTCATGTGTCAATCCCGATGTCAAAATGTCTTCTATTTCTCTGCAGTCATTTGTGAGTGTGAGGAACTGAGGAGTGAATGATAGTGGCCAAAATTGAAGAAAAGCAAATTGTTTTGTGTTTTATCATAATCCTGTTTGATGGTAAATTATGAAGACATCAAAAGGATAGGACCTTTCTTGGAAGATGTTACAAGATGACCTGTTTCGAACTTTTTATAGCATAGGATTAAAAAATAATTGATGTTTCCTTCAGTCATCATGGTCTAGGAACTTAATCTAGAATAATTTTCCAACAAACTACAGTTAAAAATTGTTGAGATTTCAGGCTCTTTTATGGATATCTCGTAATGGATAAATTGTTTAAAATTCTAATTCTACATAAGTTTTATACACCACAATTGTAATCTTTTAAAGTTGTGCTGCTTTTATGTATACCAGAAACCTCCCAGTCTTCTTTTTTTAGTTCTTTCTGAAGGCCTTATAGGAGGTAAGGGAATTTTATTTTGCAGATTCTAAAGGGATTAAAACTTCAAAGAGTAAAAAGAAGAACCGAAGAAGAAAAGATTTGCAGAAGAGCACGTCTGCTCATGAGGCCACTAAAAACCATAATAAGGTCTGGACCTCTCCATTCATCCTTTTTCTTTCTTTCAATACTGTCAGGTTTCTGAAGTTCTCATGTTCAGGAGTCAAATGGTCTTAACTCTGTATGCCGTAGTGCTGAAGTTCGTCAGATTCTGCCCAGTGTTGGTGCTACCACAAACTTACAGGATGTCGAAGATGATATTTTTCCCAATAAGAACGAGTTTGACGATGGTGATATTGATGATGAGATTGATCCGACATTGAAGGAAAAAATTGATAGGTAAGGTGATTTTTCCTTGTAAATCTTCTTCCTTGCTTCTTCTTCTCCACTCTCTGGAGCATTGAAAGACAAAGTGGTCACATTTCCCTGGATTTTGCCATGAGGCTTAGTGTTTGCATATTCTTCAATTGGTAAGCAGACAAAGATGAATATTGTACCTGATGAAGCAACAAAGTTAATATCTTAATAATTATTACATACACGATTTTGGAGGAAATTTATAGATTAGCCCTACCAGTCCTTTTTATGTTGTGTAGGGAGGTGGAAGATTTTGCCCGTAGATTGAATTCAGATTGGCCGGAAAGAATGCAAGAAATTCTCTCTTTAGGCCAAGAAAAGAAACCAGTGCATTTGTCACTTAATGGCAAGGGTTCATAAGGAGATATGCAGGTATGCTGCTCTCTCTTTTCTTTCGTAAGTTTTAGTGTCTATGTTACTTGGATTTAGGTGTCAGATACGGATATTTGTTTGACACAAGTATGTTAAAAAGTTTTGAAGCTTTTCCATGTATTTGAAGGGCACATATTCCCGCCCCCATTATCAAATATGTCAGACAGGGATACTTTTAGCAAAATGAAACGTTGGAGCAACATAGTCTAGTGTGGTTGCTTGTGAAAGTTTTAGGGCCTATTCTTCTGTGCTTAAAAAAAGCACTTCTAGCTCTAAAAGCACTTTTGGAATAAAAGCTGTGCAGAACAAGTTGTTTTTTACTGGAATTTTTGACTTTTCAGAAGTGTTTTTCAAAAGCACTTTTAATAACATAGTATTTTCCTCTCTCAAAAGCACTTTTAATGCTTAATTACTTTTTCACCCCTCCAATAACATAGTATTTTTTTTCTTCTTGGTGTTTAATTACAAATATGTTAAAATTATTAATTAAAAATAAAAAATATTTTTTAAAATACTAATTACAAATATTTAATGGTTATATTTAAATATTTAAAATATAGTTTATATATTCTAATTAAATTTTATAAGTAATTAATATGTATTACTTAAAAATATTTAAAATTTATATTTCATACGTTAAAATATTAACAAGAAGTTATAATAATTTTTTTATATTCTTACTAAAATATAATAATATTAACTAATTTAAATTTTATTTAAATGCATATTTGTTATTTGATAATAACATGTCTAAAATGTACATTTTATTTCTCAAAAGTATTTTTTGACAACAATACTAAACCCTCAAATTTTAAATTAAACTTTTTAAAAGCACTTTCTCACAGCACTTTCAAAAGTATTGTCAAACTAGCTTTTAATCAGATTATCTCGGACTTTCATTTACTTTAATGCAACATGTTCATTCTCGTGATGGTTTATCATTTGAAAGTTAAAACCGAACTTGATTTTCTTCATTTGTTTGATCAAAATAGTAAAAGAAGCAACACTAAAATAATTTTGTATGGCAAGACTCAGATCCGGAGCAGAGGTGATTCACAATGAAGGTATGCCTGAAAATTTTTGATGAGATGCTTTGCAGGTGGATGAAAGATGGCTTCTAGAAGGGCATTGTGGATCCTTTGTGAGTTTTTAATTTCCTTTTTAAAGTTTATTTTTCTTTGTTGTGCTTAGTCAGGCTGCAATTTTGATTCTGAGTGCAACTTCTTTTTACTGTATTTTATTCATATCATCTTTGTGTATATTCTCGTGTTATAATATTACTTAAGGTATTATATATTTTATTATAGTTTTGAGACATTAATAATTGGTATTATATAGATTTTGATACACTGATGTTAGTTTTTCTTTGTTGTGTTGTGCTGTGATGGTATATGTTCAAAATTATCGGGTCATATAGTACAATCATGACATTATTATAATCCGAATTATATCCTATCTATATGGTATGGTGTATGTATTGACAAGAAAAGAAAAAGGTTCAGCTGAAGTTATCCTTCTCCCATCCTGAGAGGGGGTCCACACGTGTGATTCGTCCATTAAAGATAGTGCGTCTGTGAGTAGCCGACCATGTGGGCCCCACTTCCTTGGCAGCTCCAGTGCCTTCTGTCTAGAGAAACCCATATGATATTCCCCTGAGCTCAGGTCCATCTCTACCAACACGTGTTTCGCTTCGAATGGTTGGGAATGGAATTCGACCAATAGTTAACCAAGAAATCAGTGTGGTTGACATTACCTGTTTCAGTTGTAGTTGTAAATATACCAGGAAATCTGTACGGTCCATACGGAAACTTTTAACCATTTTAGACAGTAGCCGGTAACCTTTGAGCTTCAGTAGCTCTCTATTATGATATATTGACCCACGCGTTTTCCGTTTTTCAACTACACTTGTCGCTAAGTAGTAAAAAACAGAATCATTCCCTTTTGTTTGTGGCTTCCCATTTCTCTTTTTCTTTTATTAAAAACATTATATTCATTTATGATTAATATTTAATATCAATATGAACTGGTCTTATGGTACATCCCGAAAGAAATAAAAATATTTAAATCATGATTTTTTAAAATTATAATTATTAATTAAATAATTAAATAATTTTATTAATCAGATTTTGAATGTGTTGGAAAGTTAAAGATCTTAAAAATCTTGTTTACTCAAGTTCAAAATCATGATATGGTGGTTATTTTATTTTATTTTTAAATAAATTAAATTATCTATATAATTATTTTAATATATGATTTTTTTAAAAAGTTTAGTCGGTAATTTTTCAATTGAATTTTAATCCGAATTATTATAATTTCAATACATAAAGGAACCCATTCATATTCTATTAAAATTCACAGATACGAACAGTAATAAAACAGTTTGGATTTTACTAAAATTAATACTAAAAGTGAACTCTTTTATTATTATTATTATCATAAACAATCTTCAACATAAAGTTAAAAGCCTAAAACTTATTTCTTCCCTTGAGCAAGGATCAGTGCACCCAAAAATGAAATTGCGTGAAATGCACACTTCGACCAGAGCGTGAACAACACAGGACAAGAGTAAAAGGCATTTCCTCACTGTTTATTTCATGTCCGAACCTCATAACGACAACTCAACCAAGTGAGTAAAAAAAGAAACAAAACAAAACAAAAGCGATATTTTTCATCTTCATTTCCTTCATGCTTCCATCTTCTGTACTTTCTGATAGTTCTTTTTTAAAAAAAGTTCTCTGAACAAAAAGGAGGAAGGAAAAAACCCCTAAAACCAATTTATTTCTCTCCTTTTCTTTTTTTATGGTGATTCTTTCCAAATATGGAAATTAATATTGTGTTTATCGTAATTTTAATAGTAATTTTGAGTGCTGGGTTCGTTTCAGCTGGGGACATAGTTCATCAGGACAACGTTGCTCCAAAGAGACCTGGGTGTGCTAATAACTTTGTTCTGGTATTCCTTTAAAAGTTCTGAACTTTTTTTTTGGGTCCATGTTTGATTGGTTGCTGAGAAATTGGAGGGATGATGAAAGAATCTAGCTTTTTGTTCTTGTCCTTGATTTGCGGTTTACATGTTCTATTAAATTCGATAAGTAGTTTGAATGTTTTTATTTACTTCAAATTATGACTTTTGTCTTTTTGCTCTTCCTGGTTGATTACTGAGAAAATGGTGGGAATATCCTTTTTTTTTCTTTTTTTAATTTTGGGCTTATTTTGTGGTTTGGTCGTGATGGAAAAAAGTTAATGTTTTCTCGGGACTTACTTTAATTTTGGTGTGGATAAAGGGAAACTGAAGTGGTCAATTTTTCTATGAACTAAATTATTGTGATGTAGGCTTTTTCTGTTTTTCCTTTCTCTTAATTTCGTTGTTGAGGTTGGGAGGTGAACTTAATCCACTTTACTTGTTTTTATGAACTAAATCAATTTTTTGTTTTGTTTTTATGCATCAAAAGGAAAAAAGCTTTGGTTAAACTAGGCTGAATAATGATTTTGACCTTTTTTTTTTTTTGTGAAAGGGATAATGACTTCGACTTAACTAGGACTTCTGTTAATCCGACTTTGGTGTGAATGTTAAATACAGATATGTTCAAATTTTTAAAGCTTTTCATGTATTTGGAGGATCCTTGAAGGGTCATATCCCCGTACTCATGTCCAATGTGTCTGACATAGGTGTCGGTCAAGGATACTTCAGGAAAAATGAAGAGTCCAAGCAACATAGAGTAGTATTTTATTCCTGCTATATTGGCATGATGAAACACTTTAGAGCATTTCCTATTAGCCGAAGGGAACTTTGATATCTCCTCAAATTTTAAAGTATATCAGAATTATATTTTACTTGGATGATAACATTTTATTGGAATGTCTTCAATCTCCAAAATATTTGCAACTCGAATTCAGCTTGAATTTGTTGAAAATACTCTTGCACCTTGTTGCTTTCTTCTTTTGCTTCTAAGTTATATATGCAATAGTTGATTTTCTTACTTCTTTGCTGTCCTTTGAAGTTAGAAATGCTGCTTGTTTATTCATATCTCTTTTCTCCAGTTTATTGTTTTCATAATTATGAATATGGACTTTTTATATTTTATTTGATCGAATTTCTTTTATAGGTAAAAGTCCCCATCTGGATTGATGGTTTAGAAAACACTGAGTATGTTGGTGTTGGTGCTCGTTTTGGACCTACTTTGGAATCGAAGGAAAAGCATGCAAATCATACCAGGCTTGCACTTGCAGATCCTCCTGATTGCTGCAGCAAACCTAGGAATCAGGTTTTTGAATTTTTCATCTTTTTACAGTCTTCATCCAATTTGACTCCTTGATATATTCTTTCTAACATTTGCTTGTGCTTTCATCTGATCAGTTGCTCTTTCACTTGTTCCTTTACTCTCTCATAACGTTGAATATCTTGTGTGTCGGCAGCTTACAGGGGAGGTCATTCTAGTGCATCGGGGTAACTGTAGTTTCACTGTGAAGGCAAATGTTGCTGAAGAAGCTGGTGCTTCTGCAATCCTCATAATAAACAACCAAACAGGTATTTTATGTCCTTTCATCACTTATTTGGATAACGCAAGAGTTTGAACATCTTGCTGGAGTCGTGTAGTGAAGATTAGCTCCTTACGCAATCCATATTCATGTGGTATCTGCCTGTTGTAGAAGCATCGCCTTGATGGATAGATCTTCATTTTATAGTAAGTTTTTGTTTGTTATCCAAAGAAAAAGAAGAGCTTCTGTGCAGAACACATGATAAAACTATTGCTTCAAGTTGGAAATTTGGAGAAATTTTGTGGGCATATATTTTGGTTTATGATATCTTGTCATGTGAAAAATGTTAACTCTACTGCAACTGTGATCGGAAAATTACTCATAAGATCTTTTTTTAGGGTGATATGTTTGTAGATATCATTCATTCTCTGTCCAAATACTCTATGTAGCTGTTTTGATAGTACCCTTTTCAATAATTGAGCCATAAAGGGATAGAAAATGTTACATTGAAAATATAGAATTTATTATAATAGCTGATTACAAATTTACATTCATGAGCGGTTATGAACAGTCCAAAAGTTATTTTTGCTTTCTGAATACTGAGCTAGTTAATCTTTTTCTACAGAACTCTTCAAGATGGTTTGTGAATCAGATGCTGATGTAAATATAAAAATACCTGCTGTCATGCTTCCTCAGGACGCTGGTTCCAATTTGGAAAATTATATAAATAATAACACCAGGGGTATGCCTTTCTTTTTTGCTGCATTAATTCCTTTTTGTTGTTCTGGAGCAATATTTTCTTCAGCTCCTTTTCCTTGCTTGGTGATATATTAGGATTTAAATTGTTTGCAGTTTTCATCTTTATGTAGTTTCTGTTGCGCTTTACTCCCCAAAGCGTCCGGCAGTTGATATTGCTGAAGTTTTTCTGTGGCTAATGGCTGTTGGTACCATTTTGCTTGCTTCTTATTGGTCTGCATGGACTGCTAGAGAAGTTGCTATTGAGCAAGACAAGCTACTAAAGGTTTCTTTATACCCTTTTAGAAGAAAATCTTTTATGTACTTTTTGCCATATCCAATATTATTCAATCATTCACCCCGATAATGTGCTGATTGATGTTGTATGCGCAGGATGCATCAGAAGAATTTCTACAAGTGGGAAGTGCAGGTTCAAGTGGTTTTGTTGACATAAATACAATGTCAGCAGTTCTCTTTGTTGTGTTTGCTTCATGTTTCTTGGTCATGCTTTACAAGCTTATGTCGTTCTGGTTTGTTGAGGTCCTGGTGGTTCTGTTTTGCATCGGTGGAGTAGAGGTGTGTGCCTTTACCCATATATTCGTATGCTTAGTGCAGTGTTGCTTATTTCCTCCATCTTTTTACTGGTAGTTTACAAGTTTTCACTGAGCTACTTCATATGACCTCCTATGGTTCCCAATATCTTTTACGGTCAGTTTTAAGATTTTATTAACAATGCTAGTCTTCCTTTTCTATATAATTCTCTTATTCCTGTGAGACCTGTGCTGCTTTGGAAAATCTTACCAAAAGTTCTAAGCCAAGCGTATTGCACTGAAAAGTCACGTCGGTCAATCTATGCTAGCTGGTACAAAGTTACCAAAATCTTTTCAATAACTAATCCAAAAGATATGTTACCAACAAGAAAAGTTTCATCTTGGTCAATGTAACTTTTTAAAGATGGTAGTTGTTCATCTATAACTTAGTGTGCGAACCATGACTATCTGCAATTCTCTTTGAACCTCAATTGAAAAGATTTGCTCAATAAATATGCCTGGATGTAAAAATTACTTAATCAGAAGCCACATCTGAATTCCAAGTTGCATTACTCTTACCTTCTCTTGTGCTAAGGCCTGATAGAAAGGGTTGGGGGTAGGGGTAGGGGAAAACTCTTTTGAGATGAATGTTAATCCATGGCATCCCTTTGTGCTTGCAGGGTCTGCAAATGTGCTTGGTGGCTTTGTTATCAAGGTATGCATATTCCCTCTTGATTGTTTTTTCTGTGTTTACATGTCCATCTTCTTAATTATTCTTCTTTACTGTAATTGAACATCATTAAGACCGAAGTCTCTCTCAGAAATATGTGGAAAAGGGAAGCCAGCAACTAAATCTCTATTCAATGTTTTAAAAGCAACTCTATTCCTAGAATATGCATATTTTCTTTCAAGTTTTAATAACAACTTACAGTTCATATGATACTGACACTAAAGTTTTATATAGTTTCAGGTGGTTTCAACGCTTTGCAGAATCTTTTATTAAAGTGCCTTTCTTTGGAGCTGTTTCCCATCTGACACTGGCTGTTTGTCCCTTCTGCATTGCATTCGCTGTTGTTTGGGCAGTGTATCGACGTATCTCCTTTGCCTGGATAGGTCAAGATATTCTTGTAAGACAATATGTCTAGCATCTTATCTTCACATGTATATTTCCTTCCGCATTGCATTCACTTGTGGTGCATTCCTTCTCATTGAGAACCAATATGTTCGGAAAGTTTGTTTGATTTGCACTCTTTATCATGGTGAAGTGCTGATATTTAAACCTTCCCTCTTTTCCTCTCAATCAGGGTATTGCGCTTATAATCACGGTCCTTCAGATTGTTCGTATACCAAATCTCAAGGCGAGTACCTTGATTTGTTTTGCTTTTTCTACTTGTTACTCAGGGTTCTTGCATGTTTTGCTGTTATGTGGGTTGTATCCTCTCCATGTACTTTTCACTCAGAGGATAAAATATGCATGTATCTAGTTGTATAGTGTATACATATGAGAATAATTGAAGATGGCTTAAATTTTTTATGCTTTTTAGTGTTGAATTTTTATTGAATCAGGTTGGAACGGTTCTTTTGGGTTGTGCTTTCTTGTATGATATCTTCTGGGTCTTCGCTTCCAAATGGTTGTTTCATGAGAGTGTGATGATAGTGGTAAGTAGTTATAAACATTATCTCTTCAGCATCGAATTCTGATGGTGGTTGATGTTCTTTCTGTGGATATGCTGGACTATTTAGGGAATGATCTTATTTTGTTATTAATTTCTATATTAGGTAGCTCGTGGCGATCGGAGTGGAGAGGATGGCATACCAATGCTACTAAAAATTCCGCGGATGTTTGATCCTTGGGGTGGTTACAGTGTTATTGGATTTGGAGACATAATCTTACCTGGACTCCTTGTGGCCTTTTCACTAAGGTTTGAACATTTGAAACATTTTGAGCCATATGTAACTCTCTCATGGCTACCATCTAGGAATTAAATTTCGATCTTTTGTTGATTTTCTCGCTTTTGTATAGTTTAAGACCTTATTAACTATAAGACTGAAACATGCTGATTCTATTTTTTTAATGGGCCAAGATTCGTAAGGCTTACAAATGTGCCATTGTTTGAATTCAATGTGCACCATGGTTTAAAGTTTAAATACGAAAAAATTTGCTTTTGTTTGTTTTTGCAGTATTCAATATCTTCATTACATGTTATAGTAATTAGATTTGTTCCAAATGAAGAATTTGATTCCCGACCTTTTGTGTGTTCATTGACTGCTGGTGCTGGTGACTTTGCAGATATGATTGGCTAGCAAATATGAATCTTCGAGCAGGCTACTTCGTATGGGCAATGACTGCCTATGGTTTAGGTACAAAGAAATAGTAATTAACCTTAAAAGCTGCCATCTATAAGTTTGCCAGCTATTTTCTTTTCCTACCATCTTGCGCATCAGCTTGTTAATTCTTTAAATTTCATTCCGCAGGTCTTTTGGTCACTTATGTGGCCTTGAACCTGATGGACGGGCATGGCCAACCAGCTTTGCTTTACATCGTTCCTTTCACACTTGGTAAGTAGCAATGAGGTACAAACAGCGTAGTCAATGTAATGTACATCGCATCATGCTCTTAAACCCCCAGATGAAATGTTATCTTCCGCCTAATTTCTCTTACCGTGAATAACTTGTTTCGGATTGCAGGGACCTTTATTACATTGGGAAAAAAGAGAGGTGATCTCAAAACTCTGTGGACACAAGGAGAACCAGAACGGCCTTGCCCCCACTTGCAACTTCAGCCGCTACAACAAAAAGATTAACGGTAATAAACCATGAGAAACAAGTATCTCAAATGTCAGCCAATTTTAGTTTCTAGCAGAGAAACAGTTGAAAAAAATGCTCTTTTTAACCTTTAGGTTGTAGAGAAGAAGCATGTAATATTTGCTATCTAGTTATTTCAACACCTTTAGAGCTTGACCCTAAGTAATTTTAAACCAGTTCAGCTAATCTCTAAGAGGTTTTACCATTGATTCTGTAAATCTATGATCAAATGAGTTTGAAATTAGCCTAAAACCAAAAGCTATGCTTGTTCGGTTGAATGGTCAGAAGATAATGCTTCTCATTTTAAGGTTTAACTTACCTCGATTCTCAATCTAGCTACAGTCTAACGTGACTTTTGAATAGCGAGGGATTTCAGAACAAAATGTAAATTTCAGATGGCTGTTTAGCCATGATGACTATGGGTTGCAAGTAGTGGAAATGTCGTGATATTTTTAAGGATTTTCGTTTTAATTTTGACTAAATTATTATTAAAAAAAAATATTTTACAAATACGTGATAAAGTTTGCACTTTCAAAGATGACAGAAGTTTGAAATTTGGAGTAGTAACAAATCCTAAATATTGATTGTAAAACGGATATTGATGTCACAACAAAATCACTCTTATTTTAATAAACTTTGATACTTATGTATTATTTTATAATTCTTTGAAAATATTAGATTGGTAATTTATAGGTGGAGTGAATAAGAGATCTTTGTTGGTATTATATTTAATTCTTAAATAATACTCTTTTAATTATTTTATTTGAAATATTATATAAAAGTATGAAATAATAAAAATATCCTTATAGTAATATTAATTACTTTTTAAAGTAAGTGTATTTTAATAATTTTTAAATAAGTTGTTGTACCAACTCAATTAACTATTTTATACCTAATTCAATAATTTTCAATATTTTATGAGTAGCATTTTTTTTTTGTTTGTTTGTTTCCTTAAAACTCTTTTGAAACATCTCTATCATGCAAATTCTGATCCGGCTAAAAGAAGTCGTTAAAAAAAAATCAAAATTTCCAATTAAGAATGTTCCATTAAGAGAGAATAAAAAAATTAATATTTTTTATATAATGCTTAAAATTTTTATAACCTATCTCTAATATTTAGAAAAGAAAATAAATACGTTTAATTACGTTTAAATTCATGTCTTTCTGCATTGATAACAGTATTGATGCTAATCGAACTAAGACTCAATCAACATAAAAAAATTAATATTTGATACATCGAACTAAAACAATACAGAAGATTTTTAATTTATTTAATTTCATTTAGACGAAGTGTCTAATTAACTAATAATAATATATAACAATATTCTAGTTAGGGCTAAGCAAGAAATTTTAAGAAATCAACTCAAATTGAGGTGTTCAGACCATTTATGGAACATAAATTAAAAAAAAACCGATGTTATCCGAACTAAATTTTATTTTTATTTAATTTATAATTAATGTTTATTTTTATTGTGTAAAAATAAATATTTCATATTTTTGGTATGAAAATATTTTATATTTAAAATAATAAAAATAACCTAAAAGTTTATATAAAACTATTTTTCAAAAAAGATTAATTATTTTATTTACTTGGAAAATAATACAAGATTAATTATTTTGTTTACTTGAAAAATAATTTTAAAAAATATTTATGGAAAAAGTTTTGAAACTTTATCAAATAATATCCAAAATTCATAAAATAAAGTTAATTTTGTCAAAAATAAGTTCAAAAGTCCATAATCATACCAAATTTTAATGCACAATTTGAAAATAAAAATAAAAAACTACCAAATTTGTGACAACTTATATATAACTTGACCGGAGGATGCAAATATAAAATGTCACATTTTGTTACTGAAGCAACCTATTTTTCTTGTTCACTTTATCAAAATGGAAGCGTAGTGATAAAATTATTTTACTAAAAATTTCAGATGCTGCTTATTTTACGTAAAATTCCCTGCAAAATTTAGATTTCACAATATATCTATATTCAAATCATCTCCCAAATCAATTCTCAGCACTTCGATATTCTGAAACATACCACAAATTAAGCACATCACACTAAAACCTTTTAATTGACCAATAACATTGTAATTATTGCAACTAAAAAATTAAATCTTTTATGTCACACATACATAACTATAGTCAAATGACTTTACTAAAAATCAAGTACATGTCAACTTGAAACAAAACAAAATATACAAACTTTGTTGAGTCCAGGATTTGTTGGTTGGATGCTGACAACTCTTGAGTACAAGATCTCAAAATACACCTAGCCTGCATATGAAAACAAGATCATTCAATGAGTAATAATTCCAATGATATTGCAATAACTCACTCAATATATCATGAAATTTAGATGATTGGACTCAATTGATTTGTTTCCTTCTTAGACCGATTCAAGTCTATATATCAAAGTTTATCCAATACATTAATATACACATGTATTCCAATAAACAAAATGCGATATTTCAATTAACCAATCTATTTTAACGAACTTATTAACATTTTATGCTAACGATGTATATAACCTTATTCGATTTTGTCTCATTTCGTCATATCGCATTGCATTGCCAATTTGAATCAAACCATTCTTTCTATTCAACATTTATATTTGCTAATACATAACTCATATTTGAACTAATTCATGAACCCCACTAATACAGTAATTTGGCACCCAGTGCCTCATTAGTATGTCCTAAACTAAACAAATTGCGCTCAGCACTCATCGATTCATCCGAAGCAATAATCATGCTCAGCACTCTTCGGAACGTCTGATGGTTAATGCGCCCAACGCTCATCAACCTATAGTTGAAGTAATCCGTATCGGGACGTTCGACGTAAGCAATTCGCACCCAATGCTCATCGACTCAGTCGAAGTAATACTTGTGAAAAGCCACGGTCGGGATGTTCGAAGAAAAATGTGCCTAGTGCTCATCGACTTATAGTTGAAATAATCCATTTTCACTCGATTCTATAAGATGCCATTTATTCTCAACTTTGCCCAACAATTACTACGACAACTAGTAATCTAATTTTGTTCTAAATTCAGCATCTATTCTATTGATCTCAACAACATCAATTCTTCAATCAAACACCATTTCATACAAAATATGACATGATTCGTCTCATGTTCGAGCCAATTTCGCAGTTCCATTAAATTATACTATTTCTAGTTTCATTTAGATTAACCTTCTGTCACAATAATTAATCTCAATATCTTATTTCTAATCAAATACTCATGCATAACTTCCTTTGTTATGCCAATATACCTCATAGTGTAAATAAATGAGAAAAAAAAAGCTAAGTTATAGAAATACAAATCGAAAATTTCGAGCTATTCGTCAGTGGCTTTAGCTTTTTCCTTTGCTCTTGAGGAATCCAGGTCATCGGCAGCTACGAATTAACATAAACACATAACACCATCAATAGTCAACCCAATTCACAATCAATTGTTATCTCAAACAAACTTTAAATTTCATTTAATTTAGTCCTTACAACTGAAACAAGCATAACTTTCAATTCTAAGCACCGATTTATAATCCGACTTCATTTCCTTCTATTTTAGACCCTTTATTATCGATTTCTAACAAAATTTCACGACAGCTCTATCTGCTATCCATTTAAGTTCTCAAATATAAAAGCTAACATCTAAATTAATAATTTAGTCCTTTTTCATATTTACACTCAAAACTTACCGATTAAACATAAAACCCTAGAGAATTTATTAATGACAACTCTTTAAAACATTATTAGTTTTATACATTGAAACACAAGCCAACTAAATTAAGCTCCTACGGCCACAAAAATGTAAAAATTAGAAGAAAAAAGACCTAATTATACTAACCAATTTAGTTGTCAAAGTCTAAAGCCCTAAAACCCAATTTATTCTCTATTTATTTTCTTTCTTTTGCGCGTGGAAGGCTTCTCCTTCCGCTTAACTAATTTATAATAATAATAATAATAATAATAATATCACAGCCCACCCTCACGTTTCTTAACCATATATATTCGACATGTTTTATTGCCATTTTAGGTTTTTGGACTATTAGCAATTTTAATCCCTTTAACTATTTTCTAATTAAAATCTATAACGATTTGTTTTATAATTTTATCTTTGGACTAGATTAAATATTTAAATTAACCAAATTATTTATCCTCAATTCAATTTATCAATAAATTAACTCTGTAAATATTTTTATTAATTATTTATGTACTCAATTCACTAAAACTAGACCTCAAACTGTAATTTTCGATATTGCTATTTCGGGTTGTTACAAAATTGAATCCATCTCACCCCTAATTCAATAAACATACTATAGAGGTTCATGTACTAAGAACCAGATTGCAATTTATCCCCTCTACTAAAAAAATAAGTAAATTAATTGTTGTACGTTAGATTAAAGAGCAAATTACTCATTCTGTTAAAAAAATATCCGTTTCTACTATTAAAAATTGATAATTATATGTCAATATGAAATATACGTTGCCATGTATCATTATCTAATTATTCTATCAATGCTAGTTTTTAATGATATAAATGAATAAAATTTTTAATAGAAAAAAATTACTTTTACCCTTAATTCTAGTGCACGAAAAATAATTTTTTTTATTAAAAACTATCAACAGTATCAGGGAAGAGCAAAAAAGCCTATTTGGGTTTATGAAAAAAAATTTGGATCCGGTTAAATTGCTCCAGAATCCGGGCCCAACCAAACAAGATACCGTCTCGTTACTTTTCACCCTTTTCAGTTTCCCGCCATCGTCCACAGCTCCTAGCTATTTAAGCAACATCGTTTCATCCCTTGGATGCTTTTCACTCGTAACTAGCTCCTCTTTCTCTTTTTATCGATAATTCGAAATCCAACGATCTCACTGTTCTTTTTTTATGGTATAAATGAAGTTGAAGATCAACAAAGCTTGCGATCTCGGCTCCATCTCCGTTTTTCCTCCTCATACAAGGTTTCTCCTCACCTTTATGATTCTCTTTGTTTCCCAAGAAAATGCATACAAACATAAATTAATTAAACTGTTTACTTCGTGAAGGTTTGATATTATTAGGAAATTATAATAATCTATCTTAATCGAGCTTTTTTACGGTTTTCTCTTACTATAGGGAAGAGAAGAGGTGATAAATCTCTTGTTCGTTTCTGTTAATTTTCTTAGATTTTGGAAGGAGGTCAATCCTCTTTCGAGTCTTCAAACTTCAAAGACACGTTTGACTCCGATTTCATATTTTTCAAACTTTCTTTTTGGAAAATAAGAATTACTTGTGGAAATTTTATTTTGCAAAGAAAATCATGTTTAGATAATTTCAAAATTAGCATCAACTGAGAACTAAGAATTGAATTTTTCAATTTGATTTGCATTGTTTGGTTTAATGTATCTGAAAGGAGATCGAGCCTGCCACCGAGTGTGCCTCAATCATCACAGCTTAGATCACAGCCATCACAACAATCATTCTCACAGGGGATTTCATCTCAGCATGCCTTATTTTCTCAGATCTCACAAAGCTCACTCGATGAAATCGTGACAACTGATCAGGTTGAATTATTCTCATCTCCTTTTTTCTTTTTGTTTTCCAGCATTCAAGTTTGTATATAAATCACCGTATCTTTTTTCTAATGAGAAAAATTGCTTTCTGTACTTCATCTTTGCAGAGATTTGGTTCCCAAGAACGAGAGAATACTGCCAGCAAGTTTTCTTGCTTGGCTCCAACCAACTTCACAAGAGAAGATAGTCAAGTGCCGATTTCTAGATCTTCCACCAACTTAATACGCAAATGGAATTCTGTTTCTGCTCCAGAGCATAGATGTAAGATTACTATTTAGTTATTTACTACGTTTAACATGACCAGTTTTATGATCTTACCTTTGAGTAGCTTAATTAAGCTTTTGAACTACATTTTTGGTATATTACAGCTATAGACGGATGCTGAACCTTTTATTTACTTGAACAGGTCAAACTTCTGAAGAACTTGAACACCGGCTTTCAGTGATTGAAACTTCATTGAACAGATTTGGGATGATCTTGGATTCGGTTCAAAGTGATGTAATGCAGGTGAACAAAGGAACAAAAGAAGTCTTGCTGGAAAGTGAGTCATTCAGTTCCTCAAGGTTACAAAATCCGGAGAGATGATAACTTGTTGCGCAATGGCTACACCTGTTAATAACTTGTTTGTCTGCATAAGAATGTTATAGACCTGTCATTCTAGGGCATGGTTCCATAATTTTAATACATAATGTCCAAGAATTGGACTTAAAATCAACTGGTTTTAGGTGGAGAGCCTACTTTAATATAAAACCACACAAAATGCAATTATATACATGAGGACAACCTTGCTTAGGGTTAGGCAAAAACAACATAGTACCATGTGCCCAATCTTAATGCAAGATCATAGACAACCCAATACTTAAAAGATGTGGGATGATACTATTTAACACTTATAATTGACATTTAAAAAAAAACCCCGCTTTTTCATTGTTAAAACAAAGTTTCTTACAATTTTATTTCAGTGGAAGGGATGCGGCAGAGGTCGATAGCTGAAGATACCTCTCTACAGCTAATGGTAACAACTAATAACACATCACTATATCCTCTTTTACTTTGTAAATTGACTAGCGTTGCTGTCACGAACATCCGTAAATATATACTTTTATAAGACAACTGAGAAATGGTAAACAGATCAAGGGACAAGAAGATATGAAAACCAGCCTTGATGGCAGCATGAAAGCGGTATCGGATCAACTAAACAATGATAAATTTCGAGATAAGTTACAACAGATCTTCTTGGTGCTTTCTGCTTTACCAGAACAGATCGAAGCTTCTTTAATCAAAGTACGAAATGAGCTTTGCAGCACGTTCACCAACGAAATAAAAGTATGCATAGAACATTTAGACTTTAAAATCATACATTCAGTTCCATGGTCTCGAATGGGGTGAAACAGCTCTTCTTTGTTCCCTAATTTCAAACTTTTTCTGTCAATCATGTTTCTTAGCTTGTAAACTGTTCCATCTTATTGTGTTGAAACTTTCAGGCAATTGATTGCAAGACTCTCAGCCAAAAAGCTCCAGTTGCTGCTGCCATTCTACCTAAGGTGCGTATCCTTTTCATTCAATAACCCTTATATCTCTTGAGCAGCCATGCAATGACAAAAAAATTTCTCAGTAGAACTTTCTTATTTGTGAACATTCAGTCTACCGGCTGTTCTGTAACTCCACGAACCAAACCATTGGCAGTTAAGAAGTACGTAATATTCACACCATTGACTGCTTCTTCATTATTTTCTTTTTCGACTATTTTGGTGCTCAAATTGATGCAGTCTTATGAAAAAAGCTTTTTGTCCTTTAGAAAATTTAAACTTCTCCAGCCTCTTCAAGACTCTAAAATATTCTCTTGCTTGTAGGCAAGCCATGCCTTTAAAAATTTATGAGCAAAACACTGTAGCTCCAGAGGTAGAAAAAGAAGGTTGGAAATCTGTTAAGATGAAACAATGTGCTACCAATGAAAGGGCATCCTGCAAAGAGAACGACAAGAGAAAAGGAGTTTCATCTGTTGAACAGGTAGTTCTTACTTCTTTGTTTTCATTTTTCTCCTCCACTTTATCCCTTGGCTCCTATTCTTCAAGGCCTATTTCAGGATATTCTAAGGCAACCGATTTGCTTGAATAACGGGTTACATGGACTTAACATTCCTTTACCCATTTGATAGTTTGCTGTAGCTTATTTGCTGCATTGAGTTGTTTATGCTTTGATTGAAATTGCAATCCATGTTTCAGGAAACATTCAGAATCTTAATTGAATCAGATGAAGAGATGGATGCAGGGTTTTCCTGCATGCTTAATGACAAGCAAACAGGTACTTAACTAAATAAGAGAGATTACATGATTCAGTTTCTGCTTATTAGTTATCATTTTTATAAAGTTCATACATGAACTGCATTGCTAATTTGTTTTAGCTATGTTGTTCCAAGCTCTTCTTTTTTCTTGATACAAATTCTGAAATTTCAGAGAAAAAAGTATACCTATCAAAAGATTTTTTTTCCCTTTATTTATTTATTGTTCTCACTTCAACTGATGCAAACTGGATAATATGGGTCTCTGCTGCGAAGGTTCTAATCTCTCTTTATCATCATCTTTCTGAACTTGTATTGTTTTCTAAGATGACGCAATGAACATTTTGATAGAGGAAGCAAAGGAAGAGACTGAACGAATTTTGAGGAAAGCTAGGCGGCGAAAGAGAAAGCCCCTTAATCCCATAATTATTAACTGAAGGTACTAAGGCATATAATAATAAGCATAAAAAGTAGGGTCGAAAACTCTTTACTTTTTGTAAGATGAAAAAAATGTGTTCATATCGATTGTACTCAACAGTAGATTCTGATTGATGCTTCAGCTAAATCATGTTCCAATAAGGATTGGAATGTTCACTCTTTTCTTATTCATACTTTGTAACCAAATTCAATTATATTTTGGATAGTGTATAATTCAATGCAATATAAATGAATTAAACCATACATCATGAAAAAAATTTAAAATTAAATTCACCCAAATTTATTTTTAATGATGTAAGATCTTTTATTTATTAATGCTTCCTAAATTAATTTATACATCTCAATACATTAAATATTAACCTGTTTTTGTTATAAATAGTGTCCAAATTATAAAAGATTTTATCCAAATATTCAAGTTTCGATTTAGTGGTTATTTCAACAAAGTTTTGATTTATGAATGATTTTTCTAGACAAAAAATAATTTAATTCCCTTTCTTCTTCTTCTTTTCTTTTTTCAAATAAAACAATGTTTCAAGAAAGTTGGATTTTGTTATATTTCTACGTAAACCCACAAAAAAGAGCCTACATTATTACAAATGCTAAGTAGACAATGGCATGATATAATCCTAATAAATCTATAAAAAATCATCAATCTCATTTAATGATCTTAATTTAACAAGCTCATCAACCCTAAAAACTTGAATCTAATCCTTTTTTTTTCATCAACACTTACAAAGATCATATCTAACTCAAACCCTAAATCAAAATAAACATTCAACCTTATAAAAAAATCATCATAAAATGGAGGCCAACTCTAAGCCCTTCTTTATCTACAAGTATCCTTTTGTGCTCTAGTGGGAGGGAAGAAAGACAATATTGAAACTCTAGTTTAACATCACCCAAGCATCCTTCAATCATCAAACTTAGTGACTCACTGGAACCACTCTTATTGTAACATTCTAAATTCTGTGTAACTTAATTGCTATAATAGATATTATTAGATGCGAGTTTAGCTTTATGTTTTTATTATATTTTTAATTAGCACTTTTAGATTTTTATTAAATATGATAAATTTTTTCATCAAATTTTTTATATATATAGTCTTTAATTCGTCCACAAACTTTTTTTAATCACATCTAATAAAATCTTATAGCAAAGTGGTTAGAAATTTTGGTACGATCAAATTTTGGTCATGGCAATAACAAATTTTTTTACCCAAAAACAAAATTTCTTAGAACGAAAGCCGTTAGATATTTTGGTTCTTCCCAACTAATTTTTTTTATTTAGTTTAATTTCAATATTTCAAATTAACTCGTATGAATAAGATATCACAATATAGATAAATGAATTCGAATTTTAAATATATTAAAAATTTGTTGTCAGTCGTGATTAATAATTAATTGAAAATTAAAAATATTGTCTTTGTTTATTATATATTATGATGGCAATTAATACTTTAATTAAAATAAATAAATTTTGATGTATAAAAAATTTTGGTTTGCAAAACCAATAACAAAATTTCTAACGAAATAACAAGATTTTTTAAGACAAAATAAGATATTTTAGTATATCAAAATTTATAATGAAATAACAAAATCTCTTAAAATATATAAAATAAACTAGTTTTATATGATTTATAATATATATGCAAAAATCATATACACATATACAAGATCTATATATCATGAAAAGGAAAGAAATAATATAATATTAATTTAAAAAGATGTATTTATATTTCAATGGACACAACAATTTATAAACCTTTCAAAAGGAAAGGTTGTGTCTTTTCAAATAGCCATATAGGTATTTTTTGATACTATGTATATAGATACAAAAAAATACGAATCGATATATGGAATTGAGTTATGAAAAAAGATTACTACTAAAATTATATTTTTTTCTCTAAATTTCATTCTAATTAAAAAACTTTAAATTTTAATTCTAATTTTATAAAAAAATAGTAACTCTAAATAAAATGTTACACATAAAAAATATGTAGAATTAAAAGCGTTTTCATAAAATCGACTTATTCCCAAGAAAATAGCCTAAACAGCTATTTTTTTTTTATATTGGGATTCGTTGTGGTTCATAATGATATTGTTTCTAAAATTCAATTATGAGAGTAGAATCTGAGTTATCACAAGAGAGTAAAAAAAATGTTGATTAAACGAAAATATTGGTGATGGCAAAGGGTGTCGTAATTTGCAAAACGATTTTCACAACCGAGTTTAGCAGGAATCACGAATCACGTGATATCTCCACCCTAAAGAGAGACACCCAAATCTCGTGTCCGGTCGGGTGATCGGGTCCCTCAAGCAAGGCCCGCGGCACGTGTGACACGTGTTTCCCTCGCACGTCCGTAGATCCCCGCTTAATACACTCCTATCTCACACACGCCCCATTCGTGCTAATTCCTAAACTTCACACACACATTACATGCTCGCCAATCCCGCACACGCGTGGAGCCCTAAGTCTCACGCGCTCGCTTCTCCCTCTTTCACGCGCCCCTCTCCCCTGCCGGCAATACCCCCGTTCTGGGGCCTTCTCCCTAGCTTTTTGTTTCTCATCAGCTCCGGAGGAATTCTGGTTTTACCACACCGGAGGTACCCTCCGGTCGCCGGGAAAAAATAGGTTGGAGTCGAGAAAGTGGAATTTGAAGAGAAAGTGAAGGATCAGATATGTTTCGAAGCTTCATTTCTAGCAGATTGAAGACTGTCTGACAGTTAGGGGAAAAAAAACTGAGACTTTACTTTCAAGGTAATTTTCGAGAGAGAAGACGTTATTTTCAAGGCAATTTTCGAGAGAGAACTTTCAAATTTTGCTTGGCCATGTCTTTTTAGTATTAAATTCTCCAATTTTCTGGGAAACTTGTTATTTTAAGTTCTAGAGAAAATGTTTTCCTTTCCTTTTTCTTCTTTTTGTTCTGTTTAAGTCTTGTGATTAATGTACAACGGAGAATTTAGTTCAGTACTTAAAGTCTTCATGTGGTTGCTGAGAAAGCGTTGGAGAAGTGAAAGCAGATGAAAAATAATAAGATTTGACTCTTCTTTTTAAGGTTTTTTTTGTTTAAATTATCATAAACAAAAATTTAAAATCCAAATAAGACAAATAGTTTACTAACTGACAATTCTTTCTGAGGTCTAAGAAGCTTAGTAGGTGCCTTATAATGATTATTGTTATTATTTGGTCATTGTGTTAGGAAACATGTAGATTTGGAAGTTGGAGCCATGTCTAATTGGGGTGTCCTTCCTCCCCCTTTCGTGTAATAATATGAATTGAAGTTGTGATTGTTACCAGGAAAATTTGAAATCTTGGGCCGGGAAAACTGGTTGCTTCATTATAAGAGAAATCAATGGTATGTGTTGATTTTGCACAAGGTAAGGAAATGCTAATTACATTTTAATGTAGGGAAGATATAATCCAAAGGTTATTTAGGAGGTAGAGGTTTAGGATTAGAGTAGGAAGTTATGGCAACAAGTATGCAGAAACTAGTAGGAGTTAGTGAGGAAGATGATGAAGAGGAAATGGAAATGGATGTAAAAGAAGAGGATGATGAGGATGAGGAGAATGGAGAGAAGCAAATTGCTGCACAGATGATGATCGGTGTTGATGAAGTGATGCCAAGTACGAGCAGTAGTGATCAGTTTCAATATCAGCCGCAACTTCAAGAGCAAGTCAGCAACCAGGGTGGAGGAGGAGGAGCTCGGAGGTCGCGACCACTGGAAGAAAAGGAGCGAACTAAACTAAGAGAGCGGCATCGAAGAGCAATAACAGCAAGGATCTTGGCAGGACTGCGGAGGCATGGGAACTATAACCTGAGGGTTAGAGCTGATATCAATGATGTGATTGCAGCTTTGGCCAGGGAAGCTGGCTGGGTTGTTCTTCCTGATGGAACCACTTTTCCATCAAGATCTCAGGTACTAGCCTTTTGAATGCATAGGTTTTATCTTGAATTGAGCAATTATTTCATTGACATTACTGCTATGCACAACATCGAAATGTAACCTTCGATTGATTGTTCAATTGATTACCTTATTCCTAATATTGGATTAATGTATGCAAATTAATCCATCCTGCGTAACATTGATGGTAAGGCTTAGAACCACGTGTCATGCATTTAATTACACAGCTCTTTAATGCTCCTTTGATCTTCATTTCTGTTAAATCTATGGGAGAACCAAATTGGAATGTTTTCTCTTTGCAGAGTTCACCTGCTGCTGGCACTTCTGCTGGCATGACTTCATCCTCCTCTCAAATGGTGTCACAACAGATTCCACCTCCCCCTGCCACTTTGCAAAGAGTCTCTTCCGGCTATCGCACCACAGTGGAGTACAATGCTTGTCGTATGAAGAGTGTTTTCATGCCTACCCCTTCACCTTATGATCT
Source organism: Gossypium hirsutum (assembly GCF_007990345.1). NCBI lineage: Eukaryota > Viridiplantae > Streptophyta > Magnoliopsida > Malvales > Malvaceae > Gossypium > Gossypium hirsutum. Next base: position 104,504,331 of record NC_053431.1, on the reverse strand, counting down.
ATCCTCAACTGCCCCGGCTCAAAGTTCAGGCGTGGTTGCTGATGGTGGAGAACAAACAGAAAGACTTCCTCTTATTGCTGGCTCCTTGCAAGTGATTAATGACAAACAGGTATGGAAGAGTTATATGGAGGTCATATGTGAATAACTATTTATGCGTTCTGTTGCTAATTGGTCAATCCCAAATGATGTTCAGAAATTTGATCTTAAATTCCTTGCTAGGACTTGAGTGTCAGAAAATATGTGATTGTGGCACTTTCATATTTGAATAATAGGTTGAAATAGACACTGATAGTATGATCTTGTTCAGAGTGATATATAATTCCACAAGAGCATGTGCTCGTATCGATAATTCAAGTAGCTTTATCCTTATGATTTGTGATATTCATTTTCTCTTCTAATTACAATCTTTATAGATTATTGGACTACCTACTAAGCTACCCGAACGGGATTTTGCTGGCACTCCATTTGTTCCAGTTTATGTGATGCTACCTGTGAGTTTTCTAGTTCCCACTTCTTTCTATATATTTACATTGGATCCCACTTATACTTCAACACTTCATATTGGATTATTTATTTATTTGTCAAATGAGCATGCATAATTCTTATTCTGTTTCCATCTCACATATTGGGTTCTTTGACACAAATGTTTTTCCAAGCTAACTAATGCTAAATGTGACTACTTTTTAAGATACTTCTAGTTTCAGTCTAATGATTTACTTTAATTGTGACAGTTAGGGGTCATCAACATGAAATGTGAGCTAGCTGATCCAGATGGTCTGCTAAAGCAGCTAAGAGTACTGAAATCAATCAATGTAGATGGGGTTATGGTTGACTGCTGGTGGGGGATAGTGGAAGCACATGCTCCCCAAGAATATAACTGGAATGGTTACCAACGACTCTTTCAGATGGTTCGTGAGCTTAAGCTTAAGTTACAGGTGAGTTTTCAATATGGAATTATATATAAAGTTGAAGGCTTTTTAATGCTTGAGGTAGTACTCTATTCATATAATTGTTTGATTTATTTGTTCATGTGAGCATCGGACTTTGATAGTCCCCCTCATTTGACCTCATCTCATCCCCTGTGAATGCTGCAAGTCAATTCAGGTTGAAAGCAATACTACTTGGTATCTCTGGCATGCATTTGTCTCTAGATGTCAGCTTTTGCTGATCCTTGAATATGAGGATGTGGATGCTTTAGCGAGACGAAGGTTGGGGGTTCAATATGCATTGGGATTGGAATCCCCTTGTGTCTTGATATGTCAAACTTGGACTCAGTTGCTGCATGTCTGAGTAGTATTCCTCTGGTTAAGGCTGTTGTGATGCAATTTGTGAAAGAAAACACCAATTTAATTGGCGGCCATATTCTGCAGTGGTATGCCTTAGGTGGAGAGGTTGCATTTTGGTTTGTACCTTATTTTAGAGCTTGGTCAAGCTTTTCAATATTGGAAGGAAATTTGAAATTTCCGCCAGTTCCTAATCTTAGAACTAAAAGAAACAATCCAAACAATTACAACTTAGTTCAGATAAGTAACCCTGACAATTTAGGACTTTCCTTCTTCTTGTGAAGGTGTTGAAAAGGAGCGTATTTGTCATTTGTGATTGTAGAGTGTCTTTTCTCTTCTTTTTTGTTTTTACATTTTGGATGTGATTCTTCTAAAGATTTGTGCCAATTGTGACAGTTGCCTTATTGGTGGATCAGGTTGTAATGTCATTTCATGAATGTGGTGGTAATGTTGGTGATGATGTTTGTATTCCACTTCCCCATTGGGTTGCAGAAATTGGTAGAAGTAATCCTGAAATATTTTTCACTGATAAGGAAGGAAGAAGAAACCCTGAATGCCTCTCGTGGGGGATTGATAAGGAACGAGTTTTAAGGGGCCGAACTGCTGTTGAGGTATCAGTCTTTGATATAATTTAGCCATTAGTTAGTCTCTAATTCTGTAGCATTTGCTACCTACACTATTGTGTAAATCATACAAATTGCAGAGCTTCACTGTACTACATTCTGCCATGACTTTTTGTTATGGATCTTTTAACTTATTTGAGTCCAACTGAAGCTAGTTCTATCTTTCTTGAATATAATTGGTAATGGATCTGACTTTGGATCTTATTTATGTTAAATCAATAAGCGTTGCTAAAAACAAAGTAACTTCAATTTGATATTTTCTGAAATTTACCTTTGAGGGATAATTTAAAGTTTGAACAGATTTGTTATGCTAACTTGATCCGCACTTTTCTCCCTTCACTGTGATGCAAATATTTCTTTCAAGAGTAGATTTTTTTATGTTTTCTTTTTTGTGGCTAACATAGGTATACTTTGACTATATGAGAAGTTTCCGTGTGGAATTTGATGAATTTTTTGAGGACGGAATTATATCCATGGTCGAAGTTGGTCTAGGTCCCTGTGGGGAGCTCCGATACCCATCTTGTCCGGTAAAGCATGGATGGAGATATCCTGGGATTGGAGAGTTCCAGGTAATTTAATTACAATGTGAATTTTAATCCTTGTCATTTGACTTTTGCTTATTCAACTTATCTGGCCTTACAGTGATTTGACACAAAGTTTCTGCAGCAAGAACATTAATTTTTTCTTTTTGTGGGAAATTTGAAAGAGAATCTGTACTTAGAACCAGGTTCACTAATTCTAATTTGATCCCTAAATGTGACAACTGATTTTTTAATCACTATATATAGATTAATTGCGTTGCTGCTATATGTATGTTTTGCCTCTATGCTTCAATCCATCGCATTTTCATGCACCTAGAAACTTAGCCTGCAACTCGCCTCCCTCTCCCATTTATGTTTACCCTTTTGAAGGAAAGAGACCAATAAATAAGAAGTGGTGGCTAGGCAGGCATTCTAGGATGTCTTTTGATATTCTTATGTATCCTGCTTGTGTTAAGACATGGTTCCTTGCCAGCAATTCTTTTTAAACTTACTGTAAATATTCTCATCATGGTTATCAGTATTGCTTCATTGCCAGCCTAGCAAGTTTTGGATCTCTTTATTTATGCTCCTGTTGTGTCTCCGCTGTTACTTGTTTGTGCTTTTAGCAGCTCAAACGTGCCCAGAACATTAAAGTTTTGGTTCTTCTCTGGGAATCATGCAACTCGTTCTTTTTGCAGTGTCATGACCAGTACATGTTAAAAAGCCTGAGGAAAGCAGCAGAAATGAGGGGACACAGCTTTTGGGCTAGAGGGCCAGATAATGCTGGGTCCTACAATTCCCAGCCACATGAAACTGGTTTCTTTTGTGATGGAGGAGACTATGATGGTTACTATGGTAGGTTTTTCCTTAACTGGTACTCTCAGGTGTTACTCAATCATGGAGACCGGGTACTTTCTCTGGCGAAGTTAGCTTTTGATGGCACATGTATTACAGCAAAGGTGAGTGCCTGCACTGATATTTCTTATACCCGACAGTTTTATTCTTATTACCCTCCAGAATTGGTATTATGCTTTATTGTTTGCCTGATAACAATCTTCTTTGTCTTCAACCCTCTCAATCCTTTTGCTTCTTCAAGATTGTTGTCACTTCCCAACCTTAAGCCTTCCTCAACCCTGGTGACTCTGTAATAGTCTAAGGCCCGAGTCTTTTTTCATTTCTTAATGTTACACAGGTTTAACAATTTTTTTTAAGAGCTTATTCTTTAATATGCATGCTTAAAGTAACTCTTGGCACTTGAAGATTATCATTGATGTGTTATTCAACTTTGATTCTCATATGGAGCATTTTTTTTTCATGATGAAATAAGGAAAATTTGTTGTATAACATATATTCTTTTAAATTTTCTATTTTACTGTTTTATTGAAATGCCAACCGTTCATTTTTTACTATATCATTTCAATCCGCAAGTGGATAGGTCTTCTCCCCCTCTTCTTTCTCTTCTTATACATTTTCTGTTCCTTTTCCTTAATTTTGTTTAGGCTTTCTCCTGCTGTTAGGTTTACTTGAATGCAAATTTGGTTACTGTTCGTAACTAATTTTAAAAGAAGCAGCTGCCAGGTATTCACTGGTGGTATAAAACAGCCAGTCATGCTGCTGAATTAACAGCTGGGTACTACAATCCCTGCAATCGAGATGGCTATACAGCAATAGCAACAATGCTACAGAAGCATGGAGCTGCTTTAAGCTTTTCATGTACTGAGCATCACATTTTGGAGCAGCAAGATCACCTGCGGGAAGCACTGGCAGATCCTCGGGGTTTAGTGTGGCAGGTGACATTTGGGGAGCTCTTGATAAAACTTAACATTTACTTGCTATTAGAGAAACACTTTTTCTTTGGAAACAATCTAGCAATTTAGAAAATTTGCTATTTCAGGTGCTGAATGCTGCATGGGATGTTTGCATTCCAATTGCAAGTGAGAATGCTTTTCTTTGCCATGATAGGGTAGGCTATAACAAGATATTGGACAATGTCAAGCCAGTAAATGATCCAGATGGGAGACATTTTTCATCTTTTACTTATCACAGGCTCAGCCCACTTCTCATGGAGAGACAGAATTTCATGGAATTTGAGCGGTTTGTCAAGCGAATGCATGGTGAGTTGCTATATACTTTCTCTTCTAGACTTTTACTATTTATATCTATTCCTGGACTGAGGTGGGGGGTTTTAAGTCAAATTTAAAAACACACACTTGTCTATTGAAGCCAAACAAAAGTCAAAGCCAAAAACCATGGGCAAAAAGAAACTAGAATAAGGAGCAAACTTCAACCTTTGAATCCCTGACGAAGAAAACCATTTTTGATTTTGGTAATCGATATATGAACTTGAGGATGATTCCTCTCTAAATTGAAGATCTCAAATGTGGAACGAAACCAAGTTTGTTTGGCTTGGTTTTCCTAGTTCTGGGATGTTTAAGGCTTACCCTAAGGGTGTCAAAATTTTCTTTCCTTCTCGAGTTTTAGTTAGGGTTAATGTCCGATGCAGCCCCTATAGAATTAGGATAACAAGTTCGGGTATCTGATTGAGCTTTTTTTCCAGTACAGACAGATACCCAATGTCCAAATTCCATTAGAACTGCATAGAACATTATGTCATTAGTTTATTATTCTTGTCTGTCCCTCTCGAATTCATCGGCCATCATCCTCTTAAACATGTCTTTTTTCACATTAAGGATGAAATCACTTTGAGCAAAACAATGGCATTTGAGTAAAATTGATTGAGCCGTATGTCATCATTTTCACTGCAGGGGAAGCGGTTCTTGATCCCCAGGTATAGCAAGGTGTGTGAAAGCACTTAAAAGAAAGTAAGTTTGCCTCCCAACAAAAAAGTATATTCTTAGTTTTAATATTAACAAACAGTGTGTAAATGAATGAATAATTATTTGGGACCATTCCTTGGCACAACTAGCTGTTTAACTTAGGTTGTGTAGTTAAAATCAATTGATGAATGTATTATTTGGATTTGAGGACAATTAACATTTATCACACAAACTACCCCTTTTGAAAGTTTCTTGTATTGGAATAGTGGCAAATAGATCCCAATGAATGAATGATGGCATCTTTCCTTATATGAGGATCAAAGAAATTCAAATTTTAAATGTAGCCATCATGGTTATCCCTTTTTAAACATACTTTTTTTTATATAATTTAGTATTTAATTCAAATTTAATCATCCTTCCTAAGTTTGATTTACATAATTCACGAGTGACAATAATATATCGATGGTCCAACAATAATGAAATAAACAATTAAAAATTCATTATAGTAATAAAAATTATTAAAAACATTATAAACTTGTTTAATGGTTAGTTTTTTTGTTTTCGATTTTAATAACATTGATCTATCCACTTAGTTCAATTCTACCTTACTAAGGCAATGAAAACTAAATCAAATATAGTGCTTGGTTCAATTTTATTAAGTTATTATTCGACTTCAATTTGATTTTCGAGTCACAAAGATAAAAACACCATTATTATCATCCTACCTGAATTGTTTTTATTTAATTTGTAATTAGTTTAAATTTTAAATAAATTGGTGAAAATAACTTCGAAAAATATCATAAAAATAGTTTTTAAAAAAATTTAAAATCGATGAAGCGAGCCAAGCCAATTCAAAAAAAAAACGGTTCTGGTTTTTATAAAATAAAATAAAAATAAAAAAGCAGGATAAATGTAATTTTATTCCAAAATCGATTCAAATCCAACCGTTACCAAGTCTTATTACTTGGATAATGACTAAATCAGGAATGTCTACTAGGATAGATTTGATTGCCCATTATGTACAAAACTTCCTTATCATTCTTGTAACAATTCATCCATATCATGATAGTCTCAAGCAATAAACCATGGTGCACATGACATAATTCATTTGCAGACCTCTCTGTTTTCTCTTTTTGAGGCAATGCAGGTCGGGGACTAATGGAGTGAGGTTGAGGGTTGTTCTATGGAACTGGCTTCTCCAACACCAAATCCCCGGACTCGGTCAACCTCCCAACTATCCCTTCTTTTCCTAGATGATAACTCAGAAGCCTCTCTCACTTGATCCACCAGAAGATCCGGCTCCTTCCATTTCATGGAATGTTCCATACGTGGAAGGCGAGTAAGCCTGTGGGATATCCAAAGCAACTGCCCTCTGAAGAGCTGCCTTGTGTTCTTCACTGTGTTCTCGAGCAAGAGACACATGCCGCACCATTTTCTGCTTTGCAGGAACCCGCATTACCCCATCTTTCTCCACCATCAACTACATTTACCAGAATGAGAGCTTATCGTGTTGTTGCAATAAACGGAACTATTTTCCTATTTCTACCAACCTAAACTATTCCAGCTTCAATCATTCAGCTTTTCTTACTCGTTGATTCAATACCATTTAGACCAATTGTTGAGATAGTTAAATGCAAAAGTAACGACTAAGGTCGTAAAGTACAAACTGAAGGGTGTGTATCAAATGCAGAAAAAATACACATGCGATTTTTTTTTTTTCTGGCGAACATGAGATTTTTCACTATACATCTTGTTAGTTGCTTCACCTTAATTATGCTTAAATGCTGAAGTATAGGTTTACAGCTTACTACACAAAGTACACTGATTCTAAACACGATTTGACTATAGTAGCCATATTGTACCTTCCAAGCACCATAAAGGCATGCGAAGCTAAGATTCTTAATATTTTTTTTATCTCTGAAGAAAAAATTCTAAATCTAAGATTCAAGCTCTCACTTCTGTGTCAAAACATTTTTCTTTTCGAACAAAAAATAGGTCAAGAAGCCATAAACTTACATCAAGAGCTCTTTGGGACTCTCTTTCTATCCAAATAATAGCATGATCAGAGGTTGCATTGCAGGAAAGAACTATATGCTCAAACCTCCCATCCACAGGTACTGCTGTTCTCACCACAGGGGGAAACCTTCCTATCCTGCGATCAGGATGGAGAGAAATGCATATGAAACACTGAACCAAAAAAACATCTTAATTGACCCCGATCATATATGATTATTTAAGGGATAGAAAAGATATATGATTGACCACGACTGTGAGTCTTGGACTTATTAACATCTTTCACTAAGAAATCCCGTCTTAAAATATCAAGCAGGTTGAGTGTTTTTATTAAGGAGTGGCATAAAAGAAAAACGAATAATTCACTATACAGTGTTGAACAGTTCACAAATTTGTCAACGTAACCTGCAGGGTCTTCTTTCAACAATGTGGTACAGGCGTCCAGGTGCATACAGCCGCCTCGGATCTTTCAGCATCTTCTCCTCCATGGTGCAAGTGTCTTTCAAGCACATTAGGCACAAAAGACACGGTAAACTGCATAAGAAGTAAAACCAGCCCAGTTATGCAAACATCAAAATCAATTCTATGAATGAAGAGAGCTCAGTTTTCAAAGAAACTCCACCATTAAGGAAATTACTAACGAAAAGGTGACTAAGACATACTATATTTTACCAGAAGAGAGATTTGAAAACATCTTCCAACGCAGTGGTTGTTCGAGGTAAAAAATCATCCTGGTGCATTACAACAGCTCATGTTAGAGCCTACGCATACAAGATATTATCAATAGGCATTAGCTATATTTGTTTTAATCTTAAACCTTCTAACCAAATTTGGCAAGCTGAAATAAATGATCCAAGTCCATATATAAGCACACATGCATACAAGTTTACAATATATGGTATGACAAGTTTACCTGAAGCACTACTGAATTGATTACATCTGCATATCGAACCGCCAAATTGAGCGACATACACCGAGCGGGAGCAATGGCGTAGCATCTAAACCGGTTCCTCTCTGTGATTCCCAGTTTGCTACGATTTTGAACGGCGACCATCACCAACAAGGCCACCAAGCCTGCTCCAAGGGAATGACCTGCAAATGTCAAAGTGTAGCTAGGATTCTTCTTAAGTAATTCCCTTAAAACCTCACACTCGGCATCAAAAACCCACTCGGCGGCTTTCAATAACCCGTTGTGGACATATCCACCATCAAATTTGGTCTGCCCCAGTTTGTTATCAAGCAAAACAGCATAATCACTTTCCTTGGCTAAGTTAAGTCCCCTAACAGCAAACACAATATCAGCATTTTCATGATCTAAATAAATCATGTAAGGTGGAGCTCGGCCTTGAGTTTCTTGGTCATTTCTTCTTAAAAAAACCCAATCAGGGTTAATGCCATAACCTCCAGGGGGTGCCCAAAGAGGGTTATGGAGATCATCTTCATAAACAGCTAGAATTAAACGACAAAGACGTGGGACTGGCTCAAATTCTTCCACTGTGGCTAAACCCCAGTGCTCGCTTTCATGGCCAGCAGTGTATAGACATTTCTGCCATGCCCAACGAGCACAGGCTAAACAGTAGACACATTCAAGGACGGGACAGCAACAGGCGATTGACATAGGCTCCCCTATGAATCAAACACATTTAATAACACACCATGGATCACTGTAAAGATTAAACAATATGAAATAAATACAAAAGCAGGGCTTTTTTTTTTTTTTTTAAAATCAATGGTGGAAACTGTAAAGGGTAACTTAAGTTTTCAAAGGAACTAGCCAATCAATAGGCTCTGAAAAATCCTAAGTTGGTTCACGTGTCAACCAAAAGAGAAGATGAAGAAGGGAATTCCAGATGATCAGGAAGAAACTACAAGAAAATTCTTATAATTTCACCTTGGGATTTGTATAAAAAGTGATGGACAGAAAAAAAGATCAAAAATTTTAAAATAAAAGGAGAAAACTTTGAATCAAAAAAAGGGGGAATTCAAGAAGGAAAAAGAAAGGGTATGAGGATTTGGGGTATGTGAACATTGAAGAAGCTTAATGGTGGGGTTTGTTTTATGGGTACACAGCTACCTTTCTAATTAGCAAAGGAGAAAGAAGAGACAAAAGCTTGAAAAAGAAGCCATGGCTGAATCGGCTATAAAGCTTTGTTTGTTAGTACCTGCTAGTCAAACACATTTTCGCTTGTTTTGAGACTTTGAGTTGGCTTCAGAGAATCTACGCAAATGGAATCATTCCATTCGCTGCTTCCATGCGCGTATGCTTCCTTGCTAGTTACTTAACTATTGACTGGAAATTAATGGTTCAACTGGTTCGGCCCATTTTATTATTGGGTCCAAATGGTTGAAACTTCCTTCGTTTTTGTTTCTCAGCAATTATGGATTTCTGAAATTTTTGGTTAACAGGCCCAATGGAGCCCCGACCCGAATTACAACAGGAATGAAATTATTTTTGTGCTTTCCATCGAAATTTAGTAAATTTCTAAATTTAATTTCCGTTGAGGTGTAATGATATGGTATTTGAGATGACCTTTTTTTTTTTTTTTTACTTGAGAAAAAAAATACTCTGAAATCAAGTTGGAAAAAATATGATAAATTTAATGTTTTAAGTTTTTTTAACATATACGATTTATGGTTGAAACAGAGTTATATGCTCAGGCCTTCAACTTTCCCTTCCATCAATCCAATACCAGTTGCGCCGGAGATCTGAGACGGTGGAGCCGACGAAAGATGCGAAGGTTTAGAGAACTTGAAGGGGGCGTAGCGTATGATGAAAGTGAAAGTGAGAAATTAGGGTTTTAGTTTTAGAAATTGGTTTTTGTTCAAAAGAAGGAACGACAGATTGGAGTATTGGACAGAGGGAAAAAAAAGAAAAAGAGGAAGCCCTATTTTCAAACAAGTATCCTGGTTTTCAAATTTCAAAGCCCAATCCAGTAAATGCTTAATTTGCCAAAAATATGATTTAATAAGTATTGTTTGGGCTGGCTGCTCCTGCACTAAAAAATCTTACTTGAAGCCCGGTTTATTTAAAAAATGGGATTCAATTTTTTGTTCAAATCTATTTTATGAATTTATATTTTTATCTAAATCCTTTTATTTTTCAGACAGTCCTTCCGGTCTTGTCAAGTGGTTCAGACCTTGGATTAGTCTACTTCAGGTTGGGTGATGAAAAGGTAAGGCATGTAATTGCCTTACTTGATAAATTGATAATTCCACACTCAAAAATACTTTATCCCCACTGTTTTTTTAGGAGTAAATTACACCATTAGTTATTAAACTATAGGTTAGTTTTTGTTTGGATTACTTAATTAAAAAAAGTTAAAAATTAGTTCAAAAGTTTTCATTTAAGTCATTGGGCCGTTAAGTTTTTTTTTAAATAGTTTCACTGATAGGTGCGATGGGTCAATATCCATCAACGAGTAAAAGAACATTCCTTAGATTTAAGCCGATTTGACAGTCAATGTTAAAGATCGAAGAAAAAAGTTATTTGAATTTTAGTTTGTAAATTTGCGACGTTCAAAATTGTTTCATGAAAAAAACTAAACTGTAGAGGAGAAGAGAAAAAAGAGCTTTTGATTGGGGCAAGCAATGCAAATAGAGAAAGATATATATAGCATCAATTTTAATAGCTCAATGACTTAAATGAAAACTTTTGAATAGTTCAATGACCAAATTGTAACTTTTTTTAGTTAAATGACAAAAATAAAAATTTACCCATAGTTTAGTGACTAACAGTGTAGCCCTTTTTAAGTTTTTGATTAATTATTATATACTAGAAATATGTGTGTTAAAACCATAGATTTAGAATACAAATGTGTGTTTAGAAATAACATACAATAAACAATCAAACATATTGTTTGAAACTAATTAATCATAATAACAAATGAAATATGTTTGACATTAAAATAAAAAAATCTAGATTAAATTATGAGTAAAACTAAATTTAAACACATAAATATGTGAAACAACTATATTAAATGCTCCGCAATTATTTATCATGGTTTTATCATCAATTATGAGTTAGTATCGAGTTGACTTGTGACACCAACTCAATTAATAAATTATTAATATATACAATTGATGAAGATAATGAATTGTGCATATTAAAATAAAAATATATAAAATATACTTGAGTGGTAAATTTAACATTTTACTAATACAATTAATATAGGTTGAAATCCCACATCATGTATATTTTTATTGGTTTTTAGAAGTAAAAAATACTAAAATACCCTCAAATAATATAACTCATTCCAATTACGAAAGGGTATTTTTGTAATTTTTCTAACCGGGTAGGTGACTAGGTTCAGGGTGATATCAACTTTGTCAGTAGCTTAAATAGTATGATAGACATACAATTGATGAAGATAATAAATTGTGCATATTAAAATAAAAATGTATAAAACATATCAAAATGAAGTTTTGATTGAGTGATAAATTTAAAACTTTACTAATGTAATTAATCCGAGTTTAAATCACACATTATATATATTTTTATTGCTGTTTTAAAAGTAAAAATATTAAAATATCTTCAAATAATATAACTCATTTTAATAACGAAAGGGTATTTTAGTATTTTTTCTAACCAAGTTGATGACCCTATTAAAGGTGACACCAACTCGGTTAAGAACTTAAATAATAGGATAACTCAATTTAATTATGAAAGGGTATTTCTATAAATTTCTTAACCGACTTGATGACCCGGTTAAAGGTGACATCAGCTCAATCAAGTGCTTAAATAATACGATAGACGCTCCAGCTAATCTAATTCCTTATTTTCGATCTTGTCGTCTTTCAATTGCCTCCATAAATCGTTAAAGCTTAACTATGAACAATGAAGCAGGTGAATGTTTCTCTCTCTCTCTCTTTTAAATTATTTATTTAATTAATGTTGGTTCGACGGTCGAACCGGTAGAAATGGTGGTCTAATATCTTCAACCATTTTTTTAGTTATTTAGTTGTCAAGTTTAAGTGCCAAAGTGAACAAAAAAAATGACATATACTAGCATGATTCTAATTGTCAAGTTCAAGAATTTTTTTCACAATCGTTAACAAAATGGGCTTAAATAAATAATAATTTTCAAGTTCAAGAGTCAAAGTGGATCAAAAATAGTTTAGGGTCCAAGGTAGATCTACTTGTTGAGTTTAGAGGCTAAAAATTATATTATTTCTTTTATTTAAAAAAAAGAATAAAAATATATCAATATGATTGGATTTAAACCCTTGCCAATTAAGTTGTTGAGAAAACCTTAAATTTACCACTCAATTAAAGTTTTATTTTAATATTATCATGGGCACTTGTTTACCTTTATCAATTGTATATTTTGTCTATACTATTAATAAAATTCAGTTTGATTTTAACAATTTTATACATTTTAATTTTATTATGCACATTTAATTACCTCCATTAATTGTATATATTATCTATATGGTTTGGTTAGAAAAATTATAAAAATGACATTCGTATTTTAAAGAAGCTAGATTACTCGAGAGTACTCTAGTCTTTTTAATTTATAAAATAAAAAATAAAAATATGCATGTGGTGGGATTTGACTCTTGCTAATTACATTGGAAAAATTTTAAATTTATCGCTCAGTCAAGGCTTTATTTTGTTCTAATTATACAATTTAATTTTATTTTGCAAACTTTATTACATTCATCAATTGTATATTTATCTATACTATTAATAAAATCTATGATTGAGTTAGTGTCACAAGTCAATCAGGCACCAACTCAGTTTGGGAAATTACAAAAATATATTTTCGTATTTAAAATAAGTTATATTATTCAATGGTACGTTAAATTCTTTTTATTAAAAAACAAAACAAAAACACTTGTAGTGAGATTTGAACTCACAACAAGGCGTATATTTTAAATTTACCACTCAACCAAACTTTTATTTTAATTTTTTTATATGTTTTAAGTTTATTATGCACACTTTATTACCTCCATCAATTAGATTGCTAAAAACGTGATTTACATACACATACGCATGTGATAGGATTTCTAGTATTAATAATGTTGTTGATTAAGATAGTGTTACAAACTAAAACGACACTAATTTAGTAATCTTAATATGACGTATTCATGCGTTTAGATTTCATTTTAATTAGAATTTAAACTATTTTTTTATTTTAAAATTGTATATATTTCATGTGTTATTATTATTAATTAGTTTCAAAACATATATTTCATTATTTATTGTATGTTATTTTCAAACACAAATATGTATTCTAAATATATGGTTTTTGCATGCATAGGTAAAGTTTCTAATATATACGAGTTTGGATTCTCGCGCAATGTACGAGTTGTTTTTTTGTATTAATATTATAATGTTTTTATAATTTTAGTTTTGGTTTAAGTTGTTTATTTATTTAAAAAATTAATGATAAGTGCATAATTTTGCATTTATATAAAAATTATTGGTTTTGTTGAACAAAAATATAATGCATAATAATATATTGAAAATAAAAGTAGTTAATGAATTAAATATAGAAACATGATTTGTGTTTTTATTTTATTTTATTTTAAGTAAGCAACATTTATTGTTAATATATTGTTATATGGTATTATCATAATTATTTAAAGTTAAATAGATTTTAGATTTTATAGCAAACAAAATCAAATTTAAATTGTAATTTGAAAATTTTATTCCCACCATCCATTTTTATACCAATTATAGTCTAATACTTTTTATATACAATGAGGTTGAAAATATTAAAAGAAGATATGAACTTTTTTATTTCAAATTTGTTGCTATATTTTTATAAAAGATTTACATTCAATTAAAGTTTTTAAATAATAGTCAACAGTTATATATGGTAGATTATTATAATGATAAATGATATTTTATAAGTTATATCGTATGGGAATTGTTTTTTTTTTTCATTGTATTGCTATAGTGTGTGTATATATGATGGTAAACTACATCCAAGGTTATTGAACTATTAGTAAGTTTAATTTTGGCTACTCAACTTTAAACAGTTACAAACAGACATCGAGTTATTCAAAAGTTTTCATTTAATTCATTGAGTTATTAAATTTTTCTTTTTTAAGTTCAACTTGCGAGCTTTAAGTAACAATTTGATAAACAGTACGATGGAATAGCATCTATCAATGAGTAGAGACAATTCCTTAGATCCAAAACGATTTGACACCCAAAGTTGGGAATAGAAGAAGAAATTTTTTCGAATTTTGATTCACAAATTCGTGACGTTCAAAACTGATTTATAAAAAAAAACTAAACTATAGAAGAGGAAAGACTAGAGAGCTTTCGATGAATGTTGGCAGTGTGAACGGAAAAAAGTCATATAGCGACAATTTTATCAATTCAATGACTTAAATGAAAACTTCTAAATAATTTAATTACCGTATATTAAACTTTAATTAGGTAATAATATATTTAGAGCTAATCTAATTTTGAATTTATAAAAATTGAAAAGTTTTTATTTTACTTTATAAAAAGTAAAAATAGACAAGTTAATCTATAATTTTGTTGCACCTTACCCGACATCTTTGAGTGGCAAACAAATTAACAAAAGACAATAAATGAAACAAATTAGCAATTCAAGTTCTTGTTATTACTTATAATTGAATTAATTTTTGAATTTGTATAAAATACGAGATCAGTTTTTATAAATTAAAGTAACAAAATAAATTTTCAATTTTAATAAAGTACGAAGGATTTATAATTACTGAGGAATAATTAAAAAGATTAAATCTTGCCAATTGAATCTTAACTCGATTAGCATCGATATTATTGTCAATGTAGAAAGATGTGGATTCAAGTACACAAAAACATATTATTCTTCTATTTATAAGTTGAGAAAGGACAAAGAATTGTTTTAAAGATTGCATCAAAAACAACAAATATAATAAGAACTTATAATTGTTTAAAAAAAAGGTTAAATCATTTTTTTGGGCTTGAACTTGAGAACTATATCAAAGTACGATTTTTTTTTCAAGTTTAGCATTAAACTTAGCAATTGTTCTCGACTTAAACTTTTTTTTGTCAAAATTAATCCATAATATTTCAAACCTCGACATGGGAACAGTTATCAAGTTCAAGTCCCAATATAAAAAACAATTACCAAGTTTAGAGTATAAATTCGACAAAAAAAAATTCAAACCCCAATATGAAAATAATTACTTAATTCAAACCAAAATGTTCATGCTTCAAAATAGTGATTTATCCCTAATTAATACTATTAGAGCTCAACAATAAAGTGTTTAAAGTTGCAATCTTGAAAAGATATCAAACTCTAAAACTAGTACCAAAAATGTAGATACCTTACTAAAAAGGCTAATCTTAACAAATAATTACATCGAAAACAGCTCTTACATTTTAAGAAGACAATCAAAGCCCCTAGTAGAATTGAGAAACAAAAATACTACTAAATAAAAAAAGAAAGCACTTCATTACAGAAAGCTCCCTTGCGGTACAGACATTGAAATCAGTATCTTCAAGTAATTACACCATAACCATACCTGCAATGGTGGAAGGAGAAAAAAAAAAAACACACGAGTAGAGTAAGCCTTTCATTTCGAAATCTAGATTTCGTCAATTATGAAAATAAAGCTTCATTGGATCAACTAATTTTCTCTTTTTCAAAGCAGGGTGTATAATGCCATTGCAAGACTCTAGCTTCTCAATCCTGGAAATGCAAACTTTCATCCGTTTCAAAACAACCGGCATTGCTGAAATGTTACTCGAAATTTTGCCTTTAAGTGATCGTATCTTCTCTTCCGCCCTTTGTTCGTCATCTGATTTCATCTCTTTTGAATCTATAAAAATAAACAAAATCTAGGTCAATTATGGAGAAAAAATTATTAAGTCCCAATTCCAAAAATCTTATAAAATTGAAGGGTGTAACTCTACCTGCATTATTTTGTGCTGAAGGTCCAGGATCCGACCCATCATCAATGCCGGGCAAATCGGGTCTTTGAGCGGAAAGAATTGAATCGAGAGTCGTCTTAAGCTGATCTGGAATAGTAGCTCTATATTCTAGAATCTTCTCTGCCATTTCCTTCACATCTGATTGCAGCTCCTCCAAGTCCTCTTCGGAGTCGGGTTCCGATTCGGCCCGTCCATTGCCAATGCGGGTCTCTAGGGTTTTGAGCTTGTTGTTCAGAGCCATCTATCAGAGAAGATTAGATTTTATTTGCAGAGACCCCTTCTTCTTTTGGGAACATTAGGGATTTGAAATTTGAAAAGTTCGAGCGTCTTTTGAATCTTTTGATGTTGAACCTGAAGCTCTGTACGAGCTGTTAGCCCCCACTTGGGTCAGCACAACGTCGTCGTATAAACTTGGTGCAACTAGACCAACTCAACGGCGTCGTCTGAAGGCTTCCTATATACGCCGTTAACAATTTAACACTAAACATACTAGTTTAGGTCTAATGATGATTGCAGTCCCTCTACTACTCTAAAAATTAGATTCTAATCTTCATATTTTAGATTTTCTAATTTTAGAATTTAAAGCTTCCTTAAGATTATAAGTAAATCCAAATTGTTGATAAACACCATTTAGTAAATTCAAATTGATAAACACCGTTAATAGTTGCCTATTGTCTTAAAAAATCCAATAAATAGTGTTCAATTAGTCTAAAGCCGAATCTCAAAGCTGGGTTTTCTTTTTTAAATGATGTACTATTAGCCATTTGAACCTACCAATAATATTGTAAGAGTAGAATGACTAAATTATGCCAAATCAAAGTAGAAAAACTGAATCCCAAATTTCAACATAATAAGGGGTCTAAAACCATAATTAGATCACTAAAATCAGGCTATTTGTAAAAATATTGTTCAATTTTGCCTGTGCCTGCATTGAACAACTACTAAATATACAAGCATTTTACTCATCTTAAGGATTTGGGACTCAGATAATAAATTAGTACTTTTTCTTTTTCATTTTAAGAAAAAGACATGATTTGTCTTTCATTTGCTAAATATATAATATAAGCATTTTAAATGCAATAAAAATATTTATTTTAAAATAGTAAGTATTTTAATATTACTAGCAGTAAATAATCAAATGACCGCCACTGAAATTCCTTCTTCAAAAGCAATATGTACAAAGTACACACTACTAGTACTGCACAAACACAAAATTCCCTGTTGAAAACTCAAAAGGGACAAAGGAAGCTTGGCCTCATACAACAATTTTCAGGCATTCCCTAATGTAATAATAACCATAAAAAAGCCTTATTCAATAGTCAAACCTCATCACTGCTCGATCTTGTATCCTATGGATGGAGTATAGACCTACGGGTGTTCTTTAGCGTTGTTGTTGGAACTCTGCGAACTTCCTTGATGTTCTTCCCTCGATGATCCCACGATAAACTCTTTCAGTGAAGTTTGTGCTGATAGTATGCTCTTCTTGATCTGCACGTGAATATCATTTCAATAGAATCGCAAACAAATGGAGAGGAAGCCAAATTCTAAAACGGCCTTAATGAATACTGATAATACAGCACACAAATACATCACAACATCAGTCAAATCCCCAAACGACCCCAAACAAAGAATGTAAAGATCAAGCATCCAGTTCTCCAAATACCAGATCCTTGTTTCTTTCATATCCTAATTCCTATTTCCTTTCTTTTATCATTCTTCTTCCCTTGGACCATTATCATTCAAACTTAACAAGCGAAAAGCCGATTCATCAACAACCAGCATGCTACACACAACAAACATAGGAGGCAACAAAATTTATGCCTAACAAAGTTGAGAAATTTGGAGTATTTATGAAAGTAAAGAAATTATAGAGGCGTGGGCTCCATGGAATTAGAGAAAACAAGTATTAGGAGAATAGAAAAAGATTAGATTTACAAGCATATTAAAACATAGGAAGCTTAGCGCAGCTAATGTACAGGAGACCAATTACATTTTACAATATTCTATCAGCCAACATCTTACAAACTAAAAAACTTGCTTTTAAGAAGCCAAAGCCCAAAACACGAAAGCAATTAAGGTTACCCTACATGTGAAATATATATATCATACAGCAACTAGAATCGAAACTCGAAATTACTACTCTATGGGAGACAGTATTGCTTAATCATTCGTGTGCTGTCCATGATGATGAAAAAATCATCAGACTTCCTAATTTCTCAATAATTGCATTTGTAAAGTGTAACATAAATCATGAGAAAGTATCTTTTTTCAACTTCCAAAATTCACATAAAAACTCTCAGTTCCAGCATCTAAGTTCTTTTCTTATATTTCTGGACTTCATTCTAAAGGGGTTAGTTGCCATCCTATCCTGCCTATAACTGATTAAAATTTCTTCAACTAGAAGGTCCAAACCCCAATCTTTCAGGTTTTAATTATTTCATTTTCTTTTGAAAATGAATGGGATTTGAAGTTTATACTTTTTTTTTCAAGACCCCTTGGGTCTAACTAAATCCAGAGTTGAACCAAGTCAAATCCGTAAACATGGGCGAACTTAGCAATGTTTTCTCCTCCGCATGACTCCAATCCGAAACGAGATTGAGCTACTGACTACTCGACCCAATAGGTTAATACCTAACATGTTCAAATTCATTATCATTTATTATAATTCTCCACACTAAATATGAATGTAGAACCTAAACCATCAAATTGATGAAAACCCACAAAAAATAATATGACCCTTATCCTAGGCTGCAGCAGATAAGAAAAAATTGAAAACCCGAAGATTGGCCTTTGAAACCGAAACAATAGTAAAGAGTAGAAGATACTTACAGGGTCGAGAGCATTAGGTTCAGGGCCATAGTCAGCGGTTAAAAGGAAATAAGAGGCAGTAACAGTAGCCACCATGGTGATCCTCCTCACCATCTTGTCTGCTTGGGGATTCATATTTTCCGTATCATCAAATATGGTTTTTTGGTTCTAGCCAAAAAGAAAACGTTTTCCTTTTCTTCTCAATTTTGTTTTTTGGGCTTAGTTTATGGAAGGTTTTCGAAAGGTCTCGGAGGTTTTGACGGCAAGTTGCTATTAATTTTAGGGTAAACTACACAATTAGTTACTAAATTAGGGGTATGTTTTTGTTTTGGTCACTTAACTAAAAAATATTATAATTTAATTACTAATCTATTCGAAAGTTTTTATTTAAGTCAATGAAAAATTTAAAAGTTTTTATTTAAGTCACTGATATGTTAAGTTTTTTCTTCTTTTTTTTAATGTTCCATCGATGATCGATCGATTTGGTGGATCAGTACCCATCGACAAGCAGAAGAACATACTTTAGATACAAGTCGGTATGACAATCAGTGTCGGAGATAAGAGAAAAAAGTTATTTGAATTTTAGTTTGTAGATTCGCGATATTCAAAACTGTTCATGATAAAAAAAATTGAACTAAAGAAGATAATGGGAAAGAAAGCTTTCGACTGGTGCGGGTAGTGCAAACATGGAAAGTCATATAGCTTCGATTTTAACATCTTAGTGACTTAAATGAAAACTTTTGAATAGTTTAGTGATCAAGATTATAACTTTTTTGTTAAATGACTAAAATGAATATTTATCCATATTTTAGTGACTAATGGTGTAGTTTTCCCTTAATTTGATTGGTGAATTTCAGAAATGACCCTCCATCCTTATTTTTCGGTTTAATTCTAAACTTTACTCAAATTCTTTTATTCTAGTACCTACATTTTTTTATTAGAAAAGTGATATTTAAATTACACTTAATGCACAAATTGCCCCTAAAGTATCTTAGTTTTCTTTGCTTCAGTTACATGATTTATCTCAAAATGTTAACCCCGTTAAAAAAACCCGGTCATCTCCTCCAATCAATTATAAATGGTCACATGGTGCATTCCGGTAAATACATCTAAAATTGTAGAAAATATTTTAAAAATGTAAAAATCATAAATATATATATATAAATGTAAAAAATTAAAAGGTATTCAAATTAATTTTTTAAAATGTAAAAACATATAAAAACAAATTATAAAAATATAAAAAAATATAAAAATATAAAAATTATGAAAATGAAAAACCATTAAAAATTATAAATCATTTTTTAAAATTCAAAAAGCATGTAAAAATTCTAAAAAATTATTTAAAATTTAAAAAATATAAAAAAGGGTAAACTACTAAACTAGTCACTTTTGTTTACCTTATGTTACATTTTATGTAACAGCCTAATTTTCAGTGGTGTCGGAAATAGTGGTTTGAGATCACTAAATCCGACGAGTGAGTTCAAAAATTTTATTATTTATTATTTATGAGTTAAGTGTGATTTTAGAAAGATTTTTGAATTAGTAATTTGTGTTTTAAAAGAAATTATTAGGTTAAGTGGTTTTGAAAACAAGGTATCGAGACCTCGATTTCATAAATTGAGTCGTAAATATTTTTATAAATATTATGGAGTGTCATTGAGTTAGTCGTAAAGTTTCGTTTAAAAATTTTAACGTTTTGATAGTTAATTAATTAAAAAGAACTAAATTGAAAAAAGTGTAAAATTTGCTAAAGTAATAAAATAGCCTAAATGTTAAATGAGGGAGGACTTAAAAGACAAATTAGCCCAAAGATGATGGCTGACGCGGCATTAGCAAGAAAAAAAAATTAGGAAATTAGATGAAATAAGGGTAAAATTGGAAATTTTATAAAATTAAATAAATAAAACAACAATTAAAAGAAATTTAGACAATTCCTCATGAATTTTCAGCCAAAAATGGCATAGAAGAGTCCCTCTAAGCTGGTTTTTCATATTTTTGCTACAAGTGAGTTCAATTCTTTCCTTTTTCTTGTAATTTTTGTATTTTTAAGACTTTTACAATTAGGTCCAACTAGTTATTTCATTAGTTTTTGATTTTATGGATAATTTTGAAAGTTACCATTGATGAGTGCTGGATTTTTATGATAAATTAACATGAAAATTGAATCTTTAATTTTGTTATATGATGATTTTATCAAGTGATTTCAATAAAAATTAATTTTAGGACTAAATTGTGAAGAATTAAAGAATTAGGGTTTGATATTAAATTTATATGTATCAAAGGCTGTAATATAGCCTAGAATAATTGAATAAATTGTCAATTGAGAAAAAATAGCTCAATTGATAAGATAATTGGTAAGAGACTAAATTGTAAAAACTGTAAAAGTTGGGTTAATTGTGTAATTTGGAAAATTAAGGGCTATTAACTGTGAAGTAAATTGAATTGAAATATATGCTAATGAATGAATAATTTTACATAATATATGCTAATGAATGAATAATTTTATATTTTAGATCAAGAGCCCGTAGATCAACGAGAAAAAGGAAAATTAATAGAATAGTCCCTAACTACTATAAATTCCATAATTAGCCCATGTAAGTTCGTTTGGTTAAATTTTAATGTTTATTTACTAATTGATGAATGTTATTATGTAATCAGTCATATTTTTGTTGTTGACAATAAAAATTATTATTAAATTATGAAATAGAATTGAATGATTAAATTGAGTAGAACCCAGGATTGAGTACAATCGTTTAGTGATAAAGGATGAATTGACGGATAAGGCCATGGTTGGACCATGACAGTATTTATATGTAAGACTATAGCTGGGTTATGACATTCTGATGATAAGACCATAACTAGGTTATGACACTACGAATGTAAGACCATGACAGAGCCATGACAACATATATGTAAGACCATAGTTGGACTATGACACAAAGAAAAAGATGTACTCATACCCATAATTCGTTCTTCAATTTAGTAAGAATTGGTAAAAGAATCATGTGATTGGAATTGAAAGATTTATTGATTATTATTGTTATTAATTTGAAGGAAGTGTGTTCATTGATTTATATTGTGCTTGACAGGAAGAATGTATGATTTATTTGCACTTTAATTTATTATAGTGAGTTCGGTAAGATCAATGTTTAACCTAGTGAAATTACTAAGCTTCGATAAGTTTACTCGTGTTGTTTAATGTTCTTGTAGATTAACGAGAAATCGGAAGATTTGAGCAACACATCAAGCCACACTATTCAGTTTGCTCCGATAGATTTTGTTATGCATACTTTGGTTTATATGGCATGTATAGTGATTTGTATAATTTAGGTAAAATTGGTTTGTGTAATATTATGATGTATACTTTGTTTAAGTTTCCAACCAACTTATATAAGTATGAATTAAACATGCATGAGGTATGTTTAAAATGGTTAATTGATGGTTAGTTAGTAGGTATAATGAGGTATAATTTAACTTAATAAATTTAGTAAAATATGCACAAATGTGTATATGATTGATTTGGTAAGATTGGATATTTGAATACATGTAATGATATGTTAGTTATAAGACTTGGAATTGGTTTGAATTGAAGGTCTTATTGTGTTTTGTGAGTGTGTAAATAGTTGTGCCTAGGTTGATACCAAGATTGGGTGAGAAAAGTGGCCTTAAAATGGCCTATTTTTGTCCACATGGGCAGAGACACGGACGTGTGTCTCAGCTGTGTGTAACACATGGCCATTCACACGAGTATGTGGTTTGGCTGTGTGTCCCCTGCACCTTAAAATTTTGAAACAGAATGCTCAGGTTTTAACACATGGCTTAGCACACGGGCGTGTGGTTGGTCGTGTGACCCAAGTCAGAGAGTTACACGGGTAAGGACAAGGGCTGGGACATGGCCATGTGTCCCACATCGAATGCCCACACGGCCTAAGACATGGGCGGTTCAGACGGCATGGCCGCACCGGCGTGTGTCCCCTACACCTAGGAAAAATTTTGAAAATTCATGAAAAATTCTCTGAGTTTCCGGTTTAATCCTGATTTGTTTCTAATGCCTATTTTAGGCCTTGATGACCCATTTATAGGGGCTATAAAATAAAATATATTAATTTCAGATATGAATAGTAAATGACATGAATTAATTGTAATTGTTTTGTAAACTCTGGTAATGCTCCGTAACCT
This sequence comes from Gossypium hirsutum, assembly GCF_007990345.1. Taxonomy (NCBI): domain Eukaryota; kingdom Viridiplantae; phylum Streptophyta; class Magnoliopsida; order Malvales; family Malvaceae; genus Gossypium; species Gossypium hirsutum. The sequence goes on along the minus strand of NC_053431.1, from coordinate 104,481,231 downwards.
TGTTCCGTCGACGAATATGGGTTAGGAGTGTTACATTTTAGTCACTTATGTTTGAAATGTTACATTTTAGTCACTTACGTTATCGCATTGTAACATTTTAGTCGTTGAGCCGTTAGTTGCCATTAATGGTGTAATGATAAGCTGACGTGGCACGTTAAATCATCATTTCAAATAAAAAATTTATGTTAATTTATACAATCGTTCCCTATATTTTTTCGTTTTGAGCAATTTGACTTTTTTCTTTTATGTTCTTTTAACTTTCATTTTTTTCTTAATTTTCCATTCTCTTTTTTTTTTCCATTTGTTAAAACTAGTGCCTATACTTTTATTTTTTTGAACAATTTAATTTTTTCGAGTGAGGCGAGCTTGTAAACTAGTTTTAACAAATGGAAAACTTAGAAAAACTATGTTAAAAGAAATGAAGAAAGGAAAAAAACAGAGGGAGAAGAAGAAGAGAATGGAAAATAAAGAAAAAAAAGGTTAAAAAAACATAAAAAAATTAAATTGCTCAAAATGAAAAAATATAGGGAACGATTGCAGAATTTAACTTAAAATTTTTGTTTGAAATGATGATTTAGCATGGCACGTCAGCTTACCGTTACACTGTTAACGTTAATTGACGGCTCAGCGACTAAAATGTTACAACACGATAACGTAAGTAACTAGAACATAACATTTCAAATATAAGTGATTAAAATATAACCTGAGGCAAATAAAGGTGACTATTTTGGTAGTTTACCCTAAAAAAATTAGCAAGGCTTATAGTTCAAAACCCATAAATTTTGGTTTTTTTCCTAAAACTTTGTTAATGAAACTTGAAGGTGTTAAAATAAAATTGAAGCAAGCAACGATAGTTACCGGATAGGAATTGTAATAAAAATGTTTTATCTTTTCATAAAAAATACAAATTAAGAAATATAAAATTTTCTACCAACCTTTTCATGAGTGTTGAAAACTCAGAGAAAAAATAACTCAATCTTATAAAAATACGAATAAAAAAAAAACCTAAGAAAGATAAAGTAAGTTAGAAAACAAAGCAAAATATCAAGTTTAGATGCTATTTGGCAGTTGAGAAAAAGTAAAGAGATGAATTTTTTTATTGTTGAAAAGAAATTCAAAACAATTGTACTTTTAGCAACTATTACTCAGTGCATATATATTGACTGAGAGAAGTTGGTAATCATGTAAAGCATGCTCATACATATGCATAACAACTTTAATAGATCTTGGCTAACAACTAATCAGCTGAGTTGTTACAATAGCTGGATAACAAACTCAAGACGTACATACTACCATTCTATCATTCTCTTGGTTTTTGTTATCTTGAGAAAAACTGACGTTTTATCAAGAACTTGAAGACCACGCCTGAAGCCAGCAAATCAAATAAGTGGAATTGGTTTTATAAACATGTCTACAAGTTGATGGGCGGATGGCACAAACTTGACTTACAACACACCAGCTAACACTTTCTCATGAACAAAATGTAGATAATTTTCTACATGCTTGATTCGAGCATGATGAGTAGAGTTTGCAATCATAGAGATAGCGAAACTATTATCGCACTAAACAATAGGAACCTGAGACAGAGATATGCCAAGTTTCGTTATCAACTGTTGAACCCACAAGAGCTCAGACACACAATTGGCAACACTACGATACTCAGCCTCGGAAGATGATTGTAAAATCACATTATGCTTCTTAGAACACCATACAACCAGATTTGATTCGAGAAAAACACAAAATCTAGATGTAGAACAATGATATTCTACTACAGAAGCCCAATTAGCATCAAAGTAGCACACCACAGTAAGTGAACCTTTGGTAAAGTACAACCCATGACTCAACGTACCATTAAGATACCTTAAAACATGTTTCACTGTCTTCCAATGAACTTCAAGAAGACTATTCATAGACTGACTAAGCTTGTTTACACAATATGCTAAGTCAGGTCGAGTGAGACACACATATTGTAAAGACCCTATCACACTGCAATAGAAATGACCATCTTCAAATGGGTTGCCTTCTAATGATGATAACTTTGGTGTGCTAACCATAGGCGTAAGGATAGATGCAGCACCTGCTATACCTGTTTTTGTAAGTAGCTCAGTAACATATTTTCGTTGAGTAAAAAACAACCTATTTGGGGTACAACAGACTTTAATGCTAAGAAAAAAATAAAGAGCACTAAGATCTTTCAATGAGAATGTATTGTGCAGCTGTTTCAAAACCTCATCAATTTCATCATTAAATGTGCCAATAATTACAATATCATCAACATATGCCATGAGTAATAGAATGGACGTAGTAGAAATCCTTATGAACAAAGATAGATCAGCTTTAGATGGCTGAAACCTAAGCCTATCAGCTAAAAACTTTCGAAGTATGTGAAACCAACAAAGCCTTGTGAAGACTAAGGGTGAGTATTTGATTGAGTCGAGTTGAGTCAAATCGAGTAAAAAAATTTCGAGTTAGTCGAGTTGATGAATCCTATTTTAGCAATCGAATTCAATTTGAATTTTTTTCAAATCGAGTCAATTTAATGAATCTTATTATTTATACTCAATGTTTTGTTTACATGGACTGATTATTTTACAAGTAGACGAAGTACAAGCTTTTAGATTAATTTTGAGTAAAGGAAAAAAAGATAGTGGGGCAATTCGGGAAGGAAAGTAAGACTAATGGGTAAACATTTATCAAAACAATGTAGTTTTGCCTTTTAACTTGATAGTTTTGACTTTTAACTTTAGAAAAGGTAAACATCTATTAAAACGATGTAGTTTTGTCTTTTTTATTTGGATTTTCGGATAACTCAAATTAAGGGTGAGCGTTCGATTGAATCGAGTGAAATCATTTGAGTTAAATTAGAAAAATTAATAATGTTAAATTAAAATCTTGTACAATATAACTATTTCCTTGTTAGAACACAAAAATTTGAAACAATATATATTTGAAAACTTTTTTTAAGTAAAATAATAAAAAAATAAGATATTTTAATATGATAAACTTGAATCATTAATCACTTATTTAGATTTCAAAATTATTATTTTATTAAAATTTTTATATATTTCTTTAGATTTTTTTTAAAAAATTATAATTTTTTTAAAAATATAGAATTTAGAATTTTAAAAATTATTTTCAAATTTTGAAAATTACTTTGATTTTTTTTGTAATTTTTGTTAAGAGAGACCAATTTGCTTATTTTCAAAATTGACAGTGACCAAAACAGTATTTATACTAATCTATTATTCGAATTATTCAAGTTATTTGAATTGTAAAGATTCAACTTGACTCAAACTCGAAATTTGAAATTTTTTATTCGAGTTGACTCGAATAATTCGAATAACTCGATTTGATTAACTCAAAATTTGAATTTTTTTGATTTTTTTTAAATCGAATTGAATTTTGCTTACCCCTAGTGAAAATGACATACAAGTTTCTCCTCATTAACACTAGCAACTTCAAACTTGGGTAGTTGTGTCATGTAAATTTCTTCTATCAACTTTGCATTAAAAAAAGCATTGTTAACATCCACCTGGCGCAACGACCGTCCTTGCATAATAGCAAAAGCAAGCACAATGCGAATAGTATTAGCTCAAACTACCAGAATGAAGGTGTCAACAAAATCTAAGCCGATATTTTGAGAAAACCCCTTGGCCACTAACTGAGCCTTGTATCTACCAACAGAGCTATCAGGCTTTTTCTTAACCTTAAACAACCATTTACAACCCACTGTGTTTCTGTTTGAAGGTAGAGTGCAAAGAGACCATGTATGATTGTGGATCAAAGCTTCAAGTTCATCATGAAATACTGCCTACCAAGAAGAAAATTGCATGGCCTGATGGATATCAATAGGTACATTGTCAAGAGAATAGGCTGTCTCAGTAAGATAAACCTTGGGTTTAAAAATACCAATCTTGCTTCTGGTGACCATAGGGTGAATATTAAAGGTAGGTTGAGGTTGTGAAGTGGAGGGAACCGTCACAGAGCATGAAGTTGATGCGCTAGAAAAGGAACGTACTGTGGGGAAAGATGAATAGTGAATAGAGGGATTGGATGATGAACAAGAAGTAGGTATAGAAGGTAGACTTGTATGTGGTATAGGAGTTCGAGTGGATAAAGTTGACAAAGAAGGAGATGATGTAATAGATGATAGTACGATTAAAAGAGAAGAAGACTAAGTATGAAATGACCTTTCATATAGGGATGGAATAGAGTTTGACTGTGTAACTTGATAGAATGGAAAAATATGCTCATAAAAGGTCATATGTCTAGAAACATTGTAACAACTCGTTTTTAGTCAACTAGGAATAGTAGTTTCAGGACCACAAATTCGAAGTTGAAATAATTATTTTATTATTATTTTAATTTTATTTTAATGTCTTCAGCATGATAATGTGATTGTGTGAAAATTTCATTAAGAAATTTTCTCGTTTGAGTGCTTAACTTGATAAAAAAGACTAAATCGCGTTAAGTGTAAAAATGGAGTTCTATTAGTTAAAAGTGTCTAATAGCTATGAATTATTAAAGTGAAGGTCCTTATGTTGTAACTAGACCATTTTTTTTATAATAGTGGACATTTATGGACATATTTTAAGTGATTTTTAATGTTTTAACTTAAGGTTAAATAAGTAATTTGGTTATTTAAAGTAAAATAAATAAAACAAAAAACCATAATTTTTATGTATCATCTTCCTTAGCCGATTTTAACAAAAAGAATAGCCATTTTTAGGGCTTGAAATTCGGCCAAGCTTATTTAGCTCATTAAGATCAAGAAAAATGAAAAATGATTTTAGATCGGGGAAAGAATAAGGTTTCAAACTAATCTACTTATTTTTTCGTTTTTGCATTCGAGGTAAGTTAGTATGTAATAAGTATTGTTATATTTATGTTTTAAATGCTTTGATATTGCATAAATTGTGAATACGACCTTGTGAATATGATCGACGATGGTTTGACTACGAGAAATCCTGGTTGAACCTTAGGAATAGATTAGGATACAAATGACATGTCGTTAGGGGTTATGTGATTTGGGTACTGGTCCGTACGTCCTACCGGTGGCTAAGTTATCTGGCATGTGTTGCAGATACTCGTAAGCTTGTGTGAGCAGTATCGTATAGCTTCGTCATAACCATCAGCTTGTATGAGCAGACCTGTTGATAGCTTGAGAGTGAGCATTATATGTGATACGAGATTGAGATAGCTTCGGCTATGTATGTGGCACTTAGGGTGCGAGATTCCCGAGTATCCGATAGTATTCTGAATGGTTCAACGAGTAAATCGAAAATATGAAATGGTGAGAAGTAGATAAGTAACAGTACAGGTATGTACGGAAACTATATGAGCATCGAATTTATGGAATCTATAAGTTTATGGTTATATATGTGATTGAATACAAGTTAACATTTTGATTAAATGTTTTGTAGTATATATATTGTTCATATTATTTGATTAGTAAATAATTGATGAGTTGCTTATTAATTCATATGAGCTTACTAAGCTTTATAGCTTACTTTGTTTAATTTTCCATATTTTATAGTGATATCAAACTAGCTCAAATTTGGGAATCGTCGGAGACTTCATCACACTATCCAACTATCATTTTGGTACTTTTGAATCTATGTTTTTAGATATATGGCATGTATAGGATTATGGTCATTTTAATATATAGTTTGGTAATGAATTTGGTCATTTGAAATGGGTTGTAAATGTTATGTATTTGGTTTTGTGTAGAGCCATGAGAGTTAGCTTATTTTGGTTGATTTGGTTGCGTAAATATATATGCAAATGACCTTTGTCTTGTGTTGATAATTGCTATATTAATGCTTGTGGTGAATGGTTGATATTTGAGGAGTTATATGCTTGTGAGTTTGGGGAAAATGATGCATGTTTGAAAGTGTCCATTTAGTTGAATTGTAAATGTGAATTTGGTGTAAATGGAATGGCCTATTTTGTTACTTGTGTGTATTGTGGATGATGGTATAGAACTAGTATGAATTAGGCTTGATTTAGTTGGTTTGAATGCCTATTTATGCCATGTTTTGATGCCATTTGGTTTGGTGTAGGTGTATACAAATTGGGTGGCAAAATGGCTTGGCAAATAACCTATTTTTGTCCACACGGGTAGAGACACGGGCGTGTGTCTCAACCGTGTGTGATACAAGGTTAGGCTACACGGCCATGTGTCCCCTGGTGTTGAATTAAAAATCAAGTCAATATGCTCCACACGGCCTAACACACGGGTGTGTGACTTGGCCGTGTGGTATAAATCAGTATACCCTACAGGTTTGGCGTGGCCTAGTACATGGCCTGGCACAAGGGCATGTGTGGCCATTTCGAATGGCACACGGGCTGGTCACACGGGCGTGTGGTTGGCCATGTGACCCAAGTCAGAGAGTTACACTAGGTAGGACACAGGCTGGGACACGGCCTTGTAATCCCATTTCAAATGCCCACACAGACGAGCCACACGAGCTTGTGTCCCCTATATTTTACAAAATTTTCTAAGTTTTTCTAGAAATTTCATAAGTTATCAATTTAGTCCCAAACCACCCCGAATGCATGTTTTAGGCCTCGTAGGCTCGTATTAGGACAATGTGAATAATGTGTTATGATGATTATATGAAATTTGAAAATGTATGTGAAATGTATGTTTAATTGTATAAAATATCAGGTAATACTCCGTAACCCTATTTCGGCGTTGAATATGGGTGAAGGGTGCTACGAACATAAACTTTTTCTGTAGGTGACAATCATCTATAGCCTTTATACACAGAAGAGTAACCAAGGAATGTACAAAGTGTGGAGCGAAAACGTAGTTTGTAGGCATTATAGGGTCACAAGTTGGGAAAACAAAGACATTCAAACACTCTAAGAAAGTGTAATCATGTTTAATATGAAACAAATTTTGATAGGGAGGAAGGTTACCTAAAGGAACTGAAAGTAGCCTGTTAGCTAATAACACTGCACTACTAAACGCATCATTCTAGTATGAGAGTGGCAAAGACGCATGTGCTAACATAGAGAGACCTGTTTCAACAATCTGTCAATGTTTTCTCTCAACTAGCCCATTTTGTTCTGACGTGTGTGGACATGAAAATCTATGTACAATACCATGAGAATGAAGATAAGCCTTAAGAACCTAAAATTCATCTCCACCGTCTGTTTGTAGAACCTTTAGTTTGCAACTAAGTATACGCTCAGCTTGACGATGAAATTGCTCAAACGCTGAGAGTACACTTGACTTTTGTTTCAAAAAATACACCCATATATACCGAGAGTAAACATTAGTAAACATCACATAATATCAAAACCATTGGAAAGCAAAAGAGCAGACCCCCAAACATCATCAACAACTAATACAAGTGGAGTTGTATATGAGTATCAGACTTGGTGAAATGCAATTTATGTTATTTACCAATATGAAAAGCTACACAAACAACACCAGCTTTATTCTTTTGGAAAACAACATTACAACGAGTCATTGCCTGCTTAACAACTGTGTTACAAAGATGACCCAACCTATGATGCCAAACATCCAATGAAATAGACTTTTTAGCTACATAGCAACTAGCTAGTAAAGAAGTAACATGCTTTTGGTGTGAAGACGTCTGAAGACAATAAAGACCATTGATGTGTGTTTTCTATACTAACTAAAATTTACGACAAAGGCGAGCGTACCTATCAAACAATAGTATAGCTACGGTGAGTAGAGATATCGTATCCACGATGACTAAAAGTACTAGTAATTACTGTTTTCTTATTATTTAGCCAACAAATTGGGGTGATGTGTTTTAACCTAAAAATTACTAAACTAATTTAACTAAGCTGACAAATTGGTCTTGACATGTATAATCGAAGCAAGTTCTAGAATAATAGATCAAGTTGACACACTCAAAACCAATAATAGAATGAGCACGAAAAATGTATGCTCTAAAGGCTTAAAATCTCACAAAAATCATGATTTTGATGTCCAACTTGCAAATTTCAAACTTCAAGATAATACCTCAATTCAAGGAAACAGCCTAAAATTTTTAATTTCTAAAAAAATTATCATGCTTGATTCTCTCATGTCTTAAAGTTTAAATCAACCAATGCACAAAAATCTACAACTCAATCTAAAACACATCAATAAAATCTCAAATTGACAAAAATTCACTCTAATGGAAGTATGATAAAAATATTTAAGTATAACAAATAATTCAGGGATTTTCTAATAATTATATAAATAACCTTCCTACACTTAAGATGTACATTCTCCTCAATGTACAAACAAATAAAAGAGGGAGAAAACTGAAACTGTCCTGAATATGGATGAAATTGCTAGAATGGTGAAAGGCAGAATTATAGGCAAATCTAAATGTAGTACATGATTCTGAGCAAACTAGTAAGAAAATAAACACAAATAGTGAAGAAGATTAAAAGGCTACAACTCATTTAGAAACAACCATCAAAATAAAAATATAGTTTAAAAGATAATAAAAGAAATAAGTCTAAGAAAATAAAATAAACATAAAAATAAAAATAAAACTAAAACTAAAAAAGAAAAGACAAAATCAATGATCTTCATCATCAGAGGCATCAATATCGTAAGTTGCCAGTGCTGAAGAGGATATATGGAGGTGCTGACAGATCTGCTGCAAGGTTGCATCAATATTTTCGAACCGCTGAAAATAGTGTTGCTCGACACGAGTAAACTGCTAGGAGAGGTTTGCTACGGTAGCAACAGAAGTAGTATGGTGACTCGAAGGTGGTACCTCGTGGTGGACAGGGGCATCATCAGCAAAGTCCTCATGCTCATCCTGAAGATCAGAATGAGATAAATAGTATTGATGAGGATTTACTCTACACAGTCGCTCGATCATCCTCATATGGATCCTGCTCGATAAATCCTGTCGGGCCATCTGTCCTACTAGCATAAGTGAGGAGGACTGCTACAGTGTGTCGAAGAGACCGAAGTGTTGTGCGAGTCAAGTCATATAAGGGCCTAAACAAATATTAACTTTCCTACTGCACTTTGTCTGATGGCAAAAGGCGAGAGCGATGAAGTAGGCTAAATTGAAAATGCGCCTCGTGGCCATGCTCCACAAAAAATATGCATTGGTTGTACCGATGACTCCGGTGCTCCTGTCTCCTACCGGCTAATGTGTAAGCCAAGATGGCATAAATGTAGCGCAAGGCTGGAGGAAGAGAAGTCACCTTCGAACGACTCGGGTCTTAAGGCGTTGTACTTACCGTGAGGTCTACTCAGCAAAGAGATGGCAAGTAGTGGATGTGCTAGTATAATCGGAGAAACCCCTCGGCACCCATGAATTCTGCAGTGTAGAGTCCTAATGCTGCTCTGAACTCTGGGATGCTCATATGACTTGCCGTACTGCTGAGTCTGAAAGTAATGGTACCTGGCTCGTTATGGGTCGTCATCATCTATTATAGAAGAAATGTCAAACAAAACTCTAAAGTCAACTCCAAGTAGGTGAACTCGATGATGGCAAAGAACCTATCCCATGGAGCTGTAGCAATGATAGCGTGGACTTGATCAGCTAGTTGAACCTGCTTTAAAGCTGCGAGATCAATATAGCAGCCTAAGTCGAATGACCTTTGTTGAAGCTGCTGAAATAAGTCCTCCTGGTGACATTGTAGAAATCATAAGAATGGATGGCGAGCATCGGCGAAAGTGCCTGAGGAGGAGGTCGCGTCCGAAGTTTTCCATTTTTTAGAAGCGGGGACAACGACCTTAGACGTGCTTTGTGTGTTCGTCATGATTTCCCTGAAATAAAGGATAAAAGCACAAATCAGATAACCGAAAAAAACAACATAAACAACATATTAAAGTAAAAGACTATTCGAGGCCAATAGACATCACTATAGAGACTGAATCGAAGTGAAAACTTAAACCACAATACCGAACAACCCACCCAAAAACAAACTCACCAACCCATAGCATGATAAAAAAATAATATAATAATAAAGATATGTGAAATAACAATCAATACTTATTAATAAAATAACTAACAATAATGAATCCTAAACAAAACAAAACCAATAATAGTATTTATACGAAATAAAATAATAATAATACTAAAACTAATGACTAGAAAAATAAAAATAAAAATAAAAATAAAAATAAAAATAAAAATAAAAATAAAAAATTAAATTAAAGGAGGGAATGACAAACAGTGGGACGGTGACCGGAGCTATTGGCAGTCGGCATTGCGACGGACGGGGTTGAGCTCTAATAGTATGGAAAAGAGGCTAGTTGTAGGGGAGGGGAGGGAACTGTTTCGAAGGGGAGAATAGGGGCTTGTTTGGTGAGGGGAAAAGAAAAGAGGGGTGAAGGAGGAGAGGAGGAGAAGGACGAATGGAATGGAAGGGGGTGGCTAGAGTTGCAAGGGAGAAAAGGAGAAGGAGAAAGGGCGCGATGGTGGTGTGTGGCTCGAAGGGAGGAGGGGTAGGGGCTCAAAAAGGAAGGGAACGAGGTGGGAACGGCGGGATGGGATCATCGACGATAGGGGAGAAAGAAGGGGAAAAGGAAAAAATTGATGGTTAGAATAGTGAGGGGATGGGCGTGCAGCGGCTAGGGGAAAAGATGAAGAAGACAAGACAATTTGGAAAGGAAAAAAATATTAAGGTTTTGGGTTAAAATGGGTGACACAATTGTGTAGAAGCCCGTGTTGGGTATGACTGTGTCAAATGCCCGTGTATGACTCTTTCAGGCCTGTGCAATTTAAAAAGTGAGCCCAATCTTTACACGACCTTAGACACGCCTATTGTCCAAGTCATGTGGCACACACGGCCGTGTACCAGTCCATGTGTGATTTCCTTCGTTTCTCCCACTCCCGTGTGCGAGGCCATAAGGAGCACACGGTATCACACACGCCGTGTGTCTCAACCATGTCTCACACATGGTTGTGTCTCTTGCCCGTGTAACTCACTAACTTGAAATTAAATTGAAAATTTAGCTCCAGTACATATACGACCTAGGACACACCTATGTCGCCAGACTGTGTGGACCATTTTAGGCCGTGAAACCTTCAAAAATTTGAAAAATTAAGTCCCAAGGCTCACACAGCCAAGAACACACCTGTGTGTCTAGGCTTTGTGACTCGTATGACCATGTTTCCACACTGTATAACTCTCTGTCAATTACTTTAATATGCACACGGCCTGGGACACACCCGTATTGTCCCGGCCGTGTAGGTCAAAAATACATTTTTTTTAGATTTTAAATTAGCATGCAATGGAATTAAAAGAATTAGCAAAAGTTAAACACTTGGGTTACCTCCCGAGAAGCACTTATTTAGAGTCTAAGCTCGACTTACCTTGTATTCGCATGGTTACAGTTGTTCGCGGAGCCGAAGCCCCTCTTTCTTGTAAAGAATGTTATTACTAAAATAATGTTTAAGTTGAGTATTGTTTACCTTAAAAATGACGAACTCAGAATGAGTTACCTCGCGTGTATTGTATGGAAAGATATTCAATACCATACATAAAGTTGATCCGTTTGACTCAAGCTTTGAAAGGGAGATTCGTATATTCATTTTTTTAGCAGTACTTTGTCCCCAACCTTAAATTGGTTTATTCCATCCTCATGCTCCTCATGGTGTTGCTTCAACTCTTTTTTGTGCTTTTTCGATTTCTTATTGACATGCGTTCGCCATTCATCTAGTTCATCGAGTTGTAACATTCAATCTTCATGAGTTGTTCTACTTTTGTCACCTTGACAAGGCTTCATCATGTTTCCATAAGGGTTTTCCTACAAAGAAGGTTGAGCCATGTGGTTACTTACATTAACAGAACTTTTAATATTATCTCGATTACTAGAGACTTTTACAGAATCATGTCCTTGGAGAGTAACCGTTTCGTCACTTACACGAACTACTACTTCACCCGTACCAACCTCAATAATAGTCCTGGCAGTGGCTAAAAAGGGGCGACCTAAGATTAATGGTACCTCACTATCCTCATCCATGTCTAATACAAAAAAGTTAACAAGAAATATAAATTTATCGATTTTTACAAGCACATCCTCAATAACACCCTTAGGATATTTAATAGTTCTATCCACTAATTGAATACTCATCCTAGTTTGTTTTGGTTTCCCAAGACCTAGTTGTTTAAACATTTTATAGGGCATGATATTAATACTAGCCCCTAAATCAACCAAAGCATTATCAATATTTAAACTACCAATTAAATAAGGAATAGTAAAACTTCTTGGATCTTTCAGTTTGTTGGGTATTTTATTTTGCTGCTTTCATCTTTGTCCTCATGGCTTACCACTGATAATTATTCAGTGTCATCTTCTCAATAAATTCCTAATCTGCTTCGGGTGTTTTATTGTTTAGTGTACCACCGGCTGCTATGCCCATTAGTTGCCTAGTTAAGGGATTCAAATGGTTGCAGAAGGTTTGAACCTATAACCATAAAGGTAACCCATGATAAGGACACCGTCTTAATAAGTTCTTATGCTTCTCCCATGCATCATATAAAGTCTCTAATTCAATCTAAACAAAGGAGGAGATGTCATTCCTCAACTTGGTTGTTTTAGCAGGTAGGAAGTACTTCAGTAGAAATTTTTCGGTCATTTGAGCCCATGTAGTGTTGGAACCTCATGGTAAAGAGTCCACTCACTGTTTAGCTTTGTTCCTCAATGAGAAACAAAATAATCGTAAGCAAATGGCGTCATCAGTGGTGCCATTAATTTGAAAGTATCTCAAATTTCTAGAAAATTAGCCAAATGAGTATTTGGGTCTTCGTCTTGCAAACCATCGAACTGAACAAACTGTTGTACCATCTGAATAGTTTTTGCCTTCAATTCAAAGTTATTTGTAGCAATGGTAGGTTGTACAATACTCGATTTAGTCTCAGTTAGAGTGGGCTTGGCATAATCGTACATATACGAGGGACAGGAGCTACAGGAGGTAGCTGAATATTCTGGTTATTACCCATCTCATCAGTATAGATATTATCCTTTTGTTCGTCTACTAAATTCTATCGACTCTACCATGCTTCTCTACGGTTTCTACGAGTAGTACTTTCAATCTTGCTATAAAAAAGTAATGGTCTCGACGGGTTTCTACTAGTCATAAACCAAAAGAACCTGCTAGAAGCAAACAAAAAGAAAAAATTAGAATGTAAAAATTTAAACTAAAAAATAATAATAAAAATAAAAATGGCTAAATTAATAAAAATCAAGTGTTCCTAATATTTTAGCCCCTGGTAACGGCGCCAAAAACTTGATGTGTGTTTTCCGTACTAACTAAAATTTACGACAAAGGCAAGTGCACTTATCGAACAATAGTATAACTACGGTGAGTAGAGATATTATATCCATGAGGACTAAAAGTATTAGTAATTACCGTTTTCTTATTATTTAGCCGAAAAATTAGAGTGATGTGTTTTAAACTAAAAATTACTAAACTAATTTAACTAAGAATGCAACAAAGAACAAATCAGGAAAATATTCAAAAGATAACCAATGAGAGAGACAATACCCAGGAAAAAATCCACCTAGACTCCTTCTATTATTAATAATCTGATTTAAATGATTTATTCATTTGGTGTCTTGATTTGTAAAAATCCCTAAATTATGCTAATATCTCTTTTGAGAGTAAGAACAGCTGACTCTAGAACAAGTGACTCTAGATTGATTAATTGAAGTCTCTTTCTAATTAAAACACTTATTGTCATATTAACTTGATCTATAGACTCCCCCATTAGATTTGACTCTAATCTGGTAGATTTATGTTGTCCTATTTTTAGGATTGCATGCAACTCCACTCAATTATGCTAAATCAACTCTTAAACAAAGACTTTTGCTCCACTAAATTAAGCATATTAAACACGAATTATTATCCCAGAAATATTAAAACAAGAAATAAGCACACATAATCAAGAACAAGAATAAAGTATTTATCATGTAAAATAGAAATTAAATTATAGAATTTGTCATAGGTTTCATCCTCCCTAGGTATATAGGGAATTAGTTCATAATTTTGAATAAAAACATCTCAAAGTCAGGAAAACCACAAGAAACAAAGAAATTTATAAAAACTTCAAAAGAAATTAAAATAAGGTCCTCGATCTTGATGGAAATCTACTTCAGAAGTGGCTTCAATGGTGTTCCTTGAGTGTTTTCTTCAAGCTTCTCTACTGGCTTCCTTCTTTCTTCTTCTATTTGGTATTTATAGACTTTAGAATGCCTAGAATGCCTAAAAATTGCATTTCCCTGTGCATTGGGAAAGCAAGGTGCGAAATTGACACGAGTTGGCACATGGGCGTGTGTCCATCTCATGTGTCTCACATGGGCATGTGCCTAGCCCATGTGGCTCCTACAATCTGCTCTTTTTCTCTGATTTTGGCTTAGTTTTTGTTCTTTTCACTCTCAAATGCTCTCCTAAGTATAGAAACATGAATTTAAAGGATTAGGAGCATCAAATTCCCTAATTTTCATAATTAATCATCCAAAAATGTATTAAGAATGGGATTAAAATATGTTACTTTTATAGCTTATCAACCATGTTACAGAGAGCCATGAAGTAACACATCCTTTAATTTCAAGTCTGGAATCTGACAATGAGTAGGATGGAACTCAACAAGTACCTGATTGTCCTTTGTGAACTTAGACACAGACAATAAATTCTTGGTTATGCCAAGAACATATAACAACAAATGTAGATAATAAAGGAAAGACCTCGTAGATAAAGACATTCCAACTCGAGTAATAGGCAAAACAATACCATTACCAACAAAAACCTTACCTGAACCAACATAAGGCACACTTGAGGTAAGAGATGCAACATTATTAGTAAGGTGATGTGTAGCCCCTGAATCAGGATACCAAGCATCATCATCAACAACATCAAGTATAGCAACTAAAGCTTGATCATCATTGTCAATAAGAGAAGAAGAAGAAGTCATTGGTGAAGGCACTGCTGGACTCCATGATGGTGAATGAACCACAAACGGATTAGGCCAATCTTATGGATAAGATCATGCACCAGAATATCTTGAAACAATCGGGTTGGAAGGGAAACCAACAAATTGAGGAGGTGCATACGAAGAAGACCATACTGACGTTATGGGAGAGACCATTTGAGGGTGCATTAAGGAATTCCAAAACCACACACATGAGCTTGAGTTGGTGGACGATAGGAACTAATTTTGTAACTTGTATCAAAACGATGATAGCACCGATCAACTAGATGTCCAATTTTTCCACAAAGCTAGCATTAAGGTTGAGAGCTAGATTAGCCTCATCCATGTCCTCTGTACGAACCAAAACCAAATATAATAGAAGTGTAACATCCCTTACCCGTACCCAAGACCGGGACAAGGTACGGGGCATTACCGTACACGAACATGACATTTTCAAAAATTTTGGGCTATAAAATTTCGTTCCAAATTAAAACCAATCAAACATAATCATAATGTCCCTATTATGGACCTATGAGACCCAAAAAATACATTGAGAAAGGTCCGGGACTAAACCGAGAACTTAAGAAAAATCTTAGGAAAATTGCTAGGTTAAGCCTCACATGCCCGTGTGGAGGTAATGCACACGCTCGTGTGCTTTGGGACATGTTCGTGTCCCTTACTCGTATGGAATTAATTGAATTTATTTTTCATTTCTAACCTACAGGGGTTTTCACACGACCGAGTACACTCCCGTGTCCAAAAACTCGAGCATTCTGTTTATGACATCATCATGCATTTAAGGGCACACGGTCAAGACACACGCCCGTATGCTAGGCCGTGCCATCCACATGGTTGAGACACACAGCCGTATCTCTACCCGTGTGTTTACTACCATGCATTCTGACCTAAAAATTTTAAGTGCAGGGGACACACGGTCGTACCACACTGTAACATCCGAAAATAGAGCCTAAACGAAACAGTGGTTGCGAAATCACGAATTCGAGATAGAAAAGTTTATTCCAATTAATTTTTATAGTTTACCGAGTGATTAGATGCATGTGTTAGAGTATCGATGGAAAATTTTATAGATAACATGCTTAATTTGCCTACTAGGGCTTAATTGTAAAAGTTGATAAATATGAGTTTTAGATGCTAAAGGATTAAATTGAAGAGTATAATTGAAGTAGAGGTCCTTAAATGGTAATTAGACCTTTAGGTTTTCATGGAAAAAAATGAACATACATAGATAAAAATAACTAAAGTTTTAATGAAGGGTATTTTAGTCATTTGGTAATTAAAAGATTAAAAAAGGGAAAAAGATGGCAAAATGTGCCCATCTTCTTCATTAGGCCAAAATTTCAAGGGTTCTTCATAGCTAGGGTTTTGTCAAGCTTTCAAGCTTCATAGTAAGTGATTCCAAGCCCCGTTTTTAATGTTCTTTACGTTTTTGAAGTCCTGATAACTCGATTTAGCTTATTCTAGCAATAATTTAACCTAAGGTTCATATTTGGAAAATACCCATAGGTGAAATGTGTTTATTTTGATGTTTTATGGTAAAATATGAAGCTTGAAATTATGTTAAACAACTTGAGCTAAGCGATTTTAAGCGAAAACGAGTAAAACGACATAATCGGTAAAAATACCTAATGGTCATAAGTACATGTTAGAGTGGGAATTTGATGTTACCGTAGGTAAATAAATGACCAGCATGTCATAAAACATAAGAATTAGGGATAAAGTTTCATTTCCGAGCCTTGGGGAAAAAGTGTAAATATGCAAAAGTTTAGGGGCAAAATAATAATTTTGCCAAAGTTAGAGCTAATGACTGTTTTGATAAATGTGAATATTAAATAATTTAAGTTTGCTATTATAGATCAAGAAGAACAAAATTCGGGGTTAGACCGAGGAAAGAAAAAAGTTGAGGACTAAATCAAAATATTTGATCGTATTCTGTATCGAGGTAAGTTTGCAATAAATAAATGCAATGTTTTATTATTTATAATTAATGATGTTATTTTTTAGCATCTATATATTTATTTTGTAAATCTATTCCTTGATGATTCAAGTAAGAATTGACGGAGAAATGATACTTAAAAGTTTCGGTTGAACCTTAGGAATGTGTAGGATAAGAATGTCATGACATTAGGGTTTAAGGATACCAAGTAAGGCCTTGCCAAGGCATGGCATTGGTAAGTTTTACAAGGCAAGGAAATCATGTAAGACCATGTCAAGACATGGCATTGATAAACTACTATAAGGCAAAGATCCCATGTAAGACCATGCCAAGGCACGGCAATGGTGAGTTCATAAGGCAAGGATACCACGTAAGACCATGTCAAGGCATGGCAATGGTAAGTTTAAAAAGGAAAGGTACCCGTGTATCCTTAGTATTCCGAATGGTTCAACGGAAAATTCAAAGAGTCTACCAAAGGGAAGGTAAGATAAGTCCTTGTTCGAAAGGTTCAGGTTATCTTGATAATTCATTTAGAATGTTGTTATTTATTTACATGCTGACTTACTAAGCTTTATGCTTACTCCCTTTATTTTCTCTCTTTTTTATAGTATCACAAAGCCAACTCGAAAAATCGTAAGGACGTCGGAGATCGCCTCACACTATCAACGAGTTATCTCGGCATTTTGTGACTAGAAATACTTTAAATTATGGCATGTATAGGGACTTGGCTATTTTGTGTGTATGTCCTTATGGTATGATTAAAGAATGGCATGTGAATACTTGGTAGTGATTAGCCTATGATAGAGCTAATTAAGAATATGTTTTGGTATTATGTATGCCTAAATGAGGTTTGATGCAAATAAACTATGAAAGAGTAAGAGTTGGCCATGGAACAGTTAGGAAATAGCAGCAGTGACGTGGTTTTGAAAAATCACTAAAAATTGGTGAATGAGATATAGAATTAAAGCTTATTAAGTCTATTTTTATAGGAAAGAAACAGAGCAAGAAAAGGAAGTCTATATTCTGAGATATTTAAATTTCTGTAAGACTGGTTCAGAGTGACTTCGTGATCCCCTGTTCAAACTTTGGAAAATTACTAGAAATTGTAAAAAAATAATTATAAGTCAAAGTTTATATTTTTAGATTTCATTAGAAACAAACAGAAACTTTATCCGATTTCTGTATAATGAGATAATCGATTTTTAGTGAAGAGAGGTCAGGTCCACTGAACTGCAAAAAGGTGGAACTTTTAATGAATAAACTGTACTAATTGGCCAAACCAAAAATTCTGGAAAAATTATGGTAAGAAGATATATGAGTCTAGTTTCAGAAAAAATTTACGAATTTAAATTTTGAGTTTCGTAACTCAAGTTATAATTAATTTAGTGACTATTATGCAAATGGATAGTTTTATTATGAATAGTGAAATAAATTGTTTTGATTTGTGTAAGTAATCAGAAAATTTTTAATGTTCCCGGTTTGGTCCCGAACCGTTCCAATTGCACGTTTTAGGGCATCGAAGGCCCTTTTTAGGGATTTATTGGATGAATGTGAGTGAATTAATTTTTTTTAAAGTAAATTTTTTTGATGCCCCGAACAAGTAAGATAAGTCTGGTAACGCCTCGTGCTCGACTCCGGCGATGGTCTCAGGTAAAGAGTGTTACAGACACGCCCATGGGGTTGACCGTGTGTCACAAATGGCCTAGACACATGCCCATATATTTATCCGTGTGAACCTTTTTGGAGGCTACAACTCCAAGCCAATGGTCACCCTCAACATCCACTCACATTTGTGAACCTCAATGGTATTTAACATGGCCTAAATATGCTCAAGGGCTACCATCAATGGCCTATTGTGTAACACCCCTATCCCGTAACCGTCACCGGAATAGATAAGGGGCATTACCGGACTTGTAACTCATGCCAAATCAGTAAAATTTTGAACATTTTCTTGAAGTAAAGATCATTCAATTGGATAATTGCTAGACACAACCAGGGATAAAATTTAAAACTTATAAAAGTAAACATTCAAAAGATGTCATATTCGCATGGCTTATATACATTAACCAAAATATCCTCCCACTACTAGTCTATTCTATACATGCCATAAGATAATCCAAAACATAGCAGCACCAAACAGTGGATAGTGATAGTGTGACAAGTTGCTGACGATCCTCGAGCAAAAAGGCCAAAATCAACAATCTATAAAACAGAGAAACATAACAACAAAGTAAGCTTTTGTAAGCTTAGTAAGTCTTAAGCAATTTAAAACCAGTGAACTCAAATATAACCAATTTGTTTATTTGATTCACATATAACATTTCATTTCATATCTATAGTTATCCTCATCGGACAAATCAAAATGTATATCCCCCAATATCCTATAGTATTTCTCCATAACCGAATAATCACATATTCATATGGCATTTTCATATTTGCTTTTCACTTTACAATCATGATTTATTCTGATGGGTCTAACATGTACAAGTATTTATCACATACCTGACCAACCAAATTAAAAGTCGATCTTACGAATTCTCATATAACCTTTTTCTAGGTATACTACCCTTTTTGGCCGAATATACACAATTACGTAATACACAATAAGCAGATAAATTCTCACTTGATAGTGATCTCTTATAAACATAGGTACATTACATATTTTCACCTAACTTTTCACATTGACCAAATGCACAATAATCATAGAACAGTCTTATTGCTTTACTCACATATGCATCACATAACAACCTTGTGATTTAATCCAAATCAAGCTTAAATATAATCTCAAAATACATACCTGACCAACTTAACGCATTGAACGTATTTATTACCAATTGTTACTGTGAAGTCGTATAATCTTATGCTTTACTCGAATCTTCAGCGAGACCTTTAGCTCAAATAATCCCCACACGTAGTCATCGGGTCTTACCCGGGCATAATCTCCACACGTAGTCATCAGGTCTTACCCGGAATATATTTCTAAGTTTCATGTACATTTAATCACATGTTACAACATTCACATCGACTGTCATATTTGTAATTCATTTGTCTCATCAAGTATCTAATAATACACACCTTTCACATTTGGTCATTCGACCACAATATATACACATCTCATACATATTTCACATTAGCCATTCGGCTTTACCACATATACATATCTCATACATATTTCACACTAGCCATTCGGCTTTACGACACATATATATATTTATCTTGTACATCAATTTCAGCAATAGCTTATAAGCAACTCAATTAGTTTCATCAATGTTTACAACAAAATCACATATTCACTACAAGCTGTTTTCCTGAGCAACAGTCATTAAATTATTTGTAACTGGAGCTACGAAACTCCAAATGAAGTGTTGTTAATTTTCCCTGAAAACAGACTCATATATCTTCTATCCATAAAATTTTCAGAATTTTTGGTTTGACCAATCAATACCAGAATTTTTCTTAAAGTTTCCCCTATTTCATTGTTTGACTATACTGACCACTCTTCACTACGAATCAACTTTCTCAATGTACAGAATTCAAAATATGTTCTTATTTATTTCATTTGAAACTAGACCCATTAAGGAGTCTAAGCATATAAATTTTATCTTATAACAATTTTTTTTGTGTGATTTATAATGATTTTCTAAAAAAAAACACGGGATTTCAGAGTCATTCTGACACTGTCTCACACAACTTTAAATATCTCTTTATAAGAAATTCCTTTGCTTACACGGTTTCTTTTATAAGAAACTAGACTAATTAAGCTTTGATTACATATTTTATTCAGCCTATAATTCTACACCAACAATTTATGGTGATTTTCTAAAATTACATTACTGCTGCTGTCCTAAGCAAATTATTACAATTTGCTCTTAAATTTCCAAGTCCAAACACTTATGAACTTACCATTTGAGTTTAAAACATATCATGGCCACATCACATCTTATTAAATCAACTCATTATGTCTTATTATGATTGAATTTACTCAACGTTTAATCACTTAAAACTTACCTCGGAAGTGGTCGACGACTAGATATCCACGGCTATTCGTTTACTTTCTCTTTTCCCCTATCCAACTTTGGTCCTCTTTGCTCTTAAGCTTAAGTAAAACAATAGATTTGCTTAAGTACTTAACTAATATTATTCACTTAACAATCACATTTGGCAATCACATATCATTTAATCTATATCTAAAACAATAGATTTCAATATGTATCATATTTAATAAAACATGCCATGACTCGATTTCATGCTTATTTAATTTATATCTAATTCACATTCACAAGCAAAGAGTCACTTAATTTATCATGCTTTCTTATACATGAATTTAATCATATTGCCGAATGTCCTTATGTGTAC
The DNA here is from genome assembly GCF_007990345.1 of Gossypium hirsutum. Taxonomy (NCBI): domain Eukaryota; kingdom Viridiplantae; phylum Streptophyta; class Magnoliopsida; order Malvales; family Malvaceae; genus Gossypium; species Gossypium hirsutum. The sequence goes on along the minus strand of NC_053431.1, from coordinate 104,460,008 downwards.
ATGGTACATACATAAGGCATATATATACCTATATATGACCATTACAATTTAAACATTTAATCATAATCGGCAAGCTTTATTTCAACTATTTAAGGTGCAAACCAATTATGTTATTCATTAACATTTCGTCATATTAAATCTTTGATTAACCAATTTAACACATACCAAAATCTAATCATACATCTAACCTTTATCTCAGTACCAAACTGAGTTATAAGATTATACATTACACTAAGCATATCATTAAACATACCTATTCAATTTAGCTAATTTCATAGCCGATTAATCACCTTACCCCACATTACTCAATGCCGAATATTAACCCAACATCACAAGCATAATCACCATGAAACTTACCTTAATACACATTTTATCCCATTGCCGAATACATATATATATCATCAAATAAATATTTATTCACATAACAACAATTCATTCACATCTCTATAAATGTTCATAATCGGACATTATAAACAAATCAACTAGTTTAGCATTCAAATTCTTCTAACCATTCCTCAATCACTTACTCAATGAACAACAATCCAAGCACATCAAAGCATAGTCGAATGTATCATTCTTCTTAAATTCAAAAATAAATGCATGGGCTAACTTCAAAATCTATTTAACAACTCAACTTTACCAAAATTATCAAGAAATTAAGCCAAACATACCTCCAATTGCTAATATAATTGCCATATGTCTAAGGGCCCCCTTTTGTTCTTCTTTGATCCTAAGAATCGGCTATTGAGAGAAAGAATGGGTAAAATTTTGTTTTCATCCCCTTTTTTTTCCCATTATAAAAACTTTATTTCATATTTTATAAGTCTTTATTTAATTCTTTAACAAAATGTATATAATATCATTTATTAGCCATCATTACAACAAATAAAATACATATTTTCTCACCTAAAACCATCATGGTCGGCCATTATCATGAAAAATGGGGACTTTGACATGCAAGTCCCCATATTTAATCCATGCAACAATTTGGCCATTTTAAAAATTAACCAACACATTTTCAATGTTTCTCACATAAGCCATTTTGATTAAATTCACATTCAATTGACAAAATCAAAGCATCAAAATTTCACACATAAATTGTAACATAAAATAGACATGAAATTTAACAATCAATTATTTGTGTGACTCGATTTTGTGGTCTCGAAACCACTTCCCGACTAGGGTCAAATTAGGGATGTCACATATTGCATGTTAACCTCATCTCACCGGTTATGTAATGCCCAATTATCCCCTTTTGTATTAAGGATTTCCACTTCATTCAAACACATTTAGACTTGGCTCATTATTATAACTCATTGCCGATTATGACCTAACCATCTCCAAGTGATTTGGCCACATTACACATGTCTATTTATGATATACCATATTTAATCATCACAAGAACATTTGAACACAAACATACGCAATTGGTAGGTTATAACCTACATCAAAATGAGCCATGTCTTATGGCCATATACAAAAAGAATAAGTTTAATATTGAAGCCTTTACATTGGCCAACCAATGACACATATCACAAAATAACCAAAACCTATACATGCCATTGTAACAAAATAAAAGTATCTATATACCAAAGCAAGACAAGTTGATAGTGTTGACAATGCTCCAATCGTCTTCCAATCTTCACGAGTCCACGAGCTCTGTAAAACAGGTAAAGAAAAGGGGGTAAGCATAAACATACTTAGTAAGTTTGGATAACAGGAAGGTAAACTTACCGGTTGTTTAGCATGCAACCATACAAGGTATTCATGCCAATACATGCATAACATAAATTCCCTATCACATACACTCAATCATCAAGTTAGTTTCATCTCAAGCAATATAGTATTTATCTTAGATGAGCTCATCAATTAAAGCATTACCATTTTCGTTTCTCATTATAGTCCCGTTGAATTTCTAGGAAATCTCGATGGATATCCCATTTACCGTCAAGTCATGCTAGTGACCATTTTAAATCTACACTCACGTGAACATCTCTCTTACGACGGGATTACCAGTCTAGGTTAAATCCCTCATAACATGAATTTAAGAAGTATTATCGGGATTACCATTCCAGACTAAATCCCTTACGACGACAATTATTCCAATACGCTTGGATCTGAAATGCCATTCCAGGCTAATTTCAGTCCTTAATCGTATTATCCAGTCGGGCTAAATGCACAATGCACATATATTCATCGGGAGGTTCAATCACTTAAGGAACACCCGTCCGGGCTAGATCCTTACTATACTGAGATTATTGGATTACTCGTCCGGGCTAAATCCTTTTCTGTAACGCATGCAGGATCTCATATCATGTAAGCAAGAATTTACCCATCGAATCTCCCTTTTTCATTCAACCGGGAAAATTGTCATCTTTTCATTATACACCATCACATTTTATGAATTGTCATACAATCAATATCTAAATTAACATACATTTAAGAGTATGCATATTTAGGTATATTTTGAAGTTCACTTCGAGTTACACGAACTTACCTAGTAATTGCTTCGGGTTCGTATTTCGGTTATTCCAAAACTTTTCGTTTTCCACGGCCGACCTTCAGAATTGGTACCTAGGGGTCTACATTAGTAAAAATAAATTATTAATACCTCATGCTATTTATTTTGGACCTAAATTTCACCTCAAGAAAATAACCATTTTGCCCCTAACATTTCAGAATTTCACAACTTAGTCCCTAGGCTCGTAAAATGAAATACATGCAATTCCTTGGTTACCCAAGCCTAGCTGAATGTATCGTAAACTCATACCAGCCCAAATTTTCCTCTATTTCACATTTTTACCACATATTTTTATACCTTTTGCAAAAAGGTCCTTTCAGGGGTTTTTCATGAAAATTACTTAGGAAAAGATGTTTAACACACACCTAACTTTCATATTCCTCCATAAATCATCAAAGAACAAACATGTCACATGTGGGTCATTTTTCATACATGAACCCTAGCTTGAAATATGGGTAGAAATGGAGAGAACATGTTACGAGAATATCAAAAATACAAAGAACATTAAAAACGGGGTTAGGGAACACTTACTATTGATCTTGAAAATTTTGAAAACCCTAGCTATGGAGAACCCTAAATCTTCGGAAGCATGGAGAAGATAATGAGCTGATTTTGCCTTCATTTTCCCTTTTTATTAATTTTATTACCAAATGACCAAAATACCCGTCCTTACTAAACTTCCAAATTTTTCCATCCATGCCCATTTTTGTCCAAAAACTTAGAAATTGAGAAAATTTCTATTTAATACCTTCTAATTAATAATCCAAAGCAATTTCATACAAATTGCTTCTAGAACCCAAGTTTTGCAATTTATTCAATTTGGTCCCTAATTTCCAATTGGACACCTTATACTTAGAATTTATTCATGAAACTTTAACACATGCTTACTTCTATATTTTAGACCTCATAATACTCATGAAATAAATATTTTAAAGTTAGATTGGTGGTTCCAAAACCACTATTTTGACTAGGCCCTATTTTGGGATGTTACAAGAAGACAGTTGATAAGTAGGTGTAAACTCATGATTAGATTGATCTGTATTAAAATTATGAATAGCAACTTTAGCTACAATTGGAACATCAATCATCAACTTCTGTTGTCGTGCTTTAGCATCAAAGAGCACCGTTGAAACGCCCTGAACATTGTATTGCATTGTGTTGGTAATAACTGTGAGAACTGACTCGTACTCTGGAGGAAAACCATTGAGAATGGTCGTAACATGCTCAGGTTCACTTATTACTTCTCCACAACGTTCTAGCTGATCATAAAACATTTTAATCTTCATGAGAAAATCTTTCATTGAAAGCTCACCTTTCTTTTGAGAGTGCAAAGCTTGACGATAATACATCAGCTTGGAGGTGGTTTTGCTACTATACAAATTGCTCAATTGTTTCCAAATCTGAATCATGGAGTCCATTCCATGACACCAACTCGTTATCCTGCTATTCGAAATGGTCAAAATCAGGATTGGCATGAACAACGCCATTTGAATTTGTGAGAAATCGAGGCAGAGGAAGAAAGGAAACATCAACAAAACGTTGAAGCTTGTGTGTTTTGAGACTAAATAGAACTTGTTTCCACAACAAATAATTTGAATTATCAAGTACAATGGTAAGGCGTTTAGTAGTGAATAGACGATTATCAGTTAAATCACTACCAAATGAAGTGGAAGAGCTATCTGAAATCATAAAAAATGCTAGCGATGAATAGGGAGGAGAAAACAACAACAATCGGTAAATCAACAAGCTTAAACCGTGAGGAATAGTGGCTTTGGTACCAAGTTAGAAAACAAAGAAAAAATCATGTTTAGCTACCGTTTGGCAAATGAGAAAAGGTCAAGATATGAATATTTTTTTATTATTGAAAATAAATTCAAAACAACTGTATTTTTAACAACTATTACTCAATGCATATGTATATTGACTGAGAGAAGTTGGTAATCATGTAAAGCATGTTCATACATATGCATAACAACTTTAGCAGATCTTGGCTAACAAGTAATCAGCTGAGCTATTACAATAGCTGGATAACAGACTCAAGACGTTCATACTACCATTCTATCAAAGTAGATTAGAAGTTTTAGGGAAGCTTTTTTATTTAATTTTGATTTAGTTATTTTAATTTTTAAAATTTTTAATATAATTTTATTTTTTTTGGATTTTTTATAGTTTAGAAAAGAACAAATAAAATTTTAATATATCATGTTTGATTTTTGAATTTTATTTCATTTTTACAATTTTAAAAAAGTAAAATTTTTTATTTTTATTTATAAATTTTAATGATTTGAAAAACAATTATGCATTTTTTTTCATTTTTTATAATTTCTGTATTTTTAAATTTTTAAATATTATATATTTACATTTTATGATTTGTTGGCATTTTAAAGTATTTTTACCAGCATATGCCATGTGGCAGTTTTTGAATGGCTGGAGGAGGTGGCCTTTTTTTAACGGTATTAACATTTTAAGGTAAACTGATAAGAGAAACAAACTTTTAAGTCCTAAACTGTTGTGTAAAATATTTTAAATACCAAACTGAAAAAGTTGAAATATTTTAGAGGACAATATATGCCTTAAACCTTTAAATTATACATCGGTTGTCTAAAAATAACCTCAAATTGTAACATCCTTTAAAAAAAGGTTTTAACCAATTAAAACTGTTACATTGCACAAAAACCATGTAAACAATGCTATGTCTTTGTTTATTGTAAAATATTTGTTATACGGTCAATGGAGTTTTTAAATTCTATAAGTAAGATTAAGGATAGACAAGTGTCCTATAAAAGTATGGTAAAATAGTAAAAAAAGACACATGTCAATTTTTTAAGACAAAAATAAAAAACATATATTACCCATTGTATCAAATATTAACCCTTTATTTATATCAAATCATTTCAAAAATATATAGGAAGGAAAATTTAATTTTTTAAAATTTAAAAAATATGATTTTTATGATATATTAATTATAAAAATTAAAAAAAATATATAAAGAAGTTAAAAAGATATGAATTTAGTTTTATACTTTTATTTTCATGAATTTATGCCTCTCTACTTTTTAGATTTCGAAATTCAGGTCCAATTGTTAACACTGTTAAATTTTTTTTGTTAAATTTGTTGGTATAACATTTTGAAATAAATAAATAAAAACCCACTTGGTAACAATGTAACTAAAAAAATAGTGTTATAATAAACTTGAATTTAATAAAAAAATTAACAGTATTAATAGTTGGACTTGAATTTTGAAATTAGAAAAATAAAGGGACTAATTTCTTAGTGATAAAAGGATAGGAACGAAATTCTAAATTTACAAAGACTACATGAACTTATGACATATTTTAAACTCAATTTAAATATTCAAAAAAATTAAAATTTATATAAAAAAATTCACTTTTTAATATATAAATTATATGTAATAAATGTACCAAAAAAAGTATATCTAATTATATATTTAAAATTAAAAAAAAAATTCAAATTAGAAGTTGATCAATGTTGATGGATGGTTGGTTAACAAGCAGTACTTCTGTGCTTTTTATGCCATGTGTTGGTATATGATAGGCTACGTCATCATTACGTTGTTAACTAATAGTTAACTAAATAAATGTGTAGATACTATTTTTGAGTTTTAACAAAAGAAAAAGTAATGCCAAGATAGGAAAACATGTATAGGTTAGTTAGCAATTTATTATTTAAGCATTAATTTTACTAAATATATTCAAATTATTGATTGAATTCTAAACTACTCTAAATTTAAAAATATTTTAATTGAATTCTGTAATTAAAATTTAATTTAAATAAAAAAAATCCAAATGATGTTTTATTAGTCATTCATCATTAAACAAGAATTAATTTAGTAGTTGTTACCCCTGAAGCATTGTCATACAAAATTCTGGTACAACTAAGCGGAGGATCTTGAAAAATTGTATCTAAATTAGTTATGCAATCAAGAAGATTATTTCCTTTACAGTAAACATGCAAGATACGAACTTTCCAATCTCTGGCTAATAACTCCCTAATGTTATAGATAACATCCAAGTTTGCACAAGATTGATGTTCTTTTTTTCTTTTGAATAGCCTGAACAACAAGCTGACTATTAACTTGTAGCCAAACGCGATGATAACCCCAAGCCTAGATCAGTTTAGACCCTCAGCCACCCAGCGTAACTCAACACGGAAAGCGAAAGTATCATCGAGCTTAATAGCTCCTCCAAACAACCAACATCCAAAGCCATCACGAAGCATATAACTCGTTGTAGAAAAGTTTGCTTCACTCCATCAAGGATCATCTGCATTAAGGCCACCCAATTATCAGGCGGAGGTTTCCAACAAATGACATTACACCCATATGAGCAGTGTGCTCTTATAAAATTTAGGGTGTAGTCCCTTAGTAAGCATGTTCACAATCATGAAGTTTGTTCCAATATGCTTTATAAGCACGTAACTATTTTGAACTTTTACTTTAACTGTCAATAACTTATAGTCTATGTGCTTTGACTTTGATGTATTCCTGTTCTTATTGGAATAATGACTTTGTTAGAAAATATGAATATCACATATATAATAAAAGTAATTACATGTTATTATTTACTATCATAAAAGGTTATCTCAAATTAAAAGTGATCTAATTTGGTTGAGGTTTATTGGGCTTTAGTTATTAAATAAAGTATGGGTTAAATATGTGTATATACTCTAGTAGCTAATTTCTAATTAACGACGAATTGAGTAGAAATTAAGTTAATATTCAAAAGTTATATATTAGGGTTATGATTCCCAAATTACACATGGGTAACTTTTCTAATATATCATCTTTAGAAAAGAGAGTTACATTCCCCAAATTACTTGTATGCTAACTTAGAAGATCAAAATCGCAAGATTTATAGATTTCAAGAAATTGATGAATTCAGATATGATTCCGCATCTAGTTTTGTTCTTGATTTGATATTGATAATTTAACATGATAGATCCTATTTTACAGTTTTAAGTTTATATTAGATATTGTTTTTACAGTTCTAACAAGTGACTTTCGAGCCTCGTCACGTTGAATCATCGAGAATGAAGTAATTCTATATTATTTTTGCATTGATTCGTTTTTTAAATTTTATGAATTTGATATTTCGATTATATATTATGTTGAATATTTAAAATTTTTGATAAAAAATTTTTAAGTTTTGATTCTTTATATTAAAGTGTTAAGGTTTTATAAATATATAATTTTGTTTTTAATCTATTCTCCAATTATATATATCGATGATGGCTTCAGTTTGATTGTTGAAATCCAAATCGAATGGAAAATTAATGATGTTGGTATGATTTTGATTTCCGTTACAATAATAATTGATAACGAAGGTTTGTGTTTTTGAAAGTTTGATTGAAATCTCGTTCAACTCTTATTGAGGAATTGATATTGTTTTGATTTCTTTATATTCCATTTTTCAAAAATATATATTATGATTGGAATAATTAATTCATTAATATTTATTTTTAAGATTTATATGCTTGAAAATATGTAATGGATTTTTTATATAAATCTATTCAATTATAAATACAGTTTTGGATTTATTTGATATATGCAAGGTAAGTCAGAAGTATTTTTTATTATATGTATATACATGTCAATGATTTTGAGGGAATGCTACATAATTTTATGTACGAATTGGTTTTAATTGAATTTATAAATATTTATGGTTTTAAGTTTTAGGTGTATTGATGTTAAAATTACTGAAAAAAATTTATGGATTCAATTATGATTTTTTTGTCAAATTGGTTTAGTGGATATTCGTTAAACTTGTTAACTTTATGCTATGAATATTTATTCAATTTTTGAATTATTTGATGCAAGCTCATGTTAATCATGATATATGAATTTGGTTTTAAGTTTGGTTCAATTTAATGGCTACTTGTAATTTCGTCAAAGATTAAGGTATTCAGTTTCTCATTCAGCAATGAGACAACCTTATTTTGGGTTATTGTTATGAACAATTTAAATTTGAATATTTAGATATTTTAAAATAACATAATTGAAATAATAAGTTGCCAAAGTGATCTCTGTTATTGAAATTATTTTATTTTAAAATATAAAAAAGTTGTGTGCATGTAGCTTAAGCTATGTTAATATTGATCGGCCCAAAGGAATGTTAATATTTAACAAAATTACATATGCAACTGTGGTAATAAACATGTGACGATTATTTGATTCTACATTTAAGTAGTAAATCGGCCCAAATGAAGATTTATTATTCGACATGTTTTTATTGTCAGTGTTGATTATTAAACCAAGATATCACTTACAAGTTAATATTTTTTCCAAATATGAAATATTAATGGAGTGTCTGATATCTTGATATGGAGTTTACCTTTATTCAAATTATTTTTGTTTAAATTTGAAGTCTTATGTGAGGTTGTTTTTTTGATTTATTCAACTATTATTATATTTGCCAACATCACTGGATGTTTTGGGATAAATATATATACATATATATAGTATTATCTTTTTATTTGATTGAAAGATAAAATTAAGAGAAATATTTTGAAACAAATAAATTCAGATTTTGATTTTGAGTTTTAATTAAGGGTATCTAATATTTTAAATAGTTTGGTTGAAACAAAATGTCACCAAAGTGACCTCTTTTGCTTAGATTAGTTTATTTAAAATATCAAGATGATTATATGTTTTTATGATTCATACGTTTATTAATTGACCCATGGGTAAGTTAATATTTGACAGAATTTCAACGATATCAGTGGTGATAAATGTATGACAATTATATGGTACTTTATGTGAGCAATAAGTTAGTCCAAAGATTGATTAATTGTTTGACATAATTTATTGTTAATGTTTGATTGCTACAATAAGAGTATCGCTTACTGTTAATATTATTGTCTAAAGACTTGATATTAATGTTGTGCTTGGTATCTTGAGACGAGATTAGTCATCATCTTGAATTTATTGTTTACTTGTTTGTTTTTATTTATTTTTGTTCTATATTCAGTTAGTTTATCTTTTGTTGCCACAATATCTGTTAAAATAAATTTTATACCCACGCTTAATGGGACTAATTTTAAGGAAAGAAAAAGAAGCTTACTTATAGTGTTTGGTTGTATGGACATAGACTTTGCACTAAGGGAAGAACAACCTGCACCTCTCACTACGGCAAACACCCCTGATACTAAAAGAGATCTTGAGATGTGGGATCATTCAAACCGCACGAGTTTAATGATCATGAGCACAACATTCCAAAAGCTTTTAGAGGCACAAAATCTGAAGAGATTACTCAAGCTAAGGGTTTCCTTGATGAAATTGAGAAACATTTTGCCAAAAACGATAAGGTTAAGATGACATCACTTTTGACTTCTTTGTTGTCTGTGAAGTATAAGGGTCAAGAAAACGTAAGGAAGTACATTATGGAAATGTTTCGTATTGCTTCAAGACTTAAGGCACTTAAGATCAAGCTTTCTAAGGAATTGCTTGTTCTTATGGTTTTGGTATCAATTCCTGCACAATTTAACCAATTTAAAATAAGTTACAACTGTCAAAAGGAGAAATGGACTCTAAATGAGCTCATTTCTCTTTGTGTCCAAGAGGAAGAAAGGTTGAAACATGATAAGTTTGAAAGTGCTTATTTGGCTAGTGTCTCTGAAGACAACAACTTACATTCTGAATAGAATATCTACTAAAGCAGTTGCAAAACCACCTTATTAGCTTTGGATAGGTCGAAAGCCTAGTCTATAGAACTTTCGAATTAGGGGATGTCTAGTTGAGACAAAGCTATATAGGGCACATAAAAAGAAATTAGACTCCAAAATAGTGAGCAACTACTTTATTGGTTATTCTGAGCAATCTAGGGACTATGAGTTTTATGATCCCACAATTAGAAATATTTTTGATACGAGAATTGCAACATTTTTTGAGGATGTTGAGTTTGGAGGGAGAAATAAAGTTAGCTTTTGAGGAGGAATTGGATTCTAACTCAGTTCTTACTATCATTTTTGACGATGTTTAGGTTCTGATACCTATCATGGATCAAGAAGTGAATCCAGAACTTCAACAAGATAATGTTGAACAACTCTCTATTCAAGATCAGACAATTATTCAAAAAAAAAACAAACTCAACAACTTCATGAACGAATGTCATTAAGAAGGACAACTAGAGAAAGTGTTATAATGGTTTTAGTGGAATATTTTGACCTTAAGCTGCATCTCCGACATTCTCTTAGAAACATACTTTCGACTCCAAGCTTCTTACTATTTACTTTATACTTGTCAGATTCATACAAACTATACATGTAAGTCTTTTCTAACATTCATATATCAACATATTCATGATACTACCCTTTTAGTTTTATATCACAATTTATACAATCTTTTCCAGAAGTATCTAGAATAAACAACATACAATCTACATGAGTTGGCTTAGGGACTCACCTGACACTTACAAACAGTAGCTAAATCTCCAAATCCCAAACATTCGACATGAAAACCCAACAATCACTGCTTATAAGACATAGGGATACCGTTAAAACTCATTCATATAAATTTTATCTTCATCTGAAACCTAGATAACCTTTATGCAACACCTTAGTCCATTATCTTACTATTTACGCACATAAAATAGACTTACTCTTTCAGAGTCAACATGCAAGTCCATAATACTTAACCAGGATATGGAACAACCTCCTGCATGAACTCCGATCTTTAGTTCCAGCTTAGCAAAAATAAATAAAAAATCCTCAATCATCTTCAAAGCAAGTTAGTAGTGGTGTTTTAAAATAGAAGAAAGAAGATAAATCCTCCATTTCTTATAAAGCTTACATCAATGAGTATATAAAACCTTTATTCTCATAGTGGAACTTGACATGTGTAACAACTTTCAAAACTGCCCTATTAGTGGCTCACAGTTGTAGAGAAACATATACAAAGATCCAAAATCTTTACTTATCCTTGGGTTATCCCTTCATTCAATCTTGACCATTTCGTTAGAACATAACTTGCACAATAACTAGACCAACTTGGTGTACCTCACTTTTGGCGATACGTTTATTACCCACGAATCTTTGATACACCTACCAATCCCTTCTTCTATACATATCCATACATTCCGAGAACAATCCTTACCTCATACTCTATCATTAACTATGTGGCCGAGCTATCCATCAAGAGCATCAATTGGGCGAATAGGATCCCACCACACAAATTATTCCTATTTACTCACCAACTTAAGACCCGCCAAAATTGGGTGTTACAATGTCATTCTAGGATATTCAGTTTTAGTGGGAGTTTGTAATATTAAGTACTGTTATGTTTTTAGTTATTTCAGTTTACGAATATTAAATTTAGTTTTTGCAGAAATAAAGTTTATTTGGCTTATTCATACTTTGATCTTGGCAAAGTTTGATCTCATTAAGGTTTAAGGAGAGCCAGCTGGAAATAGACATGTTTGGATCATATTGCATTTAATTTCTATGTTACACATCCATACTTGATCTATGTCATTTGGTTGTGTTAATATATGTGATCAAGGATATATTTAGTTACGATATATATAACGAAAGTCACGTTGATTCTATGTTAACATAATTAATGGAGAAGATTGTTTAAAATACCATTTGGATATGATAGTAAAGTTTTGAGCTCATAGGGTTATATAATGACATGTAATTATAGAGTAATTAGTATATATATGTGGTTCAAGTGGGAAATTGTTAGAAAATATGGATATCACATATATAATAAGAGTAATTATCATAAAATGTTAGCTCAAATTAAAAAGAGATCTAATTTGGTTAAGGTTTATTAGGTTTTAGTTATTAAATAAAAGTATGAGCCAAATATGTGTAGATACTCTAGTAACTAATTTCTAATTAATGATGGGCTGATTAGAAATTAATATAATGTGTAAAAGTTATATATTAGAGTTATGATCCCCAAATTACACATGGGTAAATTTTCTAATATCCCATATTAAGAAAAGAGAGTCACCTTCTCTAGGTTACTTGTGTGCTAATTTAGAAAATCAAAGCTGCAAGATTCGTAGATTTCAAGAAAACACATCTAGTTTTGTTCTTGGTTTGTTATTGATGATTTGACATGACAGATTCTAGCTTACAGTTTTAAATTTCTATTAGATATTGTTTTTACGGTTCTAACATGCTTTACTCCGTCAAGGACCATCTGCATTAAGGGCCATCTAGTCATCAGACGGAGGTTTCCAACAATTGAGGCGTTCTTTCATTTTTAGTGTCGCACCTTGCAAAACTATTCTAAATTACAATTCTTTACCTGACAAAGCAGCCATACTCCTAGTGTAACTCACCTTACAGTTAACAAACAGTTGCTTCCCTTCAAATGTAAAGGAACATCACTACTTCCATATGTGCCAAACGACAAACCCAAAAAGAGTTTACGAGGGAACACCATTAGAACAATGTTGCATTTGGTAGAGATTAGAAGCAAGCCATGCATATCTATTAGACAATAAAAAATACTATCTGTCAAGGCATATAGTTCTAGACCATTTCATACATCAATAGAAAATGAACAATCACATAGGGAATGCAACAATATCTCATCCTCCCAACCACACATAGGACATAAAGTCGAAGGAGCCACATGTCGATGATGGTGCTCGAAACTGGTAAGAACTTTATCACGAAGAAAAATGAGCAGAAATGTGTTAATATGATGAGGTCCTTCTTATGACCAAGTCAAACTCCAATCACACGATTGATGAATATTACTCGCAGAGTTTTCCCACTCCTATAACATATTGTATGCAGAGCTAATTGAAATTACCCAGAATTTTTCAGGCCCCATTACGGTGTGTCACAAAGTTCATCAGAAGTTGAAAGATAAGCTCTCTGAAGACATTCTATTAACTCCCTAATCCCCATTCTAGCTATCAAATCCAAATTTGGTAATATGTTTATTAAAGGAGAATTCTTTAACCATACATTTAACCATAACCACACAATACTATTTTCGACTACCACTGAAGCTGACTAGAGAAAATTGACCACAAAACTACTAAGAGAGTGTTGGAACATTTTTAATATATAGATAGTGTTTCAATAGTTATAAATGAAAAGGTACAAGAGATCCAAAAAATAATGTCACTTGGTTATTTAGCAAGATTTGTCACTATTTATAGTGATCAATTATGTCTCTTTTCACCAAAAATTATACCACTTAATTAATAACAAAGAGTTATAATTATTCAAGTAGATATCTATTGAATAATTATGTTTATGGTTAAAGATATGACTATCCATTTGGATAGTTATGTCCTTATGAAAAGACATGAGACCTCCTCTAAATAGGAGAGGAATTTCACTTGTAGGATATACCCTAAATATAAAAACTAAGTTTATTTCTATTCTCTTACCATATTTTATATTCCTAGATTATTCCATAAAGAACTACTACAAAAATTCTTTATAGAAATTTATATCCTTGCTATGATTTGCTCAATGCTTAGTGAATTATTTTTGTCAGTGCAAAATATAGACAGTTATTAGGCTTCATTGTATCATTGAGGTTCATTTTCCAGTAACTATTTCGTACACCATAATATAGGTGGGGGCGAATAGAACCTTAAAGAAAGTGGCATTGATACACTCCTTGAAGCCTTCGTTAATTTCTCATAAGTTTATTTTATCCCCACGCACTAAAAGAGAGGACCATAGAGGTGACACAAGAGCTTTTTTAATAACATAAGGATGATTAGAAAAATGGAAGCCTGCTTTTCACCAACTAAAGTAATCAATTGCCAAAGGAGCTTCATGAGGAAAGCCTCGTTTATTAAGTGCAAGTGATGAACATTCATGCCACCATTAGCTTTAGGATGACATATGTTAGACCATTTTAATGTGATTACAACAACTCAAAGGAAGCAAAATAGTTTCCATAGTATAATACATACTAGTCAACAAAAAATATTGAATTAGTGTCATACGGCCTGACAAGGGTAGAGAATTTTAATGTGATTATAACAACTCAAAGGAAGCAAAATAGTTTCCATAGTATAATAAGTAATAGTAGATAAAAAATATTGAAATAGTGTCATACTGCCTAGCAAGGATAGAGAAGTTGCCTTTTAAGCACTTGATTTCTGCTTCAATTTGTCTTCGAGGTACTAATTAGTCTGAGTTTTACTTCCACATGCATCATTGGGAAACCTAAATATTTTCCAGTATTAAGAGTATGAGTAAATATTGAAGCAGAAACAATCTACACAATAAAGGATGAAGACACATTGCGCGAACAAGTGAAGATTGATTTCTGAAGGTTCATTTTTGACTAGAGCACCTAAAAAATCTTCAAGCATACCCTGAATAACCTCTATTTGACCCATGGAAGCTTCAACAAACAAGATTAAGTTATTCACAAAGAAAATATGTATGAGAGATGGACCATTACGACTTAAACGAATCAGAAGCCAACGCCTCTGGTGCATTGCATCATTAATATCATAAGCCAAATGTTGTTGGAAAATAATTGTTGAGTGATTAATGATAAATTGATGCTTAAATTAAACAATTGTATCTCTTGGTTTAATATTGCATTTCTTTTCATTCATTGTCTCTGTTCACTTATATCTATTGATTTTTCAATAAAAATCTTCATGAATCGGTCTAAATCTCTCATTCATTTCCTGTCCTCTATATAAAGCCAAGCTAGGAGATTCCAAAAACACATCATCAAAAACCATCAATATAAAAAATTTCTTCTAAATTCATTTCTCCTGGTGATAGAGAACGGCAAGAATGTATTCCATTGATCATTGTTGTTGTGCTACTACTATGATCGTTTGTTATTGTATTTTAGGAGACAAACATCCAATGTTACTCAAAGCACCAAGGAGAGCTTGAATCTGTTTTAAGAAAACTATTCATACAGGCATTAACAAAATTCTTCTTCTAATTTTCAACTCTGTCTGATTACAGGTCTTTTGTTGTGTTACTGCTACTGCATTGTATTGCATTATCATTATTACTAACATATTAATACTATATGCGATATTATATTTTCTTACAATATTAAGACATAACATTTTTTGTAGTTTTAATCTAATGTGTACAGATTACCATCGTAACTTATTTAAGATTGGTTTATACTTTTGCTTTGGATTTTAATTTATTTACAGATTCTGGCTCTTCATTCTGAATACAAAAAAAAATGTCTCATACGTTAAACAACTCATCCAATTCAAAGATTGAGGTAATTGTCGCGGCTCAAGCTCAAGCTGCGAGCCAAACGTTACCTGTGACTATAAGTCACAATGAAAATCCTGTGAAATTCACTAGAGAGAATTTTAAAACATGGCAACAGAAAATGTTGTTCTATTTGACCATGTTGAATATGAAAACTTTTTTGAAGGATGATCCTCCTATTTTTAGAGGGGATGAGAAAGATGCTATTATCACCTTCAACATTGTCAAAGCATGGAACAACTTTGATTTCCTATGCTGTAACTACATTTTGAACAGTTTATCTGATGAAATTTATGAAATATACAGTATCAAGAAAAAGGCTAAGAAATTACGGGTATCACTGGACTATAAATACAAAACTGAAGATGTTGGTGCTAAGAAATTCATAGTTTCCAAGTTCTTAAACTTTGTAATGGTTGATTCTAAAGCTGTTGTAAATCAGGTGCAAGAATTCCAACTAATCATTCATGGTATTCTCGTAGAAGGGATGTATATAAGTGAATCCTTTCAAATAACAACCATTATTGAAAAACTTCCCCCTACTTGGAATGACTTCAATAACTGTCTTAAGCATAAGAGAAAGGAAATAAAAGTGGAAAATCTTATTGTCAGGCTTCGAATTGAAGAAGACAATCGAGGTGCGGCTAAAAGGCTAAACAAAACAACCAATCCTAACTTTACCAAGGCAAACATAGTGGAAGTCAAGAAGGACTCTCATAAAAGAAAATATTTTCAGACTGGGTCTAAACTAGGACCAAAAGATGGTGTCTTCAAGAAGCCAAAATTCCAAAGAAAATGTTTTAATTGTAATAAGATGAGACATAAGTCATCCGATTGTAGACTTCCAAAGAGCATCAAAACAAATGAGGCCAATGCTGTGGAAAATATTTCTAAGGAACTATCTAATCTTGACCTCTACACTGTGATTTCTGAAGTCAACTTGGTTTATTCAAATCCAAGAGAATGGTGGCTTGATACTGGTGTCACACGTCATATTTTCTATGAAAATGACTCCTTTGTTGAGTTGGTTCCTTTTGAAAAAGAGGAGAAACTCTATATGGGCAACGCTGCAACTTTCAAAATTAAGAGGAAAAACACTGTGATTTTGAAGTTAACTTCTGGCAAAGACTTGAAACTTGAAAATGTGTTGTATGTGCCTGACATATGAAAGAATCTTGTCTCTAAAACCCTCCTAAGTATGCATGGCTTTAGGATGGTATTTGAATACTAGAAGTTAGTTTTGTCAAAAGGGGGAACATTTGTGGGAAGGGGATATGTATTAAATGGTATGTGAAAACTTAATGCTATCTCTATAAAAGCTAATACTATGAATAAGAATGATGTTTCTTCTTCTGTTTATATGCTTGAGTCATTTGATTTATGGCATGGTCGGCTCGGACATGTTAATTCTAATACTTTACGTAGATTAATTAACTTAGAGCACATTCTTTTATTTCACATTAATTATAATCATAAATGTGAAACGTGTGTTGAGATAAAATTAACAAGGTCTTCATTTTAATCCGTTGAAAGAAATATTGAATCACTTGATCTAATACATAGTGATATTTGTGACTTAAAGTTTATTCAAACTAGATGAGGGAATAAATATTTTATTACCTTCATTGATGATAGCACAAAATATTGCTATGTATATTTGCTTAAAACAAAGATGAAGCTATAAAGAAATTTGTTCTTTATAAGTAGGAAGTTGAAACCCAACTTAATAAAAGAATTAAGAGGGTAAGAAGCGATCGTGGTGGTGATTATGTTGGAACCATTTGGTAAATTTTGTGCACAATATGGTATTATTCATGAAGTAACAGCGCCATTCTCTCCTCAATCTAATAGAGTAGCAGAGCGTAAAAATCGAACCCTAAAGGAAATGATGAACGCAATGCTAGAAAGTTATGGGTTGTTACAAAACATGTGGAGGGAAGCTGTTTTATCAGTGAATTAACTTTTATATAAGGTGCCCTGTAAGAAAAAGAACAAGACACCATATGAATTATGGAAGGGTAAGAAACCTTCCTATAACTACTTGAAAGTGTGAGGGTGTCCTGCAAAGGTAATGGTTCCTTTGCCAAAGCAAATGAAAATATGTCCTAAAATGGTAGATTGTATTTTCATTGGTTATGCACGTCACAACAATGCATATCGATTTCTTGTACATGAATCAAATAATCCTGAAATTCATAAGAATATGATATTGGAATCTAAAAATGCCTCATTCTTTGAAAATATATTCTCTTGTAAGACTAGGGAAAATGGGTCAAGTTAAATAAAATGAAATTTAGAGGTTATTAATAGTCAAGACTTTCAACAAGAAGTTGAAGTCGAGGCAGAGCCAAGAAGAAATAAAAGCGTAAGGGTGAAAAAGTCTTTTGGATCAGATTTTCTAACTTATATGCTAGAGACTGAACCTCAAACTTATAGTGAAGCTATATGCTCATCTGAAAGCATATTTTGGAAAGATGCTATCAAGAATGAAATTGATTCCATCATGATAAATCATACGTGGGAATTACTGAATCTACCTTAGGGAATTAAACCATCAAATTCTAAATGGATTTTCAAATGAAAAATGAAAGCAGATGGAACAATTGATAAGTTCAAGGCCAGATTGGTTATAAAAGGTTATAGACAAAAGGAAGGCATTGATTACTTTGATACATATTCTCCTGTATCAAGAATAACTTCTATAAGGATGGTACTTGCTATTACCGCTTTGCGAAATCTAGAAGTTCATCAATTTGATGTTAAGACAACTTTTCTAAATGGAGATCTTGATGAGGAGATTTACATGGAACAACTTGAGGGTTATCTAGCTCTAGGGTAAGAAAGAAAAGTTTGTTAATTGTTGAAGTCTTTGTATGGACTTAAGCAAGCACCAAAGCAATGGCATAAAAAGTTTGACAGTGTCGTGATATCAAATAGATTTAAAATTAATGAGTGTGACAAATGTGTATATGTCAAAACCACTGTTGATGGATATGTAATTCTATGTCTATATATTGATGACATACTCATTGTTAGAAGTAACAATAAAATGGTAAAACGTACCAAAAACTTGTTAAATTTAATATTTGACATGAAAGATATGAGACTTGCTAACGTGATTTTGGGTATCCAAATCAAAAGTTCTTCTAAAGGTCTCGTATTGACTCAATCATGCTATGCAGAAAAGGTTCTTGAGAAATTTGGCAAGGATGATTTTGGTGTAGCCAGAACTCAGATAGATATAAGTCAACATTTGTCCAAAAAAGAAGAAGGTGAAAGCGTTAACCAAATGGAATTTGCAAGAGTCATAGGCAGTCTAATGTACCTTATGAGTTGCACTAGACCTGCTATTGTTTTCACTGTAAGTAGTTTAAGCATATTCACAAGCAATCCAGGGGAAAACCACTAGAAAATTATTGTGAGGGTACTGAGATATCTCAGATATACTCGGAACTACAGATTACATTATTCCAGAGATCCTGTTGTGTTAGAAGGATTCTCTGATGCCAGTTGGATATTTGATATTCAAGATACCAAAGGCATAAGTGGTTATATTTTCTCATTGGAAGGGGGAATTGTGTCATGGAAATCCTCAAGGAAAACGATAATAACTAGATCCACAATGGAATTTGAGTTTGTAGCTCTAGACAAATCTGGAGAAGAGATAGAATGGCTACGAAAATTTTTAAAGGATATTTCTGAATGACCAAAGCTTGTGCCCATAATATGCATATATTGTGATAACCAAGCAACAATTGGTAGAGCACAAAACGTAATGTATAATGGTAAGTCGAGACACATGTGTCGTCGACACAATACCGTTAGACAACTGATCTTAACTGGAGTTATCTCTATTAATTTTGTAAGATCCAAAGATAACACTGCAGATCTGCTAACCAAAGAGTTAAACCTAGATCAAGTTGATAAAACATCAAAATGAATGAGACTAAAGCCCATGAATATTTAAGGCGCTATGTGAAGGAAAACCCAACACAGTTGACTGGAGATCCTAAGATCTAGGTTCAATGGGACACCCTACTTGCATAGACCTTGTGAGGTCACTGTAGGGGTTCTTATCCCGAGTTCATTCCTATGATAAAAATAGTGATTAAAATGTGGAAATGTTTAAATAATACTTTTAATGACCATTCTCTGTTTCGGTGAAACGAACAACATAAGTCACATATGTGAGAGTGAAGTGGGGCAGCTTTAAAAAGACTATTGGGGCATACTTCTCTAAGCTATTGTAAAACCAAGAAGATGTTCACGGCCATATGAACATACTCATGAGAACCAAAAATCTTGCCTGGGAGGTATTTGTGTGAGGAATATCATCGTTTACACAAACGGCAGAACAGTTCAATGACATCTCGTCTACTGGTCAGCTAGTAAAGTAAATATACTTTCACAAGGGAAGGTTCAAGGGTGCCTACCTATCCTATGTAAATATCGAACGTAGAATCTATCACCTCTTTGAGTCTCGTTGATCCATCAATTTCATTTATGTAGAGGATTGTTGGAAAATAATTGTTGAGTGATAAATGATAAATTGATGCTTAAATTAAACAATTGTATCTCTTGGTTTAATATTGCATTTTTTTTCATTCATTGTTTCTATTCACTTATATCTATTAATTTTTCAACAAACTCTTCATGAACCGGTTTAAATCTCGTCATTCATTTCCTCTCCTCTATATAAAGCTAAGTTAGGCGATTCCAAAAACACATCATCAAAAACCATCAATATCAAAAATTCCTTCTAAATTCATTTCTCCTGGTGAGAGAGAAAGGCAAGATTGTGTTCCATTAATCACTGTTGTTGTGCTTCTACTGTGATCGTTTGTTATTGTATTTTAGGAGACAGACATCCAACGTTACTCAAAGCACCGATGAGAGCTTGAATCTGTCTTAAGAAAACTGTTCATACATGCCTCAACAAAATTCTTCTTCTAATTTTCAACTCTGTCCAATTACATGATTTTGTTGTGTTACTACTATTGTATTGTATTGCATTATCATTGTTACTAACATATTAATACTACATAAAATATTATATTTTCTTACAAATGTTCCATACAGAGAACAAACGAATAAGGTGATAGGGATCTCGTTGATGGAACTTCTCAGACATACATAGTCACGTTCTAGAAAATATGAGGTTTACTACATCTCTAACTATTAACTAGGACATCAAACATCCTAGGCTGCACACAAGATTCATGGAAAATGTCATTGATAAATTCTTATATTAACTTTCTCAAGATCAATCTTTAGCATCATCCATTCCACATTACTTTTCTTTCGCTTAAAAGAATGCAACACATCTTAAGTAATAATGATATTATAAAAAATAAACCTCCCTAGAATGAAGCAAGACTGAGTACCTAGAATTAAGGAACTTAAGAAGGTTGAGTACCTTGAAAACAACAAAAAGAAGACTAATGGAACGATATTGTGAAATAAACTCAGGATTCTACTCCTTTAGAATCAAAACAAGTAGAAAGAAAATTAGCATCCTCTATGTCACCACCTTCGAAGACAAGTTTTCTTTTTTGTTAGTCAAATGTCAATTTTTATCTAGCAATCTTATTTTAAACATATTTGGATTAATATGCTTTGATCTGACATGACTTATTTTAAATACATAGAAAATAAATAAATATTTTTAAACATGTCTAATTCATCCAAGTTGATATTTAACGATAAAATTGATGAGAAGATTAAAAAAAATCTGATTGGAACAAGACTTTAATGGAATAATTTAAGGGTAAACTATTAAAACAATCACTTTTTTTACCTCATGTTATATTTTAGTTATTTATCTTTGAAATGTTACATTTTAGCCACTTACGTTAACATATTGTAATATTTTAGTCACTGAGCTGTAAATTATCGTTAACGGTAAACTGGTGTGGCATATTAAATCATCATTTCAAATAAAATTTTAGGTTTTCGTTTTGAGCAATTTAATTTTTTTCCTTTTATATTATTTTAACTTTCATTTTTTTCATTTTTTCTGCTTCTCACTCTCTTTGATTGATCTACTCAATTTAAATTGTTCAAAAAAAAAGTATAATGACTAGTTTTAAAATATGGAAATATAAAAAAAGTACGTTAAAAGAAATAGGGAAGGGAGAAAAACAGAGGGAGAAGAGAAGAGAATTGTAACACCACACACCCGAGTCCTACACCGGAACGGGATACAAGGCGTTACCACACTTAATCACATGCATTCCAATGTTTTCGAGTCATCAAACTTGATCAAATTTAAAACTTTATCTAAACTCCTTAACATGGCCTGAGGCCTCAAACGTCCATTGAAAACCAATTGGAATCGACCCGGGTTTTGCTTTTTACGATCTATATATGAGTGCCTAGCTGATACATGGGAACGGGAGTAAACGTCTCTAGATTTCTTAGACTGAGATAGAAATGACTTGCTTGCATGCATCTTCCTTGCTTCTCTAGTCTCAACATCGGTTTTCTTCTTTTCCTTGATCAATTCCTTGGCTTACAAGCCCGATCAACGAGTACCATAAACTCTTTCAACTCAAGGACGCCCATTGACAATCTAATATCCTCATTAAGTCTGTCTTCAAACCTTCGACACATCTTAGCCTCGGAGGATACACACTCCCGAGCATACTCACTATGTTGGACGAACTCCCCTTCATATTCAGTAACCATCATGCGTCCTTGTTTCAAATCAAAAAATTCCTTACGCTTTTAATCCATGAATCTCTCACTAATATATTTCTTCTGGAATTCCTCTTGGAAGAATTCCCATATGACCCTTTCGTGAGGTACCACTGAAACTAATATCTTCCACCAGTGGTATGCCGAGTCCCTTAACAAGGATATAGCACACTTCAAGCATTCTTTAGGAGTGCAAGATAATTCATCGAATACCCTGATGGTATCCTCGAGCCAGAATTCTGCCCTTTCAGGGTTATCATCTTTATTAGCACGGAACTCCTCAGCTCTATGCTTTTGGATCTTGTCCATTGAGGGTTTATTCAGTCCCATAAAGCACATACCCTAGGGTGCTACAGGGACAGGTTGAGGAATAGGTGGAGTTGGAGGGGGTTGGGCATTCGGGTTCACTCGGACAAACTTTGTTACCATTCATTCATCATGTGGAGAAAGGCTTCCGGAGCCCCTTTTCCTCCTACCTGACTAACCGTGGGAGGTTGATTATCAGATGACACCGCCCATTCAGTAGGATTCAGTGCATTACTTTCTACATCATCCGCCATAATTCGATCAAGATCCATTTCTATAAGAAAAATATGATAACAAAAGCAAGAGCCATCACAATTTAATTATGGCATGTATAGCTAGACTCTTACATATTCTAGGGTTGTCCGAGAACTGACTAAACCATAGCTCTGATACCACTAAATGTAACACCTTACACTCGAGTCCTACGTCGAGACGGGATACAAGGTGTTACCACACTTAATCACATGTATTCCAATGTTTTCGAATCATTAAACTTGATCAAATTTAAAACTTTATCTAAACTCCTTAACATGGCCTATCCTCAAACGTCTACCGAAAACCAATTAGGACCGACCCAAGACTTAAACAAACTTTAGAAAAATAAACCTTAAAACAGGGCACACGCCCGTGTGGAAGGGCAACACCCCCGTGTGGTGATTTTGACATGGTCGTGCTGAAGGCCCATGTGACACACGACCAGCCCCATGGGCGTGTTGTTCGGTCGTGTGTCCCCTACATGTAAAAGTTTCAAGTCAGTATACATGGTAGTAAACACACGGGTAGAGACACGGTCGTCTGTCTCAGTCGTGTGGAAGACACGGCCCATGGCCATGGGCGTGTGCTGTAACATCCCAAAATATGGCCTAGTCGGAACAGTAGTTTCAGGACTATGAATCCGAGGCTAAAAATTATTTTATTAATATTTTGGTGCTATAGCATGATTATATAGATATATGAAAATTTTCATGAGATAATTTTATCGATTTTGAGCCTAATGTGAAAAATGACTAAATCGCATAAAGTGCAAAAGTACAAATTAGATAGAAAAATAGTGTTAACTTGTCATAGACTAATTTTGGGGGTTTTTAAAGGGCAAATAATCCCTAAAAATCAAGAGTGGCCGGCCATAGAGACATATAGGAGACAAAAATTTTATTTTAGGTGAATTAGGTAGACTTATTTGACTAGAAATAATAAAAATAAAGGAAGATGATATCACACTTCATCTTCCCCATTTTTCCACCAAAATTTTCAGCAAAGAGGAGGGTTTTTGAAGCTTTAAATTTCAGCAACTCATTTCTCACACAAGTAAGTGATTTTCTTGATAATTTTTGTATTTTTGGAGTCCCCATTGCATGGGCTTTCTTTTGAGGAGACTATCTTGCAAAATGGTAAAGGTTCTAGGGAGTTGCCATGAAAGGGTTTCTGAGGTTTGCGGAGTTTTCATGGAAGAAAATGAGTCTTAGTTTTTAGATAAACAACTTTTATGAAGGGTGTTACCATGAAAACACCTAATTGAACCATTTTGCAAAGTTTGCAAAATTAGTAAGAAATGTATGAAATAGATGGAATTGTGAGATGCCATGGGTATAAAAATTACTAGGCTAAGCCTGAATAATTAGAAAATATGGTATAAATTGAATTACGAGCTCGAGGGAAAAATCATAATTTTAGAAAGGTTCAGGGGTAAATTGGTCATTTTACCCTAGGATGAGATACGGGCTAAAAAGGAATTAAATGATGCATTGATATAGTTATTTTGCTGATATAGACCCCGAGAGACTAAATCCAGAAGTCGACCGAGGGAAACGAAAGGTTTCGGAGTGATCAAAACTCAAATCCGAAACGATCACTAAGTAAGTTTGAATAACTCGAAGTAGACTTTTAATGTACCTAAATGGTATGTTCTTGATTGTAAAAATGCTGTAAATATTTATTGCATAATAATTATTGAGATTTATTAAAGAGAGTAAAAGGCGTATAAGAATGTCTCGGTTGAATGAATAGGGTCATTCGATGGAATATCTCGAAAATGAATTAACGGTAAAAAGGATCTAGCCCGGATCAGTGATCCTAAAGTGATCTGGCCTCCCGGAGAATATGTGTGCCTTAAGGATTTAGCCTAGACGGGTAATCCGAAGTAGGATATGAATTTAGCCTGGACTGGTAATTCAGATCCGAACTCATTAGAGCATATATCGTTGTGTGGGATTTAGCCTGGACTGGTAATCCCGACATTTACTCTATGAGTTTGTATTACGGGGTATTTAGCCTAATTTGGTAATCTTGCCGTAAAATGCAAGGTTCGTGGGAGTTCGTACTTGAAATAATCACTTGTATGAATTGACGGGAAATGAGATGTCCATCAGAAGACTGCGAAATTTAACGGGACTATTATGAAATGTAAATTTGGAAATAATGATGTGATGAGCTCATCTAGATGTGTTATTACCTTGTAATGCCATGAGACTAACTTAATGGTTGAGTGCATGTGATAGGAAATCTATCCTATACTTGTTTGGTTTGAGTGCTTATATGGTTGCATGCTAAATAGCCGGTAAGTTTACCTTCCCGTTATCCGGACTTACTAAGCATGTCAATTCTTACCCCTTTCATTTTCCCTTATTTTACAGTACGCATGGACTCTTGAGGATTGGAAGACGGTTGGAGCGTTGATCACACTATCAACTTAGTCCCATTTTGGGTATATGAAAGCTTTTATTTTGTCATAATGGCATGTATAGGACTTTTGATGGTTTTGCTTGGTATATGTCATTAGTTTAACCAAAGTAATGGCTCATGAATATGTTATTAATTCATCTTGTATAAAGCCATGGTTAATGGCTAATATTCATACTGGGTTATGCATTAAAGGTTGTTGCCCTCTTGGTAAATTGAATTGCTATTTGTTGTGGTTGCTTGGTTCATTGTTGATTGGGATATTGGTATGGTAGAATGCTATGTAGGTTATTATTAGCAAGGATGGCTTGAAGGCTTAGTAAATAGTCTATCTTTGGCCATACAGCCTGAGCACACGGACGTGTGTCTAAGCCGTGTGACTTCATTTGAATCATGTCCAAATGGACAGAGAGCTTCACGAGCTGAGAACAGGGGTGTGTCAAGATCGTGTGAAGGACACGGGCCAAAGGCATGGGAGTGTGCCTTGGCCATGTGATTTCTTTATTTTTAAGCCAAGTTGGCAGTATGTTCAACGGGCCATAGACACGGGCGTGTCTAGGTCGTGTGAGGAACACGAACTAGGGACACGGGCGTGTGTTCTGGTCGTGTGAAGTTTGCAATTGATTTATAAGAAATTGTGAATTAAATTAACTGTACAGACAAGGGACACGGGCGTGTCCCTAGGTGCTTAGGCCGTGTGAACCACACGGGCCACCAATACGGCTAGATAGTGAAGGTCATACGGGCGTGTGCCCCTGTTTTTAGAAAAAATTTTCTTAATCCTTTTCAGGACTCGAGTTGTTTCCGAATGGGTTTCTAAGTATGTTTTGGGCCACGCAAACACATATTTAGGATGTTTTGAATGTTTTCACTTTCGAACGAAAATGGATAGTCGTTTTTTCCCTAATATATTTGTGTGTACTTGGTAATGCCCGTACTTTGTCTCGATCTTGGGTAAGGGTAAGGGGTGTTACATTTATTGGTATCAGAGCTATGATTTAGTCAGTTCTCGGACTAACGTAGCATGTATTGAGTCTAGTTATTCATGATATTATACAAGTAATGATAGTGTGACAGCTCCTAACCTTTGTAATTGTATTTGAATTTAGAAAATGTCTTTCAATCAAGCTCGAGATGAGTCCAAGGGAGCCGAGAGCCATGCTTCAGCTTCCGTATAGAGAGATAACTCTAGTAGTAGTAGAAGGCCCATGTCTGGGGGACGGGAAGAGGTGAAAGTTGCCTTTTTCGAGATGATGGACGAGTGGTTCAGAGAATATATGAGAAATCGTCTTGAGATACCCCGACCTCCCCCACCTACTGCCCAACCTGAGGGAGCACCACAGGTCGTAGAACTTGTGAGATTGGGAAAGGCTCTGGTAGACAAACTCAGGAAATACGAGGCCAAAGAGTTTAGAGCCACCCTAGATGACAACCCAAAACATGCGAAATTTTGGCTTGAAAATACTATGAGAGTGCTCGATGAGTTGTTGTGTACTCCAAAAGAAAGTTTAAAATATGCAGTGTCTCTGTTGAAGGATACTGCTTATCATTGGTGGAAGACCACATATTCGATGGCACAAAGAGAGATCATTACATGAGAATTCTTTCAAGTCGAGTTTAAAAAGAAGTTCATCAGTCAAAGGTTTTTAGATAAAAAACGAAAGGAGTTCCTAGAACTCAAACAAGGAGATAGAACTGTGTCTGAATACGAAAGGGAATTTGTGAGGCTAAGTCAGTATGCAAATGAATGGGTCCAAACGAATGTTGAAATGTGTAAACATTTTGAGGAGGGTTTGAATGAAGAAATTAAACTGTTGATCGAAATTCTTGAGATACGAGAATTCACTACCTTAGCTGATCGGGCCAAGAAGGCCGAGGAGCTCAATAATGAAAGGAAGCAAGCCAAGAAAAAGGCTAGGGTATCAAGTAAGAGGAATAGTAGCAAGGCGCATTCCTTTCCTACAAAGAAATCGAAAAGTCGCCAAGACCGCTCCACTTCATCAATAGGATACTCGAGCAGTGCGAAGAGTTCCAAATGCTATAATCTGAAGTCTTCTTCTCTTTCGGCCACAAGTGTGGGAAGTGTTGATAACCAAAGGCCCAAGTGCATGAGTTGCAATAAGTTTCACTTCGGAGAGTGCCGAATGAAGAGCAGGGCATGCTACAGGTGTGGTTCTCTCGACTACTTCCTTAGAGAATACCCAAAAAGAGCGAATAGAGAAGCTGAGCCAGCTTCGAAATCAAATGCTCCTAATTCTTAGGGTAGACCTTCTAGACCTCCCGAAAGTGCTAGTGATAGTCGAACAGTTGCCAAAAACTCCATTGCAAGGTCAGAGGCCTGAGCTCTGGCAAGAACCTACGCGATACGTGCTCGAGAGGAGGCCTCTGCTCCTGATGTCATAATGGGTATATTTTCTCTTTATAATACTCGTGTTATTGCTTTGATCGATCCGGGTCGACCCATTCATATATCTGCATGAAATTGGCGTCTAATATGAACATGTCTATAGAACCCACTGAATTTGTAATTAGAGTGTCGAACCCTCTAGGCAAGTCTGTTCTAGTAGATAAAGTTTGTAAGAATTTTCCTTTAACGATTCAAGGCCATTGTTTTTCAGCCAACCTTATGCTCTTGCCTTTTGATGAGTTCAACGTAATTCTTGGCATGGATTGGTTGACCGTCCCTGGTGTGGTTGTAAATTGTGGTAGCAAGTATATTGAATTGACGTGTCCTGATGGTAAAACTCTCCTAGTTGACTCAAGTGAGATGAATTCATTACTGGTTATGATTTCCTCGACGGCAGCCCAAAGGTATTTGAGGAAAGGGTATGAGGCCTACTTAGCCACTATTTTGAATACCAAAGAATCTGAACTGAGAATGGAGTCGGTACCGGTGGTATGAAAATATCCGGATGTGTTCCCTAAAGAGTTACCTAGGCTACCTCCTATTTGAGAGGTAGAGTTTGGTATTGAGTTAGCACCCGTAACAACGCCTATTTCTATTACCCCTTATAGAATGTCACCGACTGAATTGAAAGAGTTAAAGGTACAGTTGCAAGATTTAACTGGCAAGGGCTTTGCTAGGCCTAGTTTTTCGCCTTGGGGCGCTCGTGTTTTGTTTATTAAAAAGAAGGATGGATCGATGAGGTTATGCATAGATTACAGACTACTCAACAAAGTGACCATTAAGAACAAGTACTCATTGCCAAGGATTGATGACTTGTTCGATTAGTTGAAAGGAGCCACTGTATTTTTCAAGATAGACTTAAGGTCCGGCTACTATCAGTTGCAAGTTAAAGAGTCGGATGTGCCCAAGACTGCCTTTAAGACAAGGTATGGTCACTATGAATTCTTAGTCATGCCGTTTGGTCTATCGAATGCCCCCGCTGTATTCATGGATTTAATGAATAGGGTAGTTCGGCTGTACTTGGACAAGTTCGTTGTAGTGTTTATTGACAATATCCTGATTTATTCCAATGATGAGTCAGAACATGCGGAGTATTTGAGGACTGTATTACAGACTCTACGAGATAAGCAACTTTACGCTAAGTTCAGCAAGAGTGAGTTTTGGCTCCGTGAGGTAGGGTTTTTGGGTCACATTATTTCAGGGGATGGTATCTGAGTTGATCCAAACAAGATCTCTGCTATCACCGATTGGAAACCGCCGAAGAATGTAACCGAGGTTAGAAGATTTTTGGGCCTAGCCGGTTACTATCGACATTTGTAAAAGGATTTTCCATGATTGCGACTCCGTTAACGAGATTGCTACAAAAGGATGTTAAGTTCGAATGGTCAGAGGAATGTCAGCAGAGTTTTGAGAAATTAATGACGCTGACCGAGGTTCTAATTTTGGTATTACCCGAGTCAGGGAAGGAGTTCGTGGTCTATAGTGATGCATCCTTAAATGGACTGGGTTGTGTACTTATGCAAGAGGGCAAAGTGATCGCCTATGTTTCGAGGCAACTAAAACTGCACGAGAAGAATTACCCAACACACGATTTAGAGCTTGCCGTAATTGTTTTGGCCTTGAAGATTTGGAGACACTATTTATATGGTGAGACATTCCGTATATTCACCGACCACAAGAGTTTAAAATATTTGATAACTCAGAAAGAATTGAACCTGAGGCAAAGGAGATGGTTGGAGATGATTAAAGATTATGAACTAATCATTAATTACCACCCAGGAAAGGCGAATGCCATCGCCGATGCACTGAGTCGGAAGTCCTTGTTCGCTTTGAGAGCTTTGAATACGCAGTTAGCATTATTTGATGATGGTTCGGTTTTAGCAGAATTGAGAGCTAGGCTAACTTTTCTTCAGGAAATTTGTGATGCCCAGATTAATGATAATGAGTTGCAAGTCAAGAGAACTCAATGTGAGACTGGTTTTGAGTCGGATTTTTGGATCAATTCTGATGGTTGCCTGATATTCAAAGATAGGGTCTGTGTACCCAGGCATGACGACTTTGTATGGAGAATTCTACAAGAAGCGCACGATAGCCTACTTTCTATCCACCTGGGAAGTACCAAGATGTACAATGACTTGAAGACAATGTACTAGTGGAATGGCATGAAAAGAGACATATCTGAATTTGTATCGAAATGTTTGATATGTCAACAGGTCAAGGCTAAACACCAAGTACTTTCGGGTTTGTTAAAGCCTGTGATGGTTCCCGAATGGAAATGGGACAGGATTACCATGGACTTCGTAACCAGATTGTCGTTGACCCCGAAGAAGAAAGACGCTGTTTGGATTATAGTTGATAGGCTAACGAAGTCGGCACACTTCATCCCAGTGCGAACCGATTACTCTCTTGACAAGTTGGCTGACTTGTACATATCCGAAATCATAAGGCTATATGGAGTACCGTTATCGATCATCTTGGATAGAGACCCGAGATTCACTTCAAGATTTTGGAAGAAGCTACAGGAAGCTTTGGGTACCAAATTAAATTTTAGTACGGCATTTCACCCACAAACGAATGGTCAGTTTGAATAGACGATTCAGACTCTTGAGGACATGTTACGATGTTGTGTCCTTGAATTTCAAGGCATTTGGGAAAAATATTTATCATTGGTGGAATTCGCCTACAACAACAGTTTTCATACAGGCTTAAAGATGGTGCCGTATGAAGCATTGTATGGCCGGAAGTGCCAGACTCTATTGTATTGGACGGAACTCAAAGAAAGCCAGATTCATGGGGTTGATTTAATCAAGGAAACGAAAGAAAAGGTTAAAGTGATTCGTGACTGCTTGAAAGCGACATCAGATAGAAAAAAGTCGTATGTTGATCTGAAAAAAAAAAGAAATTGAATTCCAAATTGGGGATAAAGTATTCTTCAAGGTATCTCCATGGAAAAAAGGTGTTGAGATTTGGCCGGAAAGGCAAATTGAGTCCACGGTTTATCTAACCTTATGAGATCACTGAAAGAGTTGGTCCATTAGCCTACCGTTTAACATTGACACCCGAGTTAGAAAAGATTCATGATGTATTTCATGTATCCATGTTGCGTAGATATCGATCAGACCCCTCTCACGTGATTTCACTAGCGGAAGTTGAAATTAGACCTGATATGACTTATGGCGAAGAGCCAGTTAAGATTTTGGCTCGAGAGGTCAAACAACTGAAGAACAAGAACATAGCTTTGGTAAAGGTATTGTGGTATAGACATGGAGTGGAAGAAGCTACTTGGGAACCTGAAGAAGTCATGAGGACACAATACCAGAATTTGTTTTTTGGTAAGACTTTCGGGGATGAAAGTCCCTAAAGGGGGGAGAATTGTAACATATCAAAATATGGCCTAGTCAGAACAGTGGTTTCGGGACCACGAATCTTAGGCTAAGAAATTATTTTATTAATATTTTGGTGCTATAACATGATTATATAGATACATGAAAATTTTCATAAGTTAATTTTATCGATTTTGAGCCCAATTCTGAAAAAGTACTAAATCGCATAAAGTGCAAAAGTCCAAATTGGATAGAAAAGTAGTGTTAAATTGTCATGGACTAATTTTGGGGGCTTTTAAAGGGCAAATAACCCCTAAAAATCAAGAGTGGCCGGCCATAGAGACATATAGGAGACAAAAATTTTATTTTAGGTGAACTTATTTGACTAGAAATAATAAAAATAAAGGAAGATGATATCACACTTCATCTTCCCCATTTTTCCATTGAAATTTTCAGCAAAGAGGAGGGTTTTTAAAGCTTTAAATTTTAGCAACTCATTTCTCACACAAGTAAGTGATTTTCTTGATAATTTTTGTACTTTTAGAGTCCCCATTGCATGGGCTTTCTTTTGAGGGGACTATCTTGCAAAATGGTAAAGGTTCTAGAGAGTTTCCATGAAAGGTTTTTGAGGTTTGCTGAGTTTTCATGGAAGAAAATGAATCTTAGTTGTTAGATAAACAACTTTTATGAAGGGTGTTACCATGAAAACACCTAATTGAACCATTTTGCAAAGTTTGCAAAATTAGTAAGAAATGTATGAAATAGATGGATTTGTGAGATGCCATGGGTATAAAAATTACTAGGCTAAGCTTGAATGATTAGAAAATGTGATGTAAATCGAATTACGAGCCCGAGGGCAAAATTTTAATTTTAGCAAGGTTCAGGGGTAAATTGGTCATTTTTCCCTAGGGTGAAATATGGACTAAAAAGGAATTAAATGATGCATTGATATGGTTATTTTGTTGATATAGACCCCGAGAGACCAAATCCAGAAGTCGATTGAGGGAAACGAAAGGTTTCGGTGTGATCAAAACTCAAATCCGAAACGATCACCAGGTAAGTTTGAATAACTCGAAGTAGACTTTTAATGTACCTAAATAGTATGTTCTTGATTGTAAGAATGTTGTAAATATTTATTGCATAATAATTATTGAGATTTATTAAAGAGAGTAAAATGCGTATAAGAATGTCCCGGTTGAAAGAATCGAGTCATTCGATGGAATATCTCGAAAATAAATTGACGGTAAAAAGGATTCAGCCTGGACCGGTGATCTTAAAGTGATTTGGCCTCTTGGAGAATATGTGTGCCTTAAGGATTTAGCCCAGACGGGTAATTCGAAGTAGGATCTGAATTTAGCCCGGACTAGTAATTCACATCCGAACTCATTAGAGCATATGTCGTTGTATGGGATTTAACCTGGACTGGTAATCCTGACATTTACTCTATAAGTTTGTATTACGGAATATTTAGCCTAATTTGGTAATCTTGCCATAAGATGCGAGGTTCGCGGGAGTTCGTACTCCAAATAATCACTTATATGAATTGATGGGAAATGAGATGTCCATCGGAAGACCATGAAATTCAACGGGACTAATATGAAATATAAATTTGGGAATAATGATGTGATAAGCTCATCTAGAGGTGTTATTATCTTGTAATGCCATGAGACTAACTTAATGGTTGAGTGCATGTGATAGGAAATCTATCCTATACTTGTTTGGTTTGAGTGCTTATATGGTTGCATGCTAAATAGCCGGTAAGTTTACCTTCCCGTTATCCGGACTTACTAAGCATGTCAATACTTACCCCTTTCATTTTCCCTTATTTTACAGTACGCATGGACTCTTGAGGATTGGAAGACGGTTGGAATGTTGATCACACTATCAACTCAATCCCGTTTTGGGTATATGAAAGCTTTTATTTTGTCATAATGGCATGTATAGGACTCTTGATGGTTTTGCTTGGTATATGTCATTAGTTTAGCCAAAGTAATGGCTCATGAATGTGTTATTAATTCATTTTGTATAAAGCCATAGTTAATGGCTAATATTCATACTGGGTTATGCATTGAAGGTTGTTGCCCCCTTGGTAAATTGAATTGCTATTTGTTGTGGTTGCTTGGTCCATTGTTGATTGGGATATTGGTATGGTAGAATGTTATGTAGGTTATTGTTGGCAATGATGGCCTGAAGGTTTGGTAAATAGCCTATCTTTGACCACACGGCTTGAGCACACGGGCGTGTGTCTCAACCGTGTGACTTTATTTGAATCATGTCCAAATGGACAGAGAGCTCCACGAGCTGAGAACAGGGGCGTGTCAAGGCCGTGTGAAGGACACGGGCCAAAGACATGAGCGTGTGCCTTGGCCGTGTGATTTTTTTATTTTTAAGCCAAGTTGGCAGTATGTTCAACAGGCCATAGACACGGGCGTGTCTAGGCCGTGTGAGGAACACGGACCAGGGACACGGGCGTGTGTTCTGGTCGTGTAAAGTCTGCACTTGATTTATGAGAAATTGTGATTTAAATTGGCCGCACGGGTAAGGGACACGCCGTGTGAACCACACAGGCCATCAGCACAGCCAGGTAGTGAGGGTCACACGGGCGTGTGCCCCTGTTTTTAGAGAAAAATTTCTTAATCCTTTTCAGGACCTGAGTTGTTCCCGAATGGGTTTCTAAGTATGTTTTGGGCCACGCAAACCCCTATTAAGGATGTTATGAATGTTTTCACTTTCGAACGAAAATGGATAGTCGTTTTTCCCGAATGTCTTTGTGTGTACTTGGTAATGCCCTGTACTTTGTCCCGGTCTTGGGTACGGGTATGGGGTGTTACATGTGCCTTGACCGTGTGCCCCTTATTGGATACTGACGTCAGAAACAGAATGCCAAGGTTTTTTAACACGGGCTAGGACACGGGTATGTCATGGCCGTATGAGGGACACGGGCGTGTGTCAGGGGTAGGTTCGAATTTAGAATTTAATTCACACGGCATGGGGCACGGGCGTGCCCCTAGATGCTTAGGCCCTGTGTGTTACACGAGCCATCAGCACGGACATGTCAAAAAGACCACACGAGTGTGTTGCCCTCCACACGGGCGTGTGTCCTGTTTTAAGGTTTATTTTTCTAAAGTTGGTTTAAGACCCAGATCGGTCCCGATTAGTTTCCGATAGACGTTTAAGGCCTCATAGGCCATGTTAAGGAGTTTAGATAAAGTCTTAAATTTGATCAATTTTGATGATCCGAAAACATTGTAATGCATGTGATTAAGTGTGGTAACACCTTGTATCCCGTCCCGGCGTAGGACTTGGGTGTGGGGTGTTAGAAGAATGAAAAAAAGAAGAAGGGAAAGTTCAAAAAACATAAAAGAAAAAATAAATAGCTCAAAATGAAAAAAAATATAAGGACCAAATGCATAATTTAACCTAAAAATTTCGTTTGAAATGATGTTTTAATGTGCCATATCAGCTTATTGTTACATCGTTAACGACAATCAATGCTGAGTGACTAAAATATTGCAACATGATAACGTAAGAGACTAAAACGTAACATTTCAAATATAAGTGACTAAAATGTAACCTGAAACGAATAAAATTGACTATTTTTGTAGTTTACCCATAATTTAAGTGGTATGTTTTACAGTTTAAGGATTAATTTAAAGATTAACTTATATTTTGAGGGTATCTTAAGAAATTAACCCTTTATTTTCGTTAAGTTAGCCCGAACAAACACGCCCTTCCCTTTGACCTTTTCTCAAAGTAAGTTCTATTTTTTATGATAACGCAAAGTGCGGTTCACTCCTCACTCCAGAGTCTCCAATGATGAAATAAAAACGCAGTCCTGAATAATTTGAACTCAGAAATGGAAGAGGTAAAATCAGCCAAGAATGCACCACCGACCCACGATCCAAATCCTACGCAACAACCTCCTCCGCAACAGCCACCTAGCAAGAAAAGATCTCTAGACAACTGCAACGACTTCAAAAACTCCAAGTTTTTCAAGATGCGACGTCTCCTCAAAGATCTTCGCCCTCATTTCATCGATGTAAATTTCCAAATTACTTCCCTTTTCTGTCTGGGTTTCATTTTTCCTTTTGCTGCATTTGGCATTAAAAGAAAAACCTTCTGTTGATCAAGTTTCGGTATAATTGGGTTGTAATTCTTCAAAATCTGATTTGTATTCATAAATGATTTCTTTGATGTAATTTTAACTGATGGAATAGTTGTTCAAGTTTAAATCTTGACCAGTAGTTGAATATTTGTTTGATTAGACTTGACAATGTAAAGGGATAATTCTCTAGTGTGAACTTGTATAGTCATATACAGTGTGATTGTTTTCGTTTTATTTTGTTGCTTGGCTATTCTCACTCAAGAATTAACCGTGCTTGAAAATTGAAATAGCTTCATCAACCTGGAATGCATGTTTGAATTATTTTTATCTTCACATAGCTTTATATTCATAGGACATTTTATTGATATATGTTATGGACTTTTTTATGTTTCTTGAAGGTTCTTCGAACGCCTGATTTTCGAAATTCTAAGGCTGCCAACGAAATTAAAGAAAGTAAGCGAATGGCACAAACACACACTGTTAAGTTTTGAAACTGTTGGCTCTGTAATTGTTGTTAACTACAGTCATACATGGATTTGATCTTTATTGCTATCTATTTGCTTAGGATATCAGAAAGGAAAGGTATGATTCATATTGTTTGTTTTTCATTTATTAGCTATGATTAACTTCGAACATTTCTTGTTGAATCACTAAATTTTATGTGTAGTCACAAAATGTTGCATAACTCCAATTCGAGTTAGCCTAATACTCTGAGCCCTATTTGACTTGTTTAACCAACCTGTTAGATTAGACCATAAGGATAGCATAGTAGTGGATGGTGCAAGTTTGGATACCCACGTATTCAGATAATATTTAGATATTAATATCCAACCCGCTACCAACCCTAGTTAGATATTGAGAAAATAGTTGAGAAACAGAGTATCATCAGGGCAGGCCTGCCCTAACTTTCACATATAAATAGTTTATTCCCAAGTTTAGCATAAATTATTGATGGGTTTTAATATCCCTATGTCTTGAATCTCTTCTTTCATAAGCATCAATTCTCTTAAGATCGCATCATGTATTTATGTTTGATTCACAATTTGGGTTTAATGTTGTTTTGAATTCGTGATTTACAATCTGCAGATATGAAGCTTTTGGTGGAGTTATACAAGCAGGTAATGGCTGAAACAGTTCCCATAGAGAAATGTAATAATGCAGCAGTAAACCAACAAGTGCCAAGTGAATCTGGAATGAAGCAGAACCCAGAAGAGCAGCCGCAACTTGTTAAGCCGGCAATATCTTCCGAAAACAATGCTTTTCAGTCAAGTAGTGTCTTAGATAAACAACAATCCGAAAATGGTGAACCTCCCGGGTCATATATTGTTGGGGGATCAGCATTCGGGTGGAACTTTATCACCTTTATGGGTAACAAACCAGTCTATTATGAAGTAACCAAGGAATTATTTCGTAGTGCTCAAGCAAGTTTAGGTGAGTGAAGTGTTTCTGATATGTATTGTTGGCTAAATAATGACTTTAACAGTAAATGCTTTTGGAGCTCTACCTTAATATTAACATCAAATGATTGTAGTGAAACGTGCTTATTAGGGTTTCAAGACGTATGTACGTATGTATGATTTTTTGCATTGCTCGATACTGATCTTTTTATTAATAGCATTACAGAATAAAGAAATAAAGGCTAGAAAGCCCCTGGGACAAAGGAACAAGTCCATAGTTAAACATAATGTAAAGAATCGGTACGATAGCTTGATCGAAAGTCCAGTAGTAGACCAAGAAAACTTGTCGTATCCTTACATCTTAAGATATAGAGGATGACAAAATCTCGCATCCTGTGAAGGCGACGGCCTCAATCAGGTCTCCCTCCAAGAAAAGTTGAGGGCCTACACAAGGCCAAGATATTATTTCTCCAAAAAGTCCTCTTTAAGCCGGAAAAACAAGCGGAGGCAAAGGAGACATCTGACAACCAACAAGGAAAGGGAGAGGAGGAAATGGAGGGAGAAGAAAGGGGGGGGGAATGGGGAGATATGGAAGAAAGAGAGAAGAGGGAGTTTGGGAGAAGGCCAGCATGGAGGGGGCGATGATTGGTGACCAACTGGCCACCAAGGAAGCGCAAAAGGGTAAGACCAAGGAGGAGTGAAGGAGGAGAAGCGTTTAGGGGAAGAGTTTTTCGCAATGTATTACTTTCAACGAAGTAAAAAATTACAGACACTCGTTTCGTTGTTATCCTTAAAAAGTTCCTCATTAGTTATGTAAATGGAGTAAATACGTAAATTGCAAAGTAATTAGACACGGAATATTAATGTTTATAGGTTGGATCAAGTTCAAGTTGAGCTAATTCATAATATCAATATCATATAAACACAAAATATTAGTTGAATTAATTTATAATATCAATATTATATGTACTTAATCTTGATTTGGGTCAAAATGTAAACCTTAAATGTTATACAAACTCATTCATGGCTAATTAGAGTGGTTTAGACCTAATCATAATATTAGTGTCCTTGATGTTGATTTTCATCTCATTGCCATTCTTATCAAAGATAACCTCACCCCCGCCCCCCACACACCCATTCAAATGGACCCAACGGTGGCCAATGGCCATAATGTCAGGCCCAAAAGTACAAAACCACCCACGTCCTAAAAACCAAATAAAGAATTAAAAGAAAAAAAAAACCACCCAAATAAAGGTTAGGGTTAGGTTTAAGCACAGAGGAGGAAGAGCAGTGAAATTGGAGGCGGTGCCTACAAAGGAATATGTCGAAGAAGAATAATTTATCTCGTAGGAAAAAGCAGCACGAATTCGATCTCCAAAGTACGAATTTCTTCAATTATTTCCCCTTTCTCATTTGGGTTTTCTTTTCAGTGATTTATGATTTGTATTTGTCTTGTCGAATTAGGGGAGAGGGAAGAGAAAGAAAAGAAGGTTAAGAAGCTTCAAGCGAAGAAGAATAAGATGAAGGTAAAGGCATTTTATTCTTTCATTTGTTAATAAATTTTATTTATTTAAGGACTTATATCATGGATAAATCTGTAATGTTAATTAGGTTGATGGTAGTGAGAAGAAAAAGAAGAAAGCTGGAAGTGGGTTTCAAGTAGGGAAAAGAAAATTGAAGACCAAGTTAACTGAAGTTGCTAAAGCTAAAGCAGCTCTAGCAATGGAGCTTGACAAATGAGCTTCATGGTTATGTAATTTTAGAGGGAATATTCAATATCCTCTTCTTATTCTTCTTTTTTTATTTTTACTTTTATTTCTGTTAAATTTTGATTATTGAGATGAATGCATATGTTAGCTTGAGAAATGAGAATCTTTTTGGGTATGACAGCATAATATTGGTTAATGAATCTATTTTAGCAAATCAATTTTTTTAGTTAAAAATGTGTATCAGTTTGGAAAACATGGAAAGTGAGATAATATAATTGCTTCCATTGATGGTTGTTTAAGTGCTAGTGTGCAACAGTGCGTTAAAGAGGATGGCAATACTTTCTTATGAATGTTTATATTAAGGTTTTAGTAAATTTCGCTAGCTATTTGATGAAGTTCAACTTGGCATGGTAGCTTACCCTTTTCGTTTAACAGCAAGTCGAATGTAATGTTTTTGTTGAAGAGTTTTATGATCTATGCTGTGGCCAATGGTGGAAATTTTGGGAAATGCTGTTGACATTTGATGAATAAATTTGGAAAGATAGGAAATTGCTTTGCATGTTTGCATTGTTAGTAATGGGTAGATGGGGTAAATCAAGCCGTCGGTTCAGTTGCAAAACTTGCGTGGGTTTTTAGTTCTTTGGCATAAGATTTAGGGTGGTGGTCTGGTTTTTTCATAGTTCATTGTTGAATGATCAAATATTGAATGGTATAGAGTTTCATATTGTTGTCTTTCTTACTAGGAAAGGACATCTAATGAAAAAGTTTAGCCAAGACACATTAACGTGCCTCTGATCAAATGGGTTTGAGCTTTGGATGAACTTTTTTTGCTCCTTGTTTTTTGGTTTGAGAAAGGACCATTCATAGATTAAGGAACAATTCGATACGTAACATGCCCTTCGGAGTCAGCTTGGATCAAAGGGATCAAACATTCAGTGGGAAAAGTATACAAACAAAAGTAGATTTTGCAGATGGGGAGCTTCAAAACTTGCTTCCAAGTTACGCGAGGGCATCCGCATACCTATTTTCTTTGATGTTCGCATTTTTTGCCAAGGGAAGCCCATCACGTAGAACCCACAGCTCTGCCTTCACAAACTAGAAAGAAAAAAAAATGGGTTTGAAGTCCATTTCATCATTGACCAGTCTAGTCTTTGGAATTTTTCTAAACAACTTGCTCTGCTACTATTTTTGTGTCTGCAGGTTAGGTGAAATGTGAAACTTTTTAAAAGTCAAGTTTGGTAATAAGAAAAAACCAAAGCAACTTGTCTTGACATTGGTACTAAAATGTCTGGACCTGCCGACCATATGCCAAATTTCACCATTCGAAACAAATTTTAATCTTCTAGTTCTTGATTTATTTATTTATTTTTTTTTCTGAAATCAAGCCAAAACTGAAGGCAAAATCATTAAAAGACAAGAACTACTCAGTGCGGCAGCCTATGTTAGTTTTTTCAAGGACAAAGTAATTTTTAGTCTTTTTTTTATATTGATTTTAAATTTTTTTTTCTCACTTTAGTCTGTTTTCTTTTAATTTGATCCCAAAATTTGATTCTACTAAGATATGATGATATGACATTTTGAGATTATGTTATAATATTATTTGAAATTTTTAAAAAAATATTTTTTATAATATTTTTAGATTTTATATAAATTTTGCAAATTTTTAGATGATGACATGCACTACCTTAAAGTATCACTTCATTATGTTTTAATGGAATTTATGTTTAAGGACCAAATTAAAAAATTTTGAGATCCAGAATTAATGAGGACAAAATATATTCGAGTATCAATTTTAAAAAAATATAAAAAATTTGGGTCTAAATGTTATTTTATTTTTTAATGCACTTTACTTTTAACACCCTCACCCCCTAAAAAAAGTAAATGA
The DNA here is from genome assembly GCF_007990345.1 of Gossypium hirsutum. Lineage (NCBI taxonomy): Eukaryota > Viridiplantae > Streptophyta > Magnoliopsida > Malvales > Malvaceae > Gossypium > Gossypium hirsutum. The sequence continues at coordinate 104,419,777 of NC_053431.1, read as the reverse complement.
GTCAACCATGGTCTACGCAGAATAATAGAGTAAGAAAAGGCACCAACAGTACTTATTTTGTCCGGGATTCGTTGATGGTTTGTCAACGTCATCCTGCAGGGCGAAGTGATGAATTCTATTTCAATTTAAAGAGATAAAAAAAATAAAGATTTTAATTTTTTTATTTATAAATTATGTTGTTGTTTTGATTTTTATGCTATTTCGTTGAAATATTTAAATTTAAATTTAGTTTAATTGATTCTTACAATTATGTTTAAATTCTTTTAATAAATTTAAGTTTATTTATTTTCATTTTATTGTGATTTATTCTTAGCAAAATAATTAATTTAAATTTGGCCGAAAAGAACTTCTGGCATTATAAACTATTATCAAATTATTGTGTATGGTTTAATTGATAGTTATATTTCGTCTTTAAGAAAAAGATGGCAGCTCTACTTTCTACCGTAAGACCTTTTAACTGATCGCAATTAGGATTATGAATTTAGATATTCCTTTCGAATTCTACAAATTTAAAAAAATATTTGGATTCAGATAGTAAAAATATTATTCGTTGTGGAATTTAAGCAGATAAAAATTAGATGTGGAGTTAATTCCTCAGATATTTATTATTTGAATCCGTATTCGATATTCGAATAACAGATGTGGATATCTGATTTCAAAATTCGCCTCTACTTACCATGCAAATCCGAATTCAAATATAATGTTGAAAATTTTTTGTGGATTTAAATATCTAACGTAAAGTTAAAAATGTTAAATTCAAGCTTGAATATCCATTGGATATTGCTATTTAATTCAAATTTGGATTTGAATAGTAAAAATTGGATAATTTGTGTATTTAAATTTTAAGGCAACAATCACAAATTTTGAATATAAACCATAAACAGACATTAGAGATATCAGATATATATCACAAGATGTTGACTGAATTCAAACTCAATTAACCATTACTATTGCAATAACTAAAATAAATAACGTGAATTTGAATACACTTAAATGTATATTTTTATTAATAGATTATATATAAAAGTAAACTTTATATTAACATATATATATATATCACAGGCTTTTAATTCATTAAAAAAATAAAATAATAATAATTGAAACAAAAATGGAGTTTTTGCTAAGTAGGAAAATAAAATTCCAAGCAATAATATTTTTTTTGGGGACTTTGATACACCCACGAGTATTGTTGATAAATTCCATAATCAGTACTCTACCTCTCAAATAGTTCCATTTTCCTCCACGACAACAAGGATTTAAAAGTTGACTACTTTCATTCTTGTTTCAAAAAAAAATTATTTTATATTTAGTTATACGAAAGTACACATAAATTTATATTTTATATTTTCTCATGATGTTTTTTCAAAGCTTTAAGAAAATTTGTGACGATTTTTCTATATTTATAGACTAATTTTTTTTATCCTGTACAATGCATGGGTTAATAGCGTGTATAAACTTTTGAAATATAATATAAATATAATTTATACTTTAATTATGAAAAAGAAAATTTGAAAGATAAAATTGTTATAATATGTATATATAATTAATGATTTAGAATAATATATATGATATCATCTTTTTATCCGTTAATAATTAACTATCATTAAATTATTTTATTAGTTTATTTTAATTTTTATGAATGATGTAAAAATTAATTTAAAGAATATTATTTTATAAAAATATTAAAATTAATAAGTCATATTATTATGAAAGATGTAAAATAGATAATTTTTTTTGAATAATCTCATTATAGGTTCTAGTTATATCAGATCTCTTTTTTATACAATGCCTAAAACTATTCATAGCCCTTTCCTCAACCTATAAATAGGAGGATAATGCGCTTCAACGCACTCGAGCTTACGTCCTCCTGTATTGGCAACAGTACCTAATGGAACTAAGACTCAATCAATAAGATGCAAAATAGATACTTGAATATAGGCTCCGTTTGTTTTATTGAAAATGACTTCCGAAAAATGATTTTTGGAAAAAGCTAATATTTTCTGTTGCTTGGTAGATTTCGTTAAAATATTTTATAAAAGTTGTTTTCAATTAAACAAACATACATGTGAGATTTTCTTATTTTTACATTGTTTAATTGAATTTATTTTTATCTATAATTTTATATTTTGCATTGTTTTTCCATATATTAAAAATATTATGTTAAATTTAGATTTATTGCAACATCATTTTTTAATTACATGACTACTAAGTGAGTATTTTTTATTTAAAAATGTGATATCAACAAAATTGACAAAAAAAAATTAACGATATCAACAATTGGACTTGATTTTCAAATTTGAAAAGTAAATGGACTAAATTCTTGAAAATAAAAATACAAAGATTAAATTACAAATCTGTGAAATGTACATAGACTTATGATATATTTTAACTTTTATACTACAAAACATTTATTATTAATATATTTATAATTGTAATAAATATTTATTATTAAAATATTAATATTGAATATTTTCAATAATATGTGAATAATATTATTTAAAATTATTATTTTTAAAATTTATAATTAAAATAAAATTAAAATAATAAATTATATTTATTATATTAATAATTTATTATATGATTAAATATAAATAATTAAATATGTATGTTTAATAATTTAAAAAATATAATATTTTAAATATTTTTAAAAATAAAAATAAAATTTATTATCAATATAATAATATTAAGCTTGATTTAAGTTAATTTTTATATAAAAATAAAATTATCTATAGATGAGCTCTTTTCCGGAAAATGACTTACGCTTTTTAAAAAGGTAAGTCATTTTACAGGAAAAATAGCTTATTTTACCTTGACCTGTAAGTCATTTTTCGTTGACCAAACTATTTTTTGTGAAACAAACACAGGAAAATGCAGAAAATATTTTTCGTAAAACCTTTTACATGTAAACAAACTATATAGATGCAATTATTTTATTCTACAAGTAAATATTTGAATAAGTGATATGATACCATTCAATAATTTTGCATTGCTCTAAGTATAGTTCTTTTTGTAAAAAGGCTAATTATTCAAATAAATCTTCAATTCTCTAATGTAGCGAGTTGTAAATAATGATACACGTAAGGAAAAATATAAAAAAAGTATGTAATTAGTAAATATATATTTTTCAATTATAATTTCTAAAATATATTTCTGTTAAATTCATGTAAAATTTTAAATATATTTTTATTTAATGTTTTAGGGTTTAGAATTTTTAATTTTTTGTATTTTTTAATAATGTTTTTAAATAGTATTCAAAATTTTTGTTAAAAGTTAATAGTATTTAAAAAAACGAAATACAAATGAAAATTTTTCAAAAAAAAATTAAATGACTAATTAAATAATATTTAGTTTTCTTTAAAAAGTTTAGTAGTATTTTTTTTATTTTTTTAAAATTTCGTATAAGTTTAAAAACTTTTTAATAAAATTTTTAAACATTGTTATATTTTATTTTTAGAATTATGAAACCTTATAAAATCTAATATTTCAATCAGATGTTTTTTAAACACTATTGATATTTTAATTAACTACTTAAACAATATTTATTTTTTGAAATTTTATTTATACTCTTATTAAATTTTTAGCGGTATTTGAAAAAAATTTAAAATTTGTTTAGTTTAATGATATATTTATAAAAGTAGTTTTAAAATTTAGGTAGCTTTTTAAAGGATAAATTATTTTGAATTATTTTTATTTAAAATTTTAATGATATATCTACAATTTGATTTTATTGAAAAACAAATATAATGAATAATTAAAAATTAAAAAAATAAATATAAAAAACGAGAGAACCTCACTTGTCATAATTTTAGTGTATGTACTTTGTTATATATATATATATATATATATATATGATAAGAGTATGAGTATAAAATGCTTAAAATGCTGAGATTATTGCAAATTTTGAAATAGAGGAAAAATGGAATTTTGGTTTCCCTTCGTTTATGCATTTATTTTCAAATAAAAAGAAAATTATTGTTAAAAGGATATTCATTAACATCAAGATAAATTTAATGTATAGACTTCAAGAAAAAGAAAAAACCATTCTCGCTAGACTTTAAGGATCGAACTTTGAAATCTTTATTACTTCTCGCTCGCCCAATTTTGGAATCTAAGTTTTACATGCGAAGAGAAGTTATAAAACTCGATTCAAGTATTTGATTTCAATCCTAGAGGACTGTCTGGGGCTATCACTTGCTTTTGCCACTTGAATATTCCAAGACTTTGATGTTTTACTTATAAATTCATAAACTCCCATATCATATTTATTCATTTAAGGATCCAATATCAGGCTTATTGTTCGAGGTCATAAACATAATATGCAGAGATTTGTTTATTTTTAAATTTACTTTAATTTTAATTTTAATTCATTATTAATTTTTTCCTTATTTGATTTCCTTTTTTTTTGAGTAAATTTTAAATTGATAAGGAGTATCCAAGTTTTTTTTTCTTAATTCATGTATGATTGTGAAATTTTCTTTTATTTTGTCTTAAATATGATTGAATTTTATAGTTAGATTATTAAATATTGCAGCAGATAAATATATAATTAAACAATGGTGTATGCAACTGTACAGGTCAAATTATAATATAGTAAAAATGTTACAACGAAACATTCCAAAAGCTTGAAAAGATTTTAGGTTCGAAGTGCAATGTCACGACACATAGATGTGGTGTTGCGACATCGCCCTGATTTTAAAAATCCTGGGAGTTTCGAGGTTCGGTGTTGCGACACCGCCTTTATTTTCTCCATTTTTGAGTTTTAGGGTATGTCGGTCCCTCCATTTTACTCCTAATTCCAAATAAGTCCCTAATAGGTTCCCTTTAACCGTCTAAGGCCTTAATCCTATTCTAATTAAAACTTTCTAACCTAATTAAAATCCAAAAATAAAAATCCCGACGTTCAAATGTACAAAATTTTACAACAATCATTCAAAGTTTCATGACGAAATTAAGTGTGGCTATCGGACTCATTCGGTAGCTCTCACGTTCCATGCATCGTCATTTTGCTCATTGGGCGATCATCTTGATTCATCCAACATGTGCCCTTCCATCTGGGGTCTTTCCACTTCTCGCACTCCCTTGATCCTTGCTTTCCTATACACATCAAGCTTGAACTGTACCTTTGACTAAGGTTGTTAAGGGTGCTAAAAGAAATTACATAACAATCCTCCCTAACTTTATTTTCATATTCCACATTTTGGGAATCATGACCACATTTGAATATATCTATTTCACCATCGAGCTTCATATTAACTCGTTCTTTTCAATATCAATTCTAGACATAGCCAAAAATGGCCGACCCAACAGAATAGGAATATCTTGGTCTTCCTCGAAGTTCAAGACCACAAAATCGACAGGGATTGCAAAACCCCTCACCTTAACCAATATGTCTTCAAGTACACCTTTGGGGTGTACGAAAGACTTATTGACTAATTGTAATGTAATTTCCATACTTTTTAACTCCCTAATCTAGTTTTAAGTATGTGGATGAGGGTATTAAATTAATACTAGCCCCTAACTCACAAAGTGCCTTACTAAAATGTTTGTTCCCTATCTCCACGGGAATTGTAAAACTTTTTTGATCTTTTAGCTTCAAGGATATTTTTCAGGCAATTATGGCACTACAAAAGGTGTCGATTTTAATTTGCTCATCTTTCTTTATTTTCTTATGCCTAGACATTATTTTTTTAAGTATTTGGCATATTTTGGTTGTAACACCCCTAACCCGTATCCATCGCCAGAATAAGGTTACAGAGTATTACCGGACTTATTACTTAAACAAATATACAATTCACATACAATTTTCATTTTCAAATAAAAATCATTCACATTTAATCATATTGTCCCTAATACGAGCCTACTAGGCCCAAATCATGCGTTAGAAGTGGTTTGGGACTAAACCGATAACTCAAGTATTTTTTGGAAAACATAGAAAATTTTTCAAAATACAGGGGACACACGGCCAAAGACACGCCCGTGTCATAGACTGTGTGGTCATTCGAAATGGGATCACATGGTCGTGTCCCAGCCCGTTTCCTACCCCATGTAACGCTCTGACTTGGGTTACACAGCCAACCACATGCTCGTGTGACTAGCCCGTGTACCCTTCGAAATGGCCTTACGCGCCCGTGTGCCAGACTGTGTGCTAGGCCGTGCCAAAACTGTAGGATATATTGACTTATGCCACAAGACCAAGTCACATGCCCGTGTTTCGGGCCGTGTGGAGCATACTGACTTGATTTCTAAATAAGTACCAGGGGACACACGGCCATGTCACTTAACCGTGTGTCACACACGGCTGAGACACACGCTCGTGTCTCTACCTGTGTGGACAAAAATAAGCTATTTTCCAAGCCATCTTTCTCACCTAAATTTACATCCACCTAAACATGTCAAAAGGCATATGACCATATCATCAAACGAAATTCAAACCAATCTCAATTAAGTCTAATATCATACTATACCAATATCAACAACTATAATGCTCATAAGATCATGTTTTACTGATTCAAAACATCCCAATTTCACATTCACAAATCACCCAAATGGTCACTTTCAACTATGTATTATTTTGCCTAAAACCACAAGCATACCATATCTCCAAATTTCAACCATTTGGTACTCAAAATACCAATTGACAACAAACATTCACATAACAATTACAAACCATATAACAAAAGGCTATTTGTACATATATATACATAACCAAATATACCAACATATGCCAAAATAAGCCAAATCACATGGCTATCAACATTACAAACATGTAAGCGATACTAACCACAACTTCTATACATGCCATATAACCAATTATACAAGTTCCAAAAGTACCAAAATGACAGCCTGATAGTGTGATGGGATCTCTGACAACTCCCAATCCGAGCAAGCTTCAAAATCACTGTAAAACATAGAAAAGTAAACAGAGTAAGCTATAAAGCTTAGTAAGCTCATATGCTTAGTAAGTAAAAATTACCATTCAACTACAATTCAAACACCTAAATGTCACATAATTAAATTAAATTTAAATCCAAAACTTAACACATATTCTATCCAAAGGTTAGACATTAATTCCATCTATTTCCTCGATTCAATGATTGTATAGTTCACTTACATACTTGTACTAAATTGTATCAATTTAATACTCTTCTAATTCATCGATATACCCATTGGACCATTTGGAATAATATCGGATACTCGAGAACCTCACACCCTAAGTGCCAATACAAGGCCGAAGCTATCTCAATCTCATATCTCATATAATGCTCACTCTCGAGCTATCAGCGGGTTTGCTCACACAAGTTGTCGGTCAAGACGTAACTATACGGTGCTGCTCACACAAGCTGACGAGAATTCGCAACAGATGTCAGAAAACTCAGCCACCGGTAGAACGTACGGACCAGCACCCAAAACACAATAACCCCTAATGACATGTCATTTGTATCCTAATATATTCCTAAGGTTCAACCGGGATTTCATATTACCGATTCTTTGTCGATCATTTTTGTAAGGTCGTATTCATTAACAATACAATTATAAGGCATTTAAAACACTAATAAATTAATGCTTATTAACATACGAACTTACCTCAGATTTATACGGAGAGAAACGAGTTATCAATCTAAGATTTTATTTTCCCCCGATCTAATTCCGAACTTCGCTTTTCTTGATCTACATATAATAAAATTTAACTTATTTAATTACCACTCTATTCAATTTAATCCAAATTTCATATTATGGAAATTTTACGCTTTTGCCCCTAATATTTTAACTTCTTTACAATTGAGTCCCTAGCTCATAAAAATACAAATTCACGCAATTAAGTCCACACCCATGCTAGTCAAATTTTACTTATTCTCATATCAGCCCGTATTTTTCATTATTTCACAAATTTACAACACAATTTATCACATTTTTCAATTTAATCCCTAATTAAAAATTTTATCAAAAATCACTTAATAAATGTTGTTTATCTAACAACAACCATCTATTTTCTATAATCAAACATCAAAATACACATATATTCATCAATGGTAAAACCCTAAACCTTTAAAAATTTTGCAAATTAGTCCTTGGGCTAGCTAGATTAAGCTACAACAACTCTGAAAACATAGAAATCATTAAAAACGAGACAAAAACCATACCTAAATGGACAGGAATGAGATTGTCGAAACTTCAAGCTCAACAATGTCTTTCAAAAGCTCTAATTTTGGTTTGGAGAAGATGAATAAATGAAAATTTTCATTTTTTATTTAATTTAACTTTAATTACTAATTACCAAAATTAACCTTCAAATTTGTCACAAATTTTAAAATTACCAAGCCATTATCATCCACTAACAAAATAATGGGCTATTTACGACATAAGGATCTCCAATTTAAGGTTCCATAGTTATTAGACACCTTTAGCTATTAGAACTCAAGTTTTACACTTTACGTGATTTAGTTCTTTTTATCGAATTAAACATTCAAACGATAAAATTTCTTAACGAAATTTTCATACAATTATATAGTCATTCTATAGAACTCAAAATAATAATAAAATAAATATTTTGACCTCAGATTGGTGGTCTCGAAACCACTTTTCTAAAAACAGGCTGTTACAACTCTCCCCTCTTAGGAATTTTCGTCCTCGAAAATCTTACCAGAAAATAGGTTAGGGTATTGTTTTCTCATAGCTTCCTTGGGTTTGCACGTAGCCTCTTCAATACTGGGACGTTTCCATCGAACCTTCATTAAAGCTATGCTCTCGTTTCTTAACTCTTTAATCTCTCGAGCCAAAATTCTAATCGGTTCTTCACTATACAACATATCGGGCTAGATCTTTATCTCTGCCAGAGAAATGATATGCGATGGATCTGATCGATATTGTCATAACATTGACACATGCAATACATTATGAATATTTTCTAACTCTGACAGTAAAGCTAGCCGATATGTCATTGGCCCTATTATCTTTATAATTTCATACGACCCTACAAATCGCGGACTCAATTTTGCTTTGCGACCAAAACGAAGAATCTTTTTACACGGAGATACTTTTAGAAACAATCTGTCGCCGATTTGAAATTCAATTTCTTTACGTTTCAAATCCGTATATGATTTCTATCAATCTGAAGCTGCTTTCAAACTGTTGCGAATTGCTTTCACTTTCTCTTTGGTCTCTCTAACCAAATCAACCCCGTGAATCTTTTTCTCACTAAGCTTAGTCCAATATAGAGGAGTTCAGCATTTACGACCATATAAAGCTTCATACGGTGCTATCTTTATGCTCAATTGAAAACTGTTGTTATACGTGAATTCAACCAACGATAAATATTTTTCCCAATTGCCTTCAAACTCTAAAACACAACAACGAAGCATATATTCAAGAATATGTATAATTCTTTTGGGTTGACCATCTGTTTGAGGATGAAATGCAGTACTAAAGTGCAACCGTGTACCCAAAGCTTCTTGCAATTTCTTCCAAAATTGTGACGTAAACCTTGGATCTCTATCCGAAATAATAGAAATTGGCACTCCGTGCAATTTGACAATCTCAGCGATGTACAATTCAGCTAATCTATCAAGTGAAAAGTCTGTACATATCGAAATGAAATGCGTAGATTTCGTCAATCGATCAACAACAACCTAAATAGCATCTTTCTTTTTCGGAGATAGGGGTAAACCTGATATGAAATCCATCGTAACTCTATCCCATTTCCATTCTGGTATCATCATCGGCTGTAGTAGTCTCGAAGGCATTTGATGTTCAGCTTTGACTTGTTCACAAACCAAGCATTTCGACACAAAATCTAAAATGTCTCATTTTATGCCCAACCACCAATACAATTATTTCAAATCATTGTACATTTTAGTACTCATTGGATGAACAGATAAACAACCACTATGTGCTTCGTGTAAAATTTTCTGAATAAGCTTAGAATTTCTCGGTACAAAAATTCTACCTCGAAACAATAAACAATCATCAGACCTGATCTGATACTCTGAATCAGTAATCGACTCGCACTGTACTCTTTTAACTTTCAATTCACTGTCACATTTTTGAGCTTCGCGAATTTACTAAAGAAATACTGGTTTAGCTTTTAACTCAGCTAACATCGAACCATCATCGGATAAGGTTAACTGTGTGTTCATTGCTTACAAAACAAATAAACATTTTCTATTCAGAGCATCTATGACTACATTCGCTTTTCCCAGATGATAACCAATCACTAAAATCTTTCAACAACTCGAGCCATCTTCTTTGTCGCAAATTCAAATCTTTTTGAGACATCAGATACTTCAAACTCTTGTGATCGGTAAAGATATGATATTTTTCACCGTACAAATGATGTCGCCAAATTTTCAATGCGAAAACAATAGTAACTGACTCTAAGTCGTGCGTCAGATATTTCTTTTCATGCTGTTTTAACTGTCTGGAAGCATAAGCTATCTCTTTGCCCTATTGCATCAAAACACATCCCAAACCCTTCAATGACACATCGCTAAAAATTACAAACCCTTTTACAAAATGCCTATAATAGCCAGCTAATCCCAAAAAACTTCTGACTCAGATACATTTCTTGGTGGTTTCCAGTCAAAAAACTGCTAAAATCTTACTCGGATCAACTCAGATGTCTTCCGCTAAAATAATATGTCCCAAAAATCCAACTTCTCGGAGCCAAAACTCACATTTGCTGAATTTAGTGAACAGTTGCTTATCTCTCAATGTTTGTAATACAATTATCTAATGCTCGGCATGTTCAGATTTGTCTTGAGAATAGATCAGAATGTCATCAATAAATACATCAACAAATCTATCCAAATATGGTCTGAAAATTCTATTAATCAAATCTATAAAAACTACAAGAGCGTTAGTTAATCCGAATGGCATAACAAGAAATTCATAATGCCCGTACCTAGTTCTGAACGTAGTTTTTGGCACATTTGAATATTTAACTCGCAATTGATAATAGCCAGATCGCAAGTCAATCTTTGAAAATACAGTTGCTCCTTTCAATTGATCAAACAAATCATTCTCGACAAAGGATACTTATTCTTAATTGTAACCTTGTTTAGCTGACAATAGTTGATACATAGTCTCATTGATCCATATTTCTTCTTTATGAATAAAACTGGTGCACCCCAAGGTGAAAAACTAGGTCACGCAAAACCTCTATTGTTAACTCTTGCAACTGAGCTTTCAATTCCTTCATTTCTGTTAAAGCCATTCTGTACGGAGCTATTGATATCAATGATGTTCCTGGTACTAATTCAATAAAAAATTCAACCTCTTTGATCAGTGGCAACCTAGGTAATTCTTCTGGAAACACATCCGGATATTCACAAACCATTGGCACTGATTCAATCTTCAATTCAGACACTTTTGTATCCAATACATACACAAGATAAGCATCGTAACCTTTCTTCACATATTTCTGAGCTAACATCGTTGATATCACAACAGGCAATCCAATCGACTTATCGGATTGGAGAAGATGAATAAATGAAAATTTTCAAAAGCCCTAATTTTGGTTTGGAAAAGATGAATAAGTGAAAATTTTCATTTGTTTTATTTAATTTAACTTTAATTACTAATTACCAAAATTAACCTTCAAAATTATCACAAATTTCAAAATTACCAAGCCATTATCATCCACTAACATAATAATAGGCTATTTACCACATAAGGACCTCTACTTTAAGGTTCCATAGTTATTAGACACCTGTAGCTATTAGAAATCAAGTTTTACACTTTACGCGATTTAGTCCTTTTTATCAAATTGAGCATTCAAGCGATAAAATTTCTTAACGAAATTTTCATACAATCATACTATCATGTTGTAGACCTCAAAATAATAATAAAATAAATATTTTGACCTCAAATTTATGGTCTCAAAACCATTATTCCGATTTGACTAAAAATGAGCTATTACATTGGTATATTGTTTATTAGCTTTAAGAGTGGCAAATTTATGTTAAGGGATTTAAAAAGATTTAGAAAAATTACGAATTCCTCCTCATCCCTTTTTTGGTTGTCCTCCACCCTTGATGGAAATGGTACATTCTTTTGCACTAGTTCTGAACGTGGAGTATTTTCCGGCTTAATTACTAGTTCAGATCTTCTCTCCATGTAAACTTCTGTTTCAGGCTCATCAAGGTTTTGGTCTTCCGGCTCGACCTTATTTTCCTCCTTATTAGTTTACTTTTCTGATTTTACTAAAGTTTTACCCGAACAAAGTGCAATTGCATTTACATGCTTTTTTCTGTCCCTCCGAGGATTATTTTCAGTATTACTCAGAATATCTGTGCCCATTTGCCTCTGTAATTCTTTCAACTCACTCACAATATTGTGCATTTCTTTTTTTAATCCGGCAACATCTATACGAGTTTGTGCACATTCAGTCTTTACGTGTTGAAAATCGGACCTTATGTGTTGTAATACTCCTTACCCGTATTCATTGCCGGAATAGGGTATGAGGTATTACCGGAGTTTACGATTTTTTTTATATTCAATATAGCCCCTTTATAAATATCTAGCATTCCCTGCAATATTAAATCGAGACCAATCCACTTCAACCAAACCAATTCAACATATTTTCAAGATAAATTCATGCATATTTATAAGATAACGTCATCTCATACCCAAAACCAGGTTTGTTAACCATATTAATGGCTAACTTTATATTCATTTCACGTTAACATTTACTTTATTAGCTTATACATGCCATTGATTTCCAAAATAAAGTTTCTTTATATACCGAAATCCTGAGGTTGATAGTGTGATGTGTCTCCGACCAAATCCGACCTCCAAGCTCTTAACACTAAAAACAAGGAAAAAGGAAACGGAGTAAGCACTTCATGCTTAGTAAGCTCATGTAACAAGAATTATACTTACCTAATATTTTCAATACAATACGATAAACATTCATATATCCATTCAATGCATTATTACCCTAATATGCACAAACTCAACATTCAAGTTAGTACAATAATTTCCATGTACCAATAATATATACCATGATTGATGAGCTCATCAATACCATGCTTTCCATTCCCTTGTTATTATTTTTTTTCCATGTTTATCCCGTTGAATTTCTCGGAATTCGATGGATTTTTCAGAGGTACACTTTTAGTGTACATTTCTGGGCCCGTCAATTCATATTCATGGGCACACATTTCCATTTCAGAGAGCACACTCCCGCGAACCTCATCCTTACAGCAGGATTACCAGTCCAGGCTAAATCCCCTGTAATATAAACTCATAGAGTATTGTCAGGATTACCAGTCCAGGCTAAATCCCCTGCAATGACCATTACTCTAATGAGCTTGGATCTGAATTACCAGTCCAGGCTAAATTCAGACCCTAATTCGAATTACCCATCTGGGCTAAATCCATTTTCTACATATTCTTCGGGAGGGCTATATCAGGATAGGATCACCTGTCCGGGCTAGATCTTTTTTTACCGTCAATTCCTTTTCAGAGATCCATCGAAATTTCCTTTCATTCAACCGGGATTTCTTCTCCTTTTTATCAAATATATCAATGTTTCATTAATTTTCATACAATGAACATTCAAATCATATTCACATCAATAGCATACAATCTCAAGCATTTAAGAATATAATTCAAGTTACACGAACTTACCTTGATACTTGTTCGTAAACAAAAAAAATCTACTAATCCTAAACTTTTTCCTTTCCTCGATCTAGCTTCGTATTTGAATCTTCTGGATCTAAATAAATAAATTTAATTATCAATTTAATACATTTCATGTCCATATGCAACATTCTCTATAATTCAACTATTATTATTTATAGTTTATTCAAAGCTGTCTATTTGAGTCATAGTCACTAAATTATTTATAACTCGAGCTACGAAACTCCAAATTAAGATCCGTTAATTTTAACTAAAATTAGATTCATATATATTATTACCATAAAATTTTCAGAATTTTTGGTTTAGGAAATAAGTACATTTTATACTTTGAAGTCACCCCTATTCTGCTGTCTGACAGTTCTGACCCTTCTTCACTAAAAATTAATTATATATTCATAAAGGATTAAAATGATGTTCTTGTTTGTTTCTATTGAAAATAGACTCATTCAGGATTTTATACATATAAATTTAAGCCCCTAATTATTTTTCTTAAATTTTTTATGATTTTTCAAATTCAGAACAGGGGAACCTGAATTCATTCTGACCTTGTCTCAAAAAATTCATATATCTAAAACTTTACAAATCCATTGCTTACACTATTTCTTCTATGAGAAACTAGACTCAATAAGCTTTAATTCCATATTTTTTTCATCTTCTAATTCGATTTCTAAAATTTATGGTGATTTTTCAAAGTTAGTCTACTGCTGCTGCCCAAACTGTTTTTGTGCAAGCTGTTTATTACCATTTTCCCCTAAGCTTTTAATAAATGATAATTTCGTCCCTACTCAATTAGCCTCTCAATTGAGCTGATTTTTCTCAATTAAAATTTTATTCTATCACCTTAAACTAGTTTACAACCTTTAGAAATCATAATTTCAGCAATAGACTTTAATTCCAAGCATTTTCACAATTAGGTCCTAAAAATCAAATTCTATTAAAATTACCTAATAAAATCATCTCATAAACAAATTAAAGCTTTAATTTCATTCTATTTCATCATAAACTTACAGTACTCAACCATGGTTACTTTCAATTTCATCCATGAAATCAAAAACTAATGAATTTAATAGTAGGACCTAGTTGTAAAAGTCTTAGAAACACAAAAATTACAAGAAAAAGGCAAGGATTAACTCACTTGGTGCAAAAATTATGTAATACCAGCTTAGAGAACCCTCCTATGGCATTTTTAGCTGCTGGAATTGAAGAGAAATGAAGAGAAATCTAGATATTTCCTATTTAGTCCTAGTTTTATTTAGTTAATTTTGCAATATTCCAATTTTTCCCTTAATTTATCAATTTTCCTTCTGATTTCATGCCCTTGCCGTCCAGCCCAAATAAATTTTGGGTCTAATTGCCTTTTAAATCATTTCTCATTAGACTCTTAAGCTATTTAATCATTCTAGCAACTTTTACACCTATTACAATTTAGTCCTTTTCTTTTAATTGACTACCCAAACATTAAAATTTCCTAACGAAATTTTAATACCACATTACTAACATTTCATAAATATTTATAAAATTATTTTTGACTTGGTTTTACGAGATAGAGGTCCCGATACCTTGTTTTTATCCAATTTCTTCAATAATTTCTTTTTCTAACTAACCACTAAATCGGTAAAATTTTTTTCTATCAATATTTTCATACGATTTTCCTATCATATCAATTTTCATGCAAAAATATTGAAATGAATTTCTCTTTAAATTGGATTTGTGGTTACGAAACCACTATTCCGATAACCTTGAATTTAGGCCATTACATGTGTTGCATCTCATTTTCAATCTAGTCTAATCGTTGACCACAACCAACATGGTCATTACCTATGGATCTCTCTTGAGATATTTGCAAATGAGGGATTGATATTGAGGGTTTTATCAATTTGGAACTGGGTTTCCACTACCTTGATTACGTCCCCAACGTTAGATTTGGATGGTCCTTCCAACCAGGGTTGTAAGTGTTTGAATAAGGATTTCCACTCTTATTACCCAAGTAATTCACTTCCTCTGATTGGGTCACTGGGTATGACGTGTAGATTCGAGCAACATCGTTCATATAGGGCTTAATAGTGGTCTTTAAATGATGTAATTTCTCCAAAATCTATTGATACTTGTTGTCTTCTTTAACCACCTTAGCTCTTGAAGGCTTCTGACTATATGAAAAATGCTCGTTAGGCCACATGTATGAGTTCATTGCCATGTCCCCAATCAATTGACATACTCACTCCTAGGTATTGTTCATGAAGGCTTCGATTGATGCTCCATCTAAGCTAGCTCTCAAGCTCCTATCCAATCCATTATAGAAAATTTAAAATTGTAGCCAGTCTTACAAATTGTGGTGTGGGCATTTCCTAAGAAGCGACTTGAATTGTTCCCATGCTTTGTATAATATCTCGCCTTCAAATTACTTAAATATAGCAATTTTACACCTTAATTGGATAGTTAGACTAATGGGGGAAATTTTGGGTAAGAATTTCCTTGCTAAGTCGACCTATGTTGTTATGGAACCCGACTCTTGTGAATTGAGCATTCATAGGCATTATCGTAAAGCGAGAACGGAAAAATTGAAGATGGATCGTGTCATCGGTCATTCCATTGTATTTGAATGTGTCGTACAACTGTAGGAATCTCTTTAAATGTTGGTTCAGGTCTTCTATCATATTACCCCAAAATTGCAAATTATTTTGTATCATTTGGATGGTGGCCGTCTTAATCTCAAAATTGTTTGTGTTGATTGTTGGCCTCTTGATACTACCTCGGGCAACGGCTAAACCAGTTAACACGTACTCACGCAATGTCCGCTCTTGTCGAGCTATTAGTGGCTCTCTTTGTTACTGTGCTGGTGGTTTGATGTGTTCTTTGAACAGTGGGTTCCCTCGCGGCAATTCAGCCACCACGGGTGGGTTATTTCGCATTTGTTGATGAGCTCGCCTCAAGATTCTCTCCAGTTTAGGATCTGGCTCAATTGGAATAGTTCCACTTCAAGTCATACACTGAAATCAAAGTGTAGTGGAAATAAAATTAATAAGTGCAAAAAATAAAATAATATGACTGAAAATAAAATTTGTATCTATAATCCTAAATTTTCCTATTAAAATGCAAAAAAAATTAAATTTAAGCCTAATGCCGAAACCTCCTTGGGAACGGTACTAACAACTTGACAGCCACCAAACGTGTGAACATTTGGGCTGAAAATATTGCAACAAATAAATCTATAATTAAACAACGATTTCCGTAAGTATACGTGTCAAATTGTAATATAGTAAAGAACGTTACAATGAAACACTCAGGGAAGCATTTCGAGGATTGTACCTAAAGGAGGTTGAATTAAACTTAGATTAACTTTCTACAGTAACAAGGCTAAATAGTACTAATCTAAAATTATATTACGCAAACCAAATTAAAATGGGCTAATTAAATTAACATAAAATTATTTAAAACAAAAATCAACCAATTAACAATTGGAATTAAATCCAAGAAAACAAGTATCAGATCAACTCACTTCAGTGGTCTTAATTAACTTCAGAACTCGAGTTTTATTGAGTTAGCTATTAATTAACCAGTTATTACCTCTTGGCCTCTAACTAATTAACTAATCGAAAAATACATGCTTACCTCTCGACCTCACTTTCTTGACTGGGATAAATTATGATTTACTCGGTAAACTTATCTCTCGATCTCGTTTATCCTAAATTACTTCCTAGGTGCGTCACTTCCTAAGGTTTAATTACACATAATTTAAGCCAACTAATTCAAATTTAAACCCTAATTCATCCATTAATTAGTCACACATCCGTTTGCTAATCTCCCTAAGGAAATTAGCTACTCATGGATCTAGATGCAATAATACCTAAACTCATATTTAACATACAAAGCAGTAAATTAAATAAAAGAAATGAATAATAAAATAAATATATTTTGATGTCGATTTGTTCTTGGAAGTGAAATCTCCTTTAACGATCGCGAAGATCACTCCGATTGCAATTGGAATCCGGAAAGAAATAACTAAAAACTATTAAATTAAAAGCTTGGATCGAAATCGAATCCAATTTAATGAGAACAAAAGTTGTCTAGAGGACTAAATTGAAATAAATTAAAAACTAAAATAAAACCCTAAAACTAACTAAGTGGCTCACTTGGCCAAACCTTCTAAAATGAGGCTAAACATGCCTATTTATAGAGTTTATGATCTGATCTAATTAGGATCACTAAGTAGCCCAAAATTCTGATTTCAAGTCATTGTGTGGACAAAAATACCCAGGCTTAATTTTTCTAATCGTAGCTCGATTTCACAACACCACAAGACCGATGTCGCGACACAATCTTCATTTTCTAGATATTTTGGCTTCAAAGTTCAATGTTGCAACACCAGTCCTCACTGTCACGTCACTGCAGTTGTCCTTCGTCTTCTAAGCCCGAAAATAGTGTCCTGCACACTAAATAGAGACGTTTGATGTGCGTGATAAGTTTTATATTTATGATTGATCGTACTTGAAAACTAACTATTATCACGATAAAGGCAAGTGCACCTATCGAACAGTAGTATAGCTCACAGCAAGACCGGAATGTCGAACCTACAGGAACTAAAAGTACTAGTATTAACCTTCTTTTTATTATCTAGCCTAAAAATAAGAGGATTTGTTTTATCTAAACTAATTAACTAAACTAAGAATGCACAGGAAGTAAATTGGGGAAATACTTCTGGGAAAACTGATTGATTTGGACAATACCCAAGGGAAAATCCACCTAGACTTCACTTGTTATTTGACTTTGAATTAGACGATTTATTCACTTGACTCGATCCGTAGAAATCCCTAATTTATATTATTATCTATCTCGAGACTAACAACGTCTAACCCTAGGTTGATTAACTGAAATCTCTTTCTAATTAAAAACCCTAGTGTTGCATTAACTCGATCTATGAATTCCCTTATTAGGTTTGACCCTAATCCGACAGATTTATGTTGCCCTATGTCTAGGGGTGCAATCAAATCCGCTTAATTATGCTAGATCTACTTTTATACAGGGACTTTTGCTCCTCTGAATAAGCACATCAATACTTGAATCAAAATCCTGGAATATTAAAGTAAGAATTAAGAACACATAATTAAGAACAAATCAAGTATTTATCATATAATTGAGAAAATAATAACAAGATCTGTCTTAGGTTTCATCCCCCTTAGGTATTTAGGGGATTTAGTTCATATATGTAAAAGAAAACATCTCAGAAGTAATGATAATAAAACATAAAGAAAACCCAAAAACCCTAGAGGAAATTGAAGGGAGATCTTCAGTCTTGAAGGAAAATCTCACTTCTGAGATGGATCAATCGGCTTTCTTCGAGTAATTCCTTGCCTTCTACTCCCCTCTCTCCTCCTAATCCTCTTCTAGGGTGTTTATATAGGCTTTAGAATGCTTCAAAACCCTAAGAGTTGCCTTTTCCGAGTAGAACTAGACTTGGGCTCGATAGGACACGCCCGTGTGACATGCCCGTTGATTTCCCACGCTCGATAGGGCTCGATAGGTCGCTTAGGTCGTGTTAGAGTTTTCTAAATAGACACGAGTGTGTGGTCTACCCGTGTGAGGAAGTCCAGGCCGTGTTGATTTCCCACGTTGACCCATTTTTTCCGTTTTTGGCCCGTTTCTCGCTCTTTTTACTCTTTTATGCTGACCTAAGTATAAAATATGAAATTAAAGGATTAGGAGCATCAAATTCCACAAATATAATGATAATTCATCCAAAAATGTGCTTAAGCGTGGGATAAAATATGTATAAATTACGACTTATCAAATACCCCCACACTTAAGCGTTTGCTTGTCCTCAAGCAAAATCCTCAATTCACAATTAAGAATTCATTTTTTTCAACTTATAATTCCTATCAATAATATCTCAGACTAATCCATAAGTAATTATACATTGAGAATTCAACTAGAAGAACATCAAAGTTTCAAACATTCCAAGTTGAGCATTTTATCACGAAAACATAGGTGTTTCCCCTCATCTAAGTAATCACCTTTGATTCAAAATATCACAGAATTCAACATCCTCACTAAAGATTCACTCAAATCACTCAAGGTGTTAAGGACAACAAATTTATCACTCATCAGTCAATATGGAAAGTTATTACCATAGGCTTGCGTGAAAATCAAATCTCCACCATTATATATTTAGATGATGCATCAATCAAAAGGTCTTTAGAGGGTTGTAACATGGCTTTGGTTAGGGGGTATGGTCACAAGCTGGAAGAGAAGGTTAGAATCAAGATTGAATTGAAAAATTACCTAACTAGAAAAATACTAAAGCTGACAAATTACATTCCTAATTAGATGATCCTGAAATTGAGCTTTTCTTCATGGTTAACATTGTTTTAAACCAAGCATTACATAATTTAATCTCAATTGCAGCAACTTCGTTCGTTCTTTTTTTTTAAGAACATAGAACTTTGCTAACTATCAAAAATAAAACATAGCTAAGCAATTTATTCAAATCAAATCTCGACAAAAATAAGGATCAAATTAATTGAGGGGATTTCAACAATAATGGGTTATGGGTTAATATTGAGGGTAAATCAATGAATGGGCTCAAGGTTGTTCACTAAGGGTTGATTATGAAGGTAAACTTTTATGGAGTGAGTGGGTTAAACCTAAGTGCCTTTATCATCTCGACATATCAAATCAATAGTGTGGTCTTGACATGCATAATCGAAGCAAGTTCTAGAATACCAAATCAATATTGGCGCATTCATAGCAACAATAAAGTGAGCATGAAAGAATTAATATATGCTCTAAATGCTCAAGATCTCACAAAAATTGTGGCTTTTTTATGTTCACCCTGTGAATTTCAACTTCAAGATAATACCTAAACTTGGAGAAATAACCTAAAAATTTTTAATTCTCAAAAATCAACTTATCATGCTTAATTCTCTAATTTCTTAAAGTTTAAACAATTAATGCATAAATGCCTATTTTTTAATTCAAGACATATCAATAAAAATCATAAATTAATCAAAATTTCATTCTAATAGTGCTATGAGTGAATCACGTTAGAATAAGACAAAATTTAGGGATTTTTTGATAATGATATAAATAAGCCCGCCCACACTTAAGATGTACATTGTCCTCAATGTACAAAGATATATTTACTAAAAAATATAGATATAAGATCATAAGATAGCGAGAGAAGTGAAATTTCCTGAATGTTAAATGGAATCCTTGAATTGGAGTCATGGAAAGTAATCAGCTAAGGCAAGGGTGAGATTGGAGGAGGATACACCGGTGGTGGTAGAGGTTGTAAGTCCACAAGTCCTACACCAAAAGAATATTATAGCTGGTGGTATCTATGGTCGTGGTTGAGCAGGGCATGGCAGTCGTGGAGGACCTTTTCTAGTGGAGTTGCAAACTCCTAAGTAATAGTGAGCTTTGGAGCTCTTTATAACTGAAATAGAATCATTAACTCTTTAGGAAATATAAAGTAGCATGATTACTCATAAAGAAATGGCCAAAAACATAAATTACATAATATAAATTTTAAAACCTAAAGATGAAATAAAAATAGTATTAAAGAGAAATAAAATGAAAAGTAATTGAAAGAGATAAATAAAGATAAAAGTAAAAATTAAAATAAAAACAATAAATAAAAGTCTTCAAAAATATTCATCGCCAGATGGTTCGCGAGGTGGGGGTGGCGATGAGATGTGAAGGTGCTGACAAATCTAACGTAATGTTGCATCAATATGATCAAAGTGCTGAAAACATTGCTGCTCGAATCGAGTGAGGCGCTCTGAGATGTCAGAGAGTGAAGTAGCCGCATGAACTGGACGATGAATGGGAAGTGGCTGAGATGGTGGATCCTCGTGAGGTGGAGGGACATCATCAGTAATGTCCTCTGGGTCCTCCTGCTCGGCTGACTGGACGAGGCAGTACTGAGGACGATCAAATCCACGTCGTCTCTCGATCATCCTCATATGGAGCATACTCGAGGTACCCTGTGGAGACATCTGACCGATGAGGGTGAGGGAGGATGCTTGCACCGCCGTGTTGAGGAGACCGAAGTATCGTGCCAAGCGAGTCACATTAGGGCCAATGGAAATGACTCCCTTCCTATGCCGCTCTGTCTGATGGCGAATGGCGAGGGCGATGAAATAAGCGAGGTCGAATACGTGCCCATGTGCCATACTCTATAAAAAATAGGTGTTGTTAGTGTTAATGATGCCGGTACTCTCTTGCCGTCCTGTCAGGGTGTGGGCTAGGATGGCGTGTAAGTATCTCAGTGATGAGGAGAGAGCCGATGCCTTGGAGCGACTAGAGTCATAAGTGGCCGAAGCAGGGACTAGAGCCTTCTCGAAATTTGAAGGAGAGTAGTGGATGTGGCGATGGAGACTGTCAAAGTCGTCGTCATCATGAACTTCTCCGTATATAGTCCTAATGCGACACCAAACTCAAACATGCTCAACTGGTGAACTAAACTGCCGAGACAGAACTGGACCGTTCCGGGATCATCGAACTATGTCATAACGACTTGGAGGTGGAAGGTCGAACGGAGTTCTAATGTGAGCTCGAGATATGTTGGCTCGACGATCTCGAAGAAAAGCCCCCATTGGTCAGTAGTTAGGAGAGCCACGTCAACGAGTTCGATCTGCTCTAGGGCAGTCCAATCAATACAACGGCCCAAACCTAGGGGTAGGGCCCATAGTATCTGGAATAGTTTCTTCTGGGGTCTCGGTGGAAATTGGAGGAATGAGTGCCGTATCTCGGTGGTAGGACCCGAGGAGGATGTTGCTCATTTTCGCTTCTCCGAGGTAGGAACCGTAATTTTTTTGCCTTTTGGGTTTGTCATGATATCTGCAAGTACGAGTTTAATCATCAAGATAATCCCCAAATCAACCAATCATCATAATAGTCTAAAATAATCACTTGCTCGTAAGATAATATGAACAAATTATGCAAGCATGTCAAAACCAAGCGGTGATACTGCCTATGGAACAATAAAGAAGCTAACTAATGAATCACTCAATAAAAGCTATTATGAATTCTATTCAAAGCAAACGGTCCTAATATCTATATAGTATATTCCTAAGTTCTATTTGAAGCAATAACACATAGTGAACCTTAAAAATGTTAAAGTAAGAATAGTAGTAGTACTAAGAATATAATCATATAGAACAGGAAATAAGGAATTTCTAAATGAACTGAGAAAGTCATCATTCATATGTAAAATTAAAGTAGTAAAATGGAGCGAAAGATGCAAGAAAGAAAATCGAGAGTGGTGGTTGGAGGAGGTGCCGTGGTGTGTGGCGGTTGGGGGAAGTGAGAGGGAAGGGGGGAAAAGAGAGAGGAAGAATGTATAGGGAAGGGAGTACAAGAGAAGGTTTTGATGTGTATGGAGGAAAAATGAGGAGAAATGGTGGATTTTGGGGTGATGATCGGAGCTTAGGTGGCGATGGCGGTGGTGGGAGCGGTGGCTAGGGTTAGGGTATTGGGGAAGGGGATGATGAATAGTGTGGGTATATATATAGATTTTGGGGCATACAACCGTGGGGCATGCCCTTGTGCCCTTATTTTATCCTATGTGTTTCGTGATTTTCAAATTTGGGCTCGTTTGGAATTCGGCCCACGCTCGTTTTCTTTGGGCGTGTTGGTTCACATGGCCATGTCGCACGGCCGTGTCCTGCTTTGTTTGCTTCTCCCACGCCCGTGTATATATGCACACGCCCGTGTTATTTTGACAACTTCGACCACGGGTGGTGGGCGCGGGTGTGTCGCACGCCCGTATTAATTTCTTAGTTTCTACCACGACTTATAGACACGGGCGTGTCGCATGCCCGTGTTGATTTGGTAGGATTGCCCACGGCTATGTCGTACGGCTCTGGCAACGTATCAAATCCCGTGTTTGGGGAAAATTTTGCTCTGTTTTCACACGGCCGTATCACATGGACGTGTTGCCGCCCGTGGTCTGAGTACAGCCTAAGGTACGCCTGTGTGCCTGGCCGTGTGGATTTTAGAAAACCTGTGTTCAAGGATAATTTAGATGTTAAAAACTTAAATTTAAAGAAATCAATACTGTTAGTGCTCGGGTTGCCTCCCGAGAAGATCTTATTTAGATTCTAAACTCGACTTACCTCTCTGTTGCATGGTTATGGTGGTGTGAGGAGTTTACATTCCTCATTCCTGCTATCAATTTTATCAAAATAAGGTTTTAGATGATTACTGTTTACCTTAAACGTGCCGAATTTGGAGTGGGTTACCTCAACTGTACCGTATGGAAAAATATTAAGTACCGTAAAAGGGATTGCTCCATTAGGTTCAGAAGTGGTGATACGAGGGTCTGCTGCGTCTAGTAGTACTTTGTCTACAACCTTAAGTTGATTTGGTGAAATGTTGAGTCCATCATGGCGTGGTTTTGGTTTATCGTGTGAGTTCGATTTTTGTGTCTCGATCTGAAGTCTTCATTCTTCATAGATGGGTCCTTTTTTGTTTCTTGAACATGGCTTATGTATGCTCTTCGAACGTGTTTGCTGTAAAGAAGGTTGCACCACATGATCAGTATTAGTATCTTGATTTATACAACAGCCCTCAATATTTGATGTGTTACTCAAATTACGAGCTTGAAGAGTGATTGTTTCATGACCCACACGAAGTGGAGTTCACCTGTACCAACATCAATAATAGTTCTAGCAGTTGCTAAAAAGGGCCTTCCTAAAATTAAAGGCATGTCACTATCCTCTTCTGTGTCTAGAATAACAAAATCAATTGGGAATATAAATTTGTCAATTTTAACAAGTACATCTTCAATAATACCCCTAGGAAATCTGATTGTTTTATGTACCAATTGAATGCTCATCCTAGTTTGTTTGGATTTCCCAAGACCTAGTTGTTTAAACATTTTATAGGGCATGACATTAATAATAGCCCCTAAATCAGTCAAAGCATCGTTAACGTTTAAACTACCAATTAAACTAGGAATCGTAAAACTCTCTGGATCTTTCAACTCGTTCGATAGCTTATTCTGTAGAATGGCTGAGCAAACAACATTCAACTCTACATGTGACGCCTTATCCAACTTCCGCTTATTTGCTAGACGCTCCTTTAAAGATTTAACTGCATTCGGCATCTGAGAAAGAGCTTTAATAAACGGCGAGTTAATATGTAATTTCTTTAGTAATTTAAGGAAGTTACCAACTTGTTCGTCCGTGTGGTCTTTCCTTGTCGCACTAGGATATGGCACGCGAGGTTTGTACTCTTTACTTACCGATTTTCGCTTACTGTGGTCCACCTCACCTTTACCTTTACTTACCATAATTCCTTGCCTCGGTTCTGGTTCAGGTTCAACTAACCTTTCTTCATCTTAAATGGTAATCACATTAAGCCGTTCCATTGGGTTAGATTCAGTATTACTTGGCAAGTTACCTTGTGGTCATTCGAAAATCAGTTTGGCAAGCTGACCTATTTGAGTTTCGAGCCTTTGGAATGATGCTTATTGATTCTTAAGTGCTGTCTCAGTATTCTAAAAATGAGTTTCTGATACCGAGATAAATTTTGTTAGCATCTCTTCAAGGTTCGGCTTCTTTTCCTGCTAGTAGGGTGGTTGTTGAAAACCAGGGGGATGTTGTGGCCATTGTTTTCGGCTTCTTTTACTGTACGGGTTATTTTGAGGTCTATAATTATTGTTACTCATATATTGAACTTGTTCCTCCTTGGTGCCAGGGTTGAAGGGTGGAAAATCTGGGTTGTGCATTCCTCCATTTGAAGCACACCTCATCACTGGATGTACCTGAAGAGAACCATATAAATCATCAATCTTTTTATTTAAAAGTTCTACATGGTTTGATAGCATAGTGACCGCATCAAGGTTGAAAACACCAGCTGCTTTTGTCGGCTTTTTCTCATGACTTGCCACTGATAGTTATTCAGTGACATTTCTTTAATAAATTCATAAGCCTCTTCCGGTGTTTTGTTGTTTAAAGTTCTACCGGCGGCTGCGTCGATGAGTTGTCTTGTTGAGGGGTTCATACCATTGTAAAAAGTCTAAACCTCCAGCCATAGAGATAGCCCATGGTGAGAGAATCTTTTTAATAGGTCCTAGTATCTCTCCCATGCATCATAGAGTGTTTCTAAATCCATCTACACAAAAGAAGAAATATCATTCCTTAATTTAGCCATTTTAGCTTGCGGAAAGTATTTAAGCAAAAAATTTTCGGTCATTTGTTCCCAAGTGGTGATCGATCCTCATGGTAACGAGTTCAACCACTGTGTAGCCTTATTCCTCAATGAAAAGGGAAATAACCGAAGACGAATGACATTTTCAAAAATGTCATTGCTCTTAAAGGTGTCGCAGAATTCTAGGAAATTTTCCAAAAGAGTGTTTGGATCCTCGTTCTGCAAACAATCAAACTAAACAAACTGTTGTATCATTTGAATCATGTTAGGTTTTAGTTCAAAATTATTTGCAGCAATAGCAGGTCTAACTATACTCGATTCAGCTCCTGTTAAACTAGGTTTAGCATAATCATACATAGTACGAGGAGCAGGATCTTGATTTACTGGGTTCGCAACAGCCACAGGAGGTAGCAGATTATTATGATTATCAGCCATCTCCTCGGTTGTGGTTTGAATATCGTCCTCTTGCCCTTCCTCTATGTATTGTAGACTTCGCCTTATCTCTCTTCGGTTTCTACGAGCTGTGCTTTCGATCTCACTATAAAAAAGTAGAGGTCCTAACGGGTTTCTTCTAGTCATAAACTATAAAAACCTGCCAGAAGTAAATAAAAGAAAATTTTAATAATTTAAGAAAAAATAAATTTAAATTGCAATAAAAATAAATGGCTAAAGTAATAAGTAAGTGTTCCTAAACTTGGTGCGCGTGATAAGTTTTATATTTATGATTGATCGTACTTGAAAACTAACTATTATCACGATAAAGGCAAGTGCACCTATCGAACAGTAGTATAGCTTATAGCAAGACCGGAATGTCAAACCCACAGGAACTAAAAGTACTAGTATTAACCTTCTTTTTTTATCTAGCCTAAAAATAAAAGGATTTGTTTTATCTAAACTAATTAACTAAACTAAGAATGCAGAGGAAGTAAATTGGGGAAATACTTTCGGGAAAACTGATTGATTTAGACAATACCCAAGGGAAAATCCACCTAGACTTCACTTGTTATTTGACTTTGAATTAGATGATTTATTCATTTGACTCGATTCGTAGAAATCCCTAATTTATATTATTATCTCTCTTGAGACTAACAACGTCTAGCCCTAGGTTGATTAATTGAAATCTCTTTATAATTAAAACCCCTAGTGTTGCATTAACTCGATCTATGAATTCCCTTATTAGGTTTGACCCTAATCCGGCAGATTTATGTTGCCCTATGTCTAGGGGTGCAATCAAATCCGCTTAATTATGATAGATCTACTTTTATACAGGGACTTTTGCTCCTCTGAATAAGCACATCAATACTTGAATCAAAATCCTGGAATATTAAAGTAAGAATTAAGAACACATAATTAAGAACAAATCAAGTATTTATCATATAATTCAGAAAATAATAACAAGATCCGTCTTAGGTTTCATCCCCCTTAGGTATTTAAGGGATTTAGTTCATATATGTAAAAGAAAACATCTCAGAAGTAATGATAATAAAACATAAAGAAAACCCAAAAAACCCTAGAGGAAATTGAAGGGAGATCTTCAGTCTTGAAGGAAAATCTCACTTCTGAGATGGATCAATTGGCTTTCTTCGAGTAATTCCTTGCCTCCTACTCCCCTCTCTCCTCCTAATCCTCTTCTAGGGTGTTTATATAGCTTTAGAATGCTTCAAAACCCTCAAGAGTGGCCTTTTCCGAGTAGAACTAAACTTGGGCTCGACAGGGACATACCCGTGTGACGTGGCTTAGGCCGTGTTAAAGTCTACTAAATAGACACGGGCATGTAGTCTACTCGTGTGAGGAAGTCCAGGCTGTGTTGATTTCCCACGTTGACCCATTTTCTCCGTTTTTGGCCCTTTTCTCGCTCTTTTTACTCTCCTATGCTCACCTAAGTATAAAACATGAAATTAAAGGATTAGGAGCATCAAATCTGATGATAATTCATCCAAAAATGTGCTTAAGCATGGGATAAAATATGTATAAATTACGACTTATCAATGTTAGATCATCCTAGGCTCGTAGTAGCCCATTAAGTCATAACATAACTCAAAATTGCGCAAAAACGATTATTTTGTATAAATTAAACATAAAGTAATGAAAACAAAAAATGAGTTGAAAAGATATAAAAACACTAGAAAATAAGCTTGTTAAGTGCCAGAAAAACCTTAATTTGCCACAACGAATTGTGGTAGATCATGAGCCTTCATAATATATTATTTTTAAATGATTTTTGTAAAAAAATGTATATTAATATTTTTTATTTAATATTAAAAAAACTTGGGTTTTAGTAGAAATATATCAATATCAGTTGCTTTATATTTGAGTACATATTATTTTCTTATCAAATGTTCTTTGTTTAAATATATATATTAATTGTCCACTTAAACATGAATTTTTTATATTCAAATTTTTTAAATAAAAAAATCTATTGGATTGTTTAGAAATCCATCCTACTAGATCTATTGCATTCTCCGAAGTGAATGCAAGCATAAAAAAGATTAAATAGTATAATCATCCACATGATAAGTGACATATAGTAACCATTAAAAGTAGGAACATAGTAATAAATAACAAAACAATGAGAGTTCTTAAGATAACTCTTCAAAGGATAGGAATAACTTACATTATTAATGTGATATGAAATATCATTGGTGACATACTTGTTGTATCCATAAATATTTTGTAACAATGAATATAATCTGTGACAGCCCTAAAGTGACCCTAGTCGAAAAGCAGTTTCGGGACCGCTAAACCGAGTCACCAAATTATTTGAATATGATATTTATTGTCTAAAATATGTGAATATGAATGTGTGAAAGTTTTAAGCTTCGATTTAGTAAATTGCATGTGAATTTAGTCAATAGGACTTATGTGTGACACTTTTGAAATGTGATAGGTTAATCTATAAGGATCTATTAGTGCATGTAATCAAAAGGGTGGACTTGCATGTCAATTTTCCCCCTAATTAGTAGTGGCCGGCCATGAGCATGAGGGTGGACAAAATGTTATGGCTAAAACATGTCATAAACATGTTGGGTTAATGCTTTATGTTAGAAATAATAAAATAAAGAACATGGGCAATAAAATATTAGTGTTAGTAGTAGGAGAAACAAAAAAAAAATGTGTGTGGTTGTTCCCCCATTGTTCCGTACCTAGAAGAAAAAAAAAGAGAAAAAAAGGCTTCATCCTCCTTGTCCTTCTTGATCGAAAAATCAAAGGAAGAAGAAAGAAGTCTTCTTGCTTAATGTTCGGTTGGTTGGTGTTTTAGGAGGAGGTATGTTTGATGTTGTTCCATGAGATTCATGCATGTTTTTAGTTGTTAGCTTGATTTCTACCTAGCCCATGGTTTAAATCTTTGCTATGTGATGAAGATGAGCTAAGTTTCGGCTAAAGTGAATTTGTGTTGATGTCATTTGCATGCTAAATGTGAAGCTTTGTAATGATACATGTGATAGTGGATTTATGACTCTTGGATTTTCTTTTTAGCATTTTTTTTTGAGTTAGACATTAAGTTCTTTGTTTAAACCATGACCAAAATTGAAATGGTATGGTGTCTTGATGCATTCGGCCATGGTAGGAAGTAGAAGAGAAAAATGGTTGTTGCTCATGTTATTTGGATGAGAAATGGTAGTAAGGTGAAGTGCAAATGTTAGTATTTGATTACTAATGCATATATGTGTATGAGCCGAGTTTTGAATTTGAAACAAAATGGTATGTAGTAAATACAAGTAACCATATTTGTAGGAAGTATTAAGCATATATTGGCCTCAACATAGACATGCATATTCGGCCACATGAGATAGATTGGTGTTGCATGTATTCGGTTAGGGGCAAGCATATTGATGCTTTTATCTTGACTTAGATAATCGGCTCAAGGAGAATTTGTTAAGTGCTTAGTTAATTGATATTAGGTCAATGATGTGTGTATTCGGTCATAAAAGTGCTCATGAGGAAATGTTAGATTAATTGTATTAAATTGCTCAATGTGATTAAAAATGCGTATGACCATTTTGTATTTGAGCTAAAGGTGGCCATATGACCTATCAAATTCATTGTCATATTCGGCCATAAGCTAGCATAATGAGACGTTAATAAGTTAAATTTGTTTGAATTAGCTCAAGAGCTTAGAGGACCAAAGTTGGATAAGGGAAAGGAAAAAGTGATCGAATAGCCGTCGAAATTGTTCGACAACATCCGAGGTAAGTTTTCGAGTAATGAAACTTAGATTATGATTCGATTAGATTATGTTATAAGCAAATCAAAACATGCCCTTTGTATGTAGCTTTTGAGCTGAAAATGATAATGCTTGATAAGTGACTTGTGTTTGAATTCTAGTTACGAAAATGAAATATTGATGTGTCATGATTTATTGTTATGTGCATGGATATTTGGATTGATAACCGGGCTAAGCCCGAAGGCATTTGTGCGAGTTACTATATCCGGGCTAAGTCCCGAAGGCATTTGTGCGAGTTACTATAACCGGGCCAAGTCCCGAAGGCAATTGTGCGAGTTACTATAACCGGGCTAAGTCCCGAAGGCAATTGTGCGAGTTACTATAACCGGGCTAAGTCCCGAAGGCAATTGAGCGAGTAGCTATATCTGGCTAAACCCCGAAGGTACTTGGTTTGGGAATGAGCGATCTTGCTGTAATAATTTCAATTAATACGCTCGTAAAATCCCAACGATAAGGTACGTTTCGTATATGCATTGGAGTAGTGATTTCGTTTAAATATTATCCGCTCAGTCGATTAGTGAGCTTTCGGGCCTTTGGTTAAGTTGATCCCTTATGTATGAATATAAGGGTTGGAAATGTGAAGTAGGACTGATGTTGAGAATATGTGTATATGAAATTATCCGTTTAGTTATATGAATGCTATACTTCAGTTGTGCCTAATTTTATTTCTCAAAACTTACTAAGCATTAAATGCTTACTCCGTTCTTTGAATCTCTGTTTTATAGATTTTGGTTCGTCAGCTATCGGACTCGGGATTGTTGAAGTCGAAGTCGTCCACACTATCAAAGCCCTTTTGGTACACTTTTGGTTGAACTCTGAAAATGGCATGTATAGGACTACCCTTTTTGTTGTTGGTCATGTACCCTTTGGTTTTGTATAAATTTGGATAGCCATGCGAAAATGGCTTATATACACTTTGAGCATAGCATTATAATCGTCTTGTATGTTGTTCATTGAGAGGTATGGAAATGTTTGGTAACGATTAGCCATTGGGAATGGTTAATTATGATTATTTTGATGCTACGTATGACAAACTCTAGTTGATTCATGGAAAACCATAAAATAGGTAAGGTTTACCTTAAAAACAGATGCTGATAGCAGCAGTGGTGTGGATTTGAAAAATCACTAAAAATAGTAAGAATGGAGTTAAATAGTGAATAAATTATGTAATTGAACCTTGATGAATCTATTTTCATAGGGAAGTAATGAAACAATCATATGAATAGTATTTTATGAGATTTTAAAGTTTTTGTGAAACAGGGCCAGAGCGGTTTCTGGATTCCCTGTTCGGACTTAGGAAATTCATTATTAATTAACCAGAGATAGTTAGAAGTCATGCCATATATGTATAGATTCATTTTTGAGTCTAGTTTCTTTAGAAATAAACGGCATAAGTATTTAAGCCCTGTACAGGGAGATATATAAGTCGTAATGCATGAAGGTCAGAGCAGTTGAACCCTAAAACAGGGGAGACTTTAACTAATAAACTATACTAATTGGCCCGACCAAAAATTCTAGAAAAAAATTTTTAGATGGATATATGAGTCTAGTTTCAGGGAAAATTTATGAAACTGATTTTCGAGTTTTTTGAACTCAAGATATGATTTTTAAGGTGACAGTGACGCAGTTAGCCAGCTAGTCTGGAAATTTTTAAAATGGACTGTAAAAATAAGGGAATTAAGTCTGTTAACCCCTCGTGTCCGACTCCGGCAACGGTTTCGGGTACGGGGTGTTACATAATCCTTACAGATAAAAGTTATATTATTTTGTACTGAAACAAAATTAATATTAATGCAATATTTGAAAGCTCCAAAAAAACTAATAAAGTATCAAAATTTTTGATGGTTAATACATTGGTTTTAAAATATATTCACTATAATGGATCTCATATTGAGATTTTCAATGAGGAAAATTATTTTTTGTATGAATCATTATTGTTATAAATATGTACATCATTTGATAGAGAAAGATTCAGTAAATTATATTATGCATAATATTTGGATACCTATCTTTATTTTGAAAAGGATGGAGAAAGATTGAGCTTTGATTGTAAAAGATCCACTTGAATTTTGGATTAATTTAAGAAAAAACTATGACCGTCAGAATATGATAATTTTATAATTTGATGTAAAAAGTTGCAAAATCTCTTATCTGAAACTCGCTATAATTGAATGCACCTAAATTTGCAAGATTTAAAATTGTGATTTAGTATTATAACTCTACACTGTTTAGGATAAGTTCTCAATTAAAATTATGTGGGAGAATATTACAAATGAGACATTGTTAAAGAAAACTTTTTCAAATTTTTAGGCTTCAAATGTGCTATTAAATAAAAATTATTAAATGAAAAAAACCATAAAGCTCATCCTATTAGATTTGTTCCCTAAAGCAAATGTCACAATATATAAAGACATAATCTTTGACAAGGATGTAATAAGTGGCTATATAATAATCATAAAAGGGATGATCATATTAATTCTTCTCACCATTGGAAGTGTTAAAATTAATATAAATAAGAGAAGAACAAGAATTCCTAAGAGAACTCTTTAAGGAGTGAAGATAACTTATGTTATCGATGTTGTATGAAAGACCATTGGTCTTGTACCTGTCATACAACTAAATATTAAGTATGAATTGCATCCTTTTTTATGGAATGTGACATTAATTACATAATTATTAGATTTCTTACTAGTAATAATTCTTCTCATCATTAGAAGTGTTCTCACCCTAGAAATGAAGATATAGAGAAAAATAATATAAGAACAAGAGTTCTCAATATAACATTTTAAAGAAGAGATATAAAAGATCATTGGTTATGTACCTATCGTACACATGAAAATTTTATTATTCAATTAATATTTCTTAAAGAGAATGAAACATATGTCTCGTAGGCAATACAAAAGAAGCATTTTTCTTGTTTAATTACCAACATACCAACATTTGATGTTACAAAATTAATTTAGGGCTCCAGAAGAGCTAATATATTGTTACCCCATGTTCAATGTGATAATAGAGCATGCTAATCTTTCATAATACAAATTTAATTCAAGGCTCCAAGAGAGTTAATACAATGTTTTCCGAAGAAATAAAGAGATACTTAATGCATTATGTGTTGGATCTGGTGCCCTAACTGTAGTATTTTTATCTATGTAAACTTTTATTTTTCGAAAAAATTGGTTTAATAATAATATCTATTAATTAAATTAATACCCTTTGTATATTGTCTTCAATGGTTTTTGCACACAAAGAAAGATGGTAACAAATATTTGCTTACTGGTTATCTAATGTTTAATTAGTACTAAGCGATATTATGTGGCCAGATCATAATACGGAAAGACATCTTGTATTAGTAGATGAACCAAAACATGTCATTAGTATTGCGACAAGTCGTTTTTCAATGGTGTTAAAAATGGTGGTTTCAGAACTTCATTTCTGATGTTCGAGTCTGTAAATACTAATATAATATTTACGAGGTTGGTACTAAAGTTTGGTCCTTTAACTTTTTCAAATTGATAGTTAATTAATGTATAAGGTCTAAATTGTAAAAGTGGTAAAAATTAATCATTATGAATTTTTAATTAGTCGAAGGACCAATTAATTAATTTAACCATTAATATGTAGCCAAACAGTGATGGGGATTAGTTGTAACCTACAAAATAAGTTAATTAAGCTTAATTTTAATTAAACAAAGGTTAGTTAAGTTAATTATAATTAATTATAAACTAATTAAAGTATATAAGACAAATTAAAATTGAAACAAAACATTTTCTCATGTTCATCATCTTCTTCAAGAACGAAAGAGAAAATGATAGGGTTTCAAAACTTCAAAGTTTCGACTACTAATTGGTTAGTTCAATTTAGTTATTTTCTTGTAATTTTTATATTTTTGAGATCGTAGGAGCTTGACTTAGCTAGCCTATGTACCGATTTGCAAAACTGTTAAATTTTCTAAAAGTTTCCATTGATGAATGATTGAAGAAATTGATACTAAATTGTTAGATTTTAAGCTTAAAAGTGAAAAAGGACTAGTTTGTAAAGTTTAATTGGTAGTTTTTGAACATATGGACTAAAGTCTATCAATTTCAAAATTGATGTAATTTTAGATAGTATAAGGTTATAGAAGGATGTAATTGAGATCAATTTTTAAATCGAAGCTCAAATTTGAAAATTATGGCAGTTTCAACTTTAGGAACTAAATTGAATAAAATGCAAAACTTTAGGGGACACCCGAATAATGAAATTGAATTGGTACATGCATATAATGGGGTGATATAATATGTTTATAATTGGTAAATTGAATTGAATTATTATATAGATCAGGAATTGAACGAAATCGATGATAATTGGGGAAAAGGCAAACTTGTTTATTAGTCCTTAAAGATGCTATTGGTTGCTATTTCGTTAGGTAAGTTCATATTGTATAGTTGTATTTAATTTTTTTATTTAAATTATAAATATATGTTTGTTTAATTGAAAATTGGATTGTTTGCGATTTGGTAAAAAATGTGAGACTTGGAGTAAATTGTAAAGAAATGTATATGAACTTATATGTTGAAATTGCCCTGATGAACTTAGTAAAGGTCTTGTACATATGGATATGAATTGATTACTGAGATCTAGCATTTTTTGTGAACTCGAAGATACATGTGACATAGGTTTAGCTTAGACGAATAACTTGATGTCTTTTTAAAGGTTTAGCCCATACGGGTAACTTATCATGTAAATTTAAAGTTTGGCCAAGTAGTCGAATGTGTCACTAAAGGTTTAGCCCAGATAGGTAACCTAATAGGAATATATGTTCATTTCAGATGAGCATTTGGTATACCGAAGATATTTGAGACACATGTTTAGCTCGAGCGAGTAACCTAATGTCAACTTAAAGGTTTAACTCGGACGGGTAACCTAACACAATTATATATATTTTTAGCTTGAATGAGTAATTTTTGTACCGAAGATACATGTGACATAGGTTTAGCTCGGATGAGTAACCTAATGTCAATTTAAAGGTTTAGCCTGGATGAGTAACCTAAGCTGTATATATATTCAACTCGGATGAACAACTGCGGCATCAAGATACCTAAGTATGATAGGAGTTTGAAGTATAAATGATAAAATGTTGAATTGAACTTGAATATTGATATGGAGTAATGGCATGAATATATATATATATATATATATATATATATATATGAGATTTTTATATTTCATGATTGAAGGAGATTGAAAATATGGTATTCAAAATGACATGAATTTGTTTGATATATGATTGAAGTTGCTATATGATTTAAATTCATGATAAGCTCACCTTGTTGTTGTTGTTGTGATTTGCCATGTTTAGATAACTTATGTCAAGCTAGTAGCTTATTATGTTTGAATTGAAAGTAAGGTAAGATTTTGTTTAAATATTTATGAACTTACTAAGTGTTCGATATGCTTATCCTATTGTTTTCCCTTTTCCCTGTAAATTACCAACTTGCGAAATGTGTCTAGCGGATCGGAGAGAAGCTCACACTATCTTGTTATTGATTTGGTAGTCTATTAATCATTTTGATGCTTGATTTTGTGGCATGTATATAGGTGTTATGTTTTTGATAACATAGAAGTTGGTATAGTTGAACATTTTCTAATGTTTGAATATTTGGTAAGGTTAAAGACAAATTGTACATGTTAGTTTTGGTACATTTTGATCTATTTGTGTCGCGTGTGAATATGCTAAGCAAATTGTGCAAGTGTACACGTCAGATCCAGTAATAAAGTGATAAGTGAGATCGTCTCCACAGGGATCAGCCATGTATAAATTGGTCAAGTTATTATAAAGGAGTGTGTTTAATGTTATGACAAAAACAATAATAAGAATGCAAAGTTAATTAAGGAATATTGATGTGAGGAATATGTGAATTCTAACAAATAAATGAAAATGAGATGGCAAGACAAGAGTAAGTATGCAATGGAAACTAAGAGAATGACTACGTGAATAATATGTAAACAAGTAACAAATAAGGATGTGAAAATAGAGATGCTACAACAAAGGTTAAAGGATCTACGATGTTGAATCGTAAGGTTGGATTTACTGAGAATCTACCCTTATTAACCAATAATTCCTTGGCAAAATCAATTTTACTCTACTGCTCGGAGGAGATATAAAATGGCCTGCTTCTTTCGAGAGCAAGACCTCAAGTTACCTTGCCTAAAGCGATATATGTCTATAGGCCTTTAGCACGGTATCCAGAGCTATTTTGTTTTCTTTCCGTATGGAACACTGCTTTATGTCTAGAGATTGCAACAAGTATTCGGTCGAATACTTGCTCATATCATTCAATTTCGATCTAACTAACCTAACCTTGTCAGCATTAGATTAATTTCATAAATATGTTACACATTCATCCATGTCTAGAGGTTATACGCATGCGATACATAAATATCATTGAATGAAATAGTAAATTAAAACTAATCTAGGCTTTAGCTATTAAAGGAAATAAAGGTTTCATCAAGCAATCCCAAACCTATGAGATTAACTCATGGGTTGGTAAATAACATCCAAATTCAAAATAACATTCAACATCATTTTCATCAATTAAGATCACAAAGAAACAAATACAAAAGAAAATGAAGAAGTTAGGGAAGATAGCTTTTGCCTATCCAGCCCAAAACTCTGGTGATGCAATATCTTGTGATTGCCTTCTTCTTTTTCTTCCTTTTTGAATTTGCCTTGTTCACAATCATTATCCTCTACTTTTGTCTAAGGATTTTTTCAATTTTCTCTCTAACCGTCTCTCTCTCTCTCCTTCTCTCTACCATTTTTTCCTCTTTCTTGTTGGGTTTTATACTTCTTCCTTTAGAGTAAGTCCATCATCCCATGATCTCATGATCTTTTTCCTCCTTTTTAGGCTAATTTTTTTGGTACATGTACAACAAGGTTGATAACGTTTAAGTGTTGACTAGGTCACTTCCTAACATTGCCACGACATTCGTGTTGTTAAAATGTCAAACTTTTTGCCATGACAAACGTTCACTCCTTTACTTCTTTTCCTTATTCTGTACCTGTCACTTATCAAACAAATCCTTCCCACAAACAATTATAAGTAACATGTAATAACATTTAAGCATAGTCCAAGCCTTTTAATGTAATTTTCTAAAAACACTAATAGAAAATCCTAAAATGTAACTAAACTTACCTAAGTATAGGTAATTAACCAAGTTTAAAGGCATAAAATATAACTCCTTTCAAGAGTTATCACACCCCTAAACCTGAGTTATTGCTTTTCCTCAAGCAAGATATGCATGAATGCATCTATGCAAGACTTTGCCATCGTACATAACCACCTTGAATTGTTAGTCTACTCAAAGAACAATATATACATCAGTTCTTAGCAATATTCTTTCTCCAAAAATTTGTTCAAGTGTCAGAGGTTTGCTTAATAAAGGTAGTGTAGAAAATTTCATCTTAAAAAAAATATTTCCTAAGTGCTCATGTGTGCTTTCTAGCCATAGCAAGCATCTCATAATTCACTTAGTTCATTTGTTATCTAAACTCAAGTTGCTCTAAGCTTACTCAAAATGTATATGTATTATTCATATTTGGTAAAAAATAAATATGGGGGATTTAGCATGTCACAAAATTCTTTGACTCGATAATCACAATGGAGCAAACATTGAATTACCGAGTAATCAATCATGTCAAAATTTAAATCAAAGTCACTTTTGAAGCTAAGGCTTTTAACGTAGAAGATGGATGGAGCAAACAACTACCTCCTTAGCTACTCAGCCTATTACTTTAGTGGAGTGCCCCTTTTTTTTCATTACACACTCTTACTCAAACTCACCTTTCTAGTCAACAGCATGATGGAGCAAACAAAGTAATGCTGACCTACTTGGCAATTCAATGCCTTGGAGTGCCTACTATCCTTTATTTAGGTAATGCTCTGTAAATTTGACTGAGTTTGGCTTCAAAAGTCTCTAAGTTCATAAAAAGACACTCGCTATAGTCCAAAACTAACTGAGGTTAGGACATCTCATGTTTAGGAGTTAATTTTCAAGCAACTCTTGTAAGCTAAATTCACCTAATCCACTGTCACATGTTCTAGGGGTATTGAAGAATTTACGCTCACCATCGAACATCATAAGTAAAGATTGTACTCATCGTAGGCAGAACAAACTGTGACAATTATGTGTGCTATGTCAAAATAAATGACAGGTGAACCAAAAATTAAAACATGCTCAACTAACTATTTAATGCAATACTAAATGCTTAACACACCCCTTAACCTAGGGGACGAATTTTCCTCAATGCATGTACGGATATACAATAGAAAATGTCATGGAAAAATATATGAAATGCATGATATAAGGGAAAAGAACTTCCCTATCTTAGACAAGAGTGTAGTTACTTCACTCTATCCTGCGAGTGGATTTACGTGCACTGTGTTTATAGCATATTTTCTTTTTCAATGATTGGAGTGGCACGTCTTCTTATTCATCATTATATTTGGTGATTTCATCAATAATCTGATTAATCTCATGATATTGTTCAGCCGTATGTTCAATAAAGGGAGGTGGAACAGCTGTAGTGCTGTCCACTGGTGGTATAGGCGTGGGATTTGCTTCTTCTTCTTTCTCACCATCAGTTGCAATATTGATTGATTCTATTTCTCTGTTTCTTCCTTTGGTTATTTGGTTTCTTTCTTTGTAATGGCATGGTTTGTGGAAACAGGGTCTGTTCTACTACAGCTGCCCACAATTCCTTAGGGAAGTTAGGAAAAGCAGAAATTGGCTTGATCAAATTCTTTTGTAGGAACCTTTTCAGAGCAATGTCCCTTCTCTCCACATAGGCCTAATAGATAGCCAATTTGTCCTGAACCTTTTCCAAATCTACAGTAAGCTAAAGTTGCTGAGTTTTGAAAAGATTATTCTATTTCTACAACTTCTCTAATGAATTGAGCACTTGTTGCTCGAATAAACTGTTAGAAGTGGAGGCGGTTGCAGTGGCAAATGTTGGTGTAGAGGATGTTGAGGCTTAGCCAGGAGGTTGTTCCCGTGGCAAATCTTCCCAGAAATTTTTGCAATAATCAATCTTGTAATGGCCGTTTTGTTTGGGATGACATCTTTATTGGCTTGGACTGAGACATGAATACGCTAAAAAAGCGTAGTGATTAAAAAAGGAAATTTCAGACTCTCGGCATTCTGTTGTGCACATCGATCAAATTTTTGGAATATAATCTTACCCATATTAATCTTCCTACCTTGCATGATGGAACGGAGGAACAACATCCGCTCCTTATAAACTGTTAAGTTATAGGTAGAAGGCAGTAGGCGTGTCTTAAGGAAGTGAGACTAAACCCTGTACTTGTGCTTCAAAGATGCCCTTTCCACGGTGTAACAATCTTTCCTCGACATCGGCCATTTAGTTCCTGCCACACAAAGGTCTTGAAGAACCTGGTTCAATCCATCAGTAGTGATGGCTGCAGCAAATTGGGTTTGCTTGTCTTGGATATCAGAAAGACCATATTGAGCATTAACAGTGTGCTCATCAAATAAGACCGATACCCCTTGCACATATATAAAATCAACATTTGGGGAAGTAAGGTGAGGATAGAACAGACGAACAATCTTGGTCAAAACATCCTCTGGATGTAAACAAAAAATTTTCCATCCATGTTGTTCAACGATAGTAGAAAAGGAAGCGTCGTGTCCCATGAAAGGCTCGTCTTTAAAAAGAAAAACATTTTCCAAGAAAAAGGATGACTTGAAGATGTTATTCTAGTACCACTCTTTTGCCGCAACCTTAAAGGAAGTGCGAGGTGGCATAACAGATGATTGAGGGGTAGATCATCTAGCCATTGTGGAAAGTTTAAGGTAAAAGTCTGTGTAGAAAAGGAAAAAGAAAAATTGCAGTGTCTGAAGAAAGCACAAATAGTATGGAAAGAAAGAAAATTTAAGGTAACTGTAAAAGAATTAAAGGGGTTAGGATAAAAGAAAAAGACGACAAAGTAATGAGTAAATGGGTATGACGTGAGTGATGGGAGGTTGATAATTATGGCCTAACTT
Source organism: Gossypium hirsutum (assembly GCF_007990345.1). Lineage (NCBI taxonomy): Eukaryota > Viridiplantae > Streptophyta > Magnoliopsida > Malvales > Malvaceae > Gossypium > Gossypium hirsutum. The sequence continues at coordinate 104,379,720 of NC_053431.1, read as the reverse complement.
TGGTGTGATGGAAATTTGGAGGGAAAGTGAAAAGGTTATAGGCCCAAATATTTGGGACACAAATTCCTAATGGGCCAATACGTATCATACGGCCTAACCTCAAAATTGCCGTTATGAGATAGTGTTGATGGTTTAGAAAAATTAGATGTGCAAAATAAGTTTTGCAGCATGGAGGAGGGAAAAACAAATGGATTTTTGGGGGAAACTATGAAGTGACCTAGTCATAAAACAAGATTTTGGCTTTTCTACCATAGGCTACCCAAGTAACGTAATGGGCCCAACTGTCCAGAAATCTCTCCCTTGGACTTTTCTGTCTGGTCAACCCATATTACCTCGTACGTCAACATTCATTTCCCAGTTTTTCATGGCATAACTCTTTTTCGCAATGCTGTGGCAAACTCCTCTTCGTAGGACAACTGATAAGTTCGCACTTTTTATTCTGTCTCTAGAATCCATGAAAAAAAACTACTCAAATATAAAAACATAAATGGAAACAACATTAAATAATTAAAGATAACTAATAATAAAAATGAAATTAAAGTAAATCAATTAAATAAAAGAAAGATAGAAAGAATTGTTAGCTTAAACATCTCGAAGGTCAATGGATTATTTGTCTCGATCCGCATAAGCATTCCAGTAGTGCTTTAAATGTTGTAATTAAATTTAAATGTGACCCCCATTTTCATATCTTTAACATCAATAGCTTCATGAAGGTATACTCGAGCTACTTCAAAAAGACCTGACCAGTAAGATTTTAATTTACCAAGGAACAATTTTAGCCTAGAGTTGAACAACAACACCTGTTGTCTTGATTCAAATTGCCTTGATATAATGCTCTTATCATGCCACCGTTTGGTCTTCTCTTTGTACAGTTTAGCGTTCTCATATGCTTGTGCCCGAAATTCTTCCATTTGATTCAGTTTTAACAACCTGTTATGGCCAACAACTTTGTAGTCCATATTCAGCTTTTTAATATCCCAAAATGCTTTATGCTCTAACTCAACAAGTAAGTGACATGGCTTTCCGAAAACAAGCTTAAAAGGTGACATCCTTAACGGTGTTTTGAATGTCATATGATAAGCCCACAAAGCTTCATTGTCACACCCTAAAATAGGACCTAGAATTTTTAGGGGTATTTTAAGAATTTTGGCCTTTATGAGCTTGGAATTTTGTAAGGTTGGTACTCGAAAATGTTTTCAACAAAGGTTTTCATAAAGTTAAGTCAATTTTTGGAAACGAGTTTTGAATGTCTTTAATTTTAGAAAAGGGACTGATTTGTAAAAATATCAAAGTTGTGAGTCTTTATGAAACAATTAAACCAACTTTTCGAAATCAACCTAATAAACCCCCATTCCCAATTATTTTCACGAATTCTTCTTCCCATCTCTTTAGTGTTGTTGTCCCTCGCTCTTTTTCACTCTCTCAATTGAGTTTTGACTCCCAAACTATAATACTTTGAATTTCTATCTCCAAGCATTAGACCTCTCTAAATCCTCAAGAAATTACCCAAAAATCTCACCAATTTGATCATCTTCTTCACTTGTGGGTTTTTTCGGGTTTGCATCAAAAACTCATTATTCTTCTCATTAAAGGTAACCATTCGCATTCTCATTAGTTTTTAATATTATTGGGTCTTTGAAACTGAATTCTTAGTCATTAAATAGCATGTGTTGATTAAAAGTCGAAAATCAGGTCTTTAATGGTGAATTCTGAGTTTGTGGATAAAAACTTGGTTTTAAAGTGTTTTTCAATTAGTTTTAACCTAATTAGAAGCTTTCTACAGTAGTTTCATCGAGGATTTCTTGGGTTTTAATGAATTTTCATCGTTATAGCAAAAAAACTTGTTAAAATTTTTTGATACCTTAAAAACACATAGTTTTGTGTAGTTTAAAGTTTGAGAATTAGTCGTGCGGAAAGATTAAGTGTAGACCAAGTTATTTGAATTTTAAGGTTGTCATGCTAAAGGGTTTGTTATATGAGAATGTAATTTAGGCTTGTACTTTGACAGGTTTAAGTGAGTCATTGGTTGTTACTTGACTGTGTATATCGTGTGATTGTTGTGTGTGAAGCCTCAAATTCATTAGAGCCTACTACGAGTTGAAGGAAGAGCTAGTTCAAGCTCTTGATTTACGACGAAAGTTGATAATCAGTGAGTGTTTTAAAATCGTTGCTCATATTTGGGAATTTAGAGGTAGCCTAAACCCATACTCTAAATTCTGAGTGTAAGTGTTCTTCTACTTATGCTGAATATGAGATAAATATGTTTGTGAATTGTGATAAAAAGAATTATGATGTGATAAAATAGGAACATGTTGTGATGACTGTTGTGACGATAAATATAAGGGTATGTTATCCTTGCCATGTGACAGTGTGTATAATGTGCTAATGATATGATTATGCGGTGAATATGTGCGGATAATTGATAAGTAATATTTGATGACATTATGGATATTTTGGCCTTGTGACTTAATGAGAAAATTGAATATAGTTGGCATGCCATAGGATTGTGAGTACTCATATATATATGTGTTGTGATATATAGGGCATTGAGGCGTAGGGACAGTTTGGAAAGATAAGGGAATGTGAGCCAAGCTTATAACAACTTGGTTTAGACCCTGGTCAGAATAGTGGTTTCAGGACCACAAATTCGAGTCAGAAAAATATTTTAATATTATTTTCTGTGCTTATTATATGTGAATTAGTATGTATAAAAATTTCGTATGAAAATTTGATTGTTTGTGTGCTTAATTTGATAAAAGGACCTAATCGCGTAAAATGTAAAAGTGGCCTTCTATTTGTTAAAGTACTTAATTTCTATGTCTTATTAAAGGAGAGATCCTTGTGATGCAATTATACCATGGTTTTAATGAATGGACATATATAGATATGTGATAGTGGATTTTAAATGAATTTAACAAGGCTAAATAGGTCATTTGTGTAATAAAGATTAATTAAATCAAAACAAAAGCAAAAATTCATTCATTTTTCACATTGCTTTGTCGAAAATTAAAAAGAAAAAGAAAGAACAAGAGCTTTTGTAACGCCCCAATTTTCGGGAATTCTGTGAATGTTGGCATAGGTTTAATTATGTTAGTGGGCCTCTAGAAGGCCCAAGCTTAAGATAGAACCTGGCAATTTTAGTTAATTTTTGTTCCATAAGAAAAAGGGGGTGAAATTATGAAATAGAACCTATATGAAAATGTTTGAAAATGCTATAGGCTAAATTGAAGTGGCCAAATAAATAGGAGTGCAAAATAGGAGGATTTGCATGACAAACCTCCCATTTTACATGAAGTGGCCAGCCATCATGTTGTTGTAGACAATATAAGCACTTGATATCCATAATTCATGGTATAAATTGATAATGGGTTAGGTAAATGTTCCATGATAATGGATTAGGTAAATATTCCATGATAATGGGTTAGGTAAATGTTCCATGATAATGGTTTAGGTAAATGTTCCATGATGGGCATTTCATGTCTTTTGTATTAAAGAATTAAATGGATGAAATATGAAATTTTATTAAAAGAAAAAGGGGTGAAAAGAACAAAGTTTTGTCCATCTTTGTTCATCATAGCCGAAAGTTAGAGAAGAGAAAGGAGAGGAGAAAGCTCTTGAATGTTCGGTCACTTGGGGAAGAAAATTGAATGTAAGTTCATGGTAGTTTGCTTCTATCTTGATGTTCATGAGTTCTTCTTGATCCTACCTTAACTCTTGAAGCATATTTTGGTATTTAGTTGTGTTGTGAGCATTTAGTCATGAATTAAAATGAAGGAAATGGTTGTTGTTTCATGTTCTTTTGATGAAAAATGGAAGATAGGTGAAGTTGAGCCAAACAAATGAGCATGCATGTGCCTTAGATGCTAAGGGGAAAAATCGGCTAACATGTTGTGCTTTAAAATGATGAAATGGAGATTATACTTAAGTAAAATCATAGATATGTGATGATTGATTGGTGATATACATGTTTAAATAACAAGCATGCAAGTTAGGTGTGAAAGAGTGATTTGGTAATAAATCTGCTTGGGACAGCAGCAGTAACGTGACTTTGGAAAATCACCATAAATTGTGGGAGATGATTTAGAAGCTGCATAAATTATGTAATTAAAGATTAATGAGTCTAGTTTCAAATTTAATAAACGAAAACATATTTTGAATTCTGTACAATGAGGAATTTGATTCGTAATGAAGAGTGGTTAGATTAGTCAAACAGTGAAACATGGGAAACTTTAAGAAAAATCTGGTATTGATTGGCCATACCAAAAATTCTGAAAATTTTATGGATAGAAGATATATGAGTCTATTTTCAGGAAAAATTAACGACACTTGATTTGGAGTTTCGTAGCTCCAGTTATAAATAATTTAGTGATTGTTGCTCAGGAAGACAGCTTGCAGTGAAATTATGATTATGTGGTAAACATTGACAAAAATTTGTTAGTGAGTTGCTTATTGTTTTCTTATAAGCTTACTATGATCTGTAGGTGTGGTTGGCCGAATATTGTAAGGGGTTAATACGTAGTTTGTATTTGAATAGTTAGATTAACGTGTTAGTAATCCAATTGTAGGCGGTTCGTGTGTGGATCTCGTCAGCATATCGTCGCAAACAGGTGTGTAACTGACACCCTCTCATAGACTAGATTGGCAAAAGCCGAAAAGCCGAAATGCTGAAAAGTCGGTATTTTGGGAATTTACGAGTGTGCGAATGCTCGTAAGATAGTTGGCTTTGTATATTTGGTAATCTAAAGTAATAAACTGTAGTACGCGCGATTTCCTACATTTTTATAATTTGGGCTTAATGGGCCAAAGATCGGGTTCATGGGCCAACGGGCCCAATTCGGTAAGTATGCGCGGTAAGTGTTCTAATAGTACGTAAATAGTTAGGATATGCATGAAAACCCTAAAAGCAGCTAAATTACTATAATACCCCTATGTATGGAAAATTACTGTTATACCCCTAGGGTTAATTTTGACTGAAAAGCATGACAATCTGATTCTGTATGATGTATGCCATGATTATATATCTGTTGCATGGGGACATGGGTTATATTATGGAGGAAGCGTCCTGGTGGCTATGCCACAATTATCTGATCTGGTGGCTCTGCCACATATATCTGTCCTAGTGGCTATGCCACAATTATCTGATCTGGTGGCTCTGCCACATATATCTGTTCTGGTGGCTCTGCCACAATATCTGTATCTGGTGACTCCGTCACAATATCTGGCAACCTCGCTACGATTTCTGCGGTGTGTAGCGGTTGGGTGGGTCGAGTTGTTTCCCCACACGGTGTAAGGTTGGTACGGGGGTGTATACGGTTGGATATGGTTGGGTTTCTGCATAAACATGTAATATCTATTCTGTTCTATTCCGGGCCTATGGGCTTTATTCTGAATTCTGTTCTGGGCTAAGGCCAACTTATTCTATTTCTGTGGTTTGAGCTGATATAGGCTATGGTTGGGTTAATTTACACACTGAGCTTCCCCAAACTCACCCCTTTTATTTTCATCCACGCAGGTAATCCCCAACCATAGTGGGCTTGGAGCTGTGAGGGAATTCGGAGTGGCCACCCGTTCTGAAAGTTTGATTTTCTTTTGGTGAACTGGACATCCTTTTAATTACGTTTGAGGTTTTGGGCTTTTAAATGTAATAAGGCCGCTTATTTATTTTTGATGGTTTTTATATGTTTTATTAAGATAGGTAATATTTATATTTAATTGTTGAAATTGGATAGCTTTAGGGCGCATTTTCAAAAACAGTAATTGATTTCAAAATAACACGAAAACAAGCAAAGCTTCCGCAATGAAGATATTTTCCAAAATTAATCACTTTTCCTAAAAATGACTTAATCAAATCGGTTTCCTAGAAATATACATGACGTTAAGGTATGGCAATGGCGGTTTGCATGTCTAGGATTGGATCCGAAGGGAGTTTGGTACTTAAGCAGTCCGATGGACTCACCTCCTCTTTTCCGGTTTCTTACCTGGTGCACAGCTTCCATTCACTTTAACCTATAATGAAATCATCTTTTAAAACACTCAGTAAGTTTTCTTTCTGGATCGGAAATGTTTTGAATGCTTCGATGTGGCATGTCAGATCCGGCCATAACATCTGGGCTAGGTAAGGGGTGTTTCAGCTTTAGGGTTCGACTATTAATTTTGATGATTAAGGTATGTGTTTTGATCCATTTTTTTATAATTTCTACATTTTTGTGATCGTTGCTTTGTGTTTTACTAAGCCTATGTCTCAATTTCTGATTTTATTGATGATTTTGAGCTGAGCCATTGATGAAATTATGAGATTTATGAAGCTTGATGTTCGTAAATGAAAGATATGTATTTGGTTAATATATTTTGTCTTTGAATTTTTGATGAAATTGAGTAATTTGGGCTAAATTGTGAAAATGAAAAATTTATGAACTAAAATGTGAAATAAATGAAATATGTGGACTTATATGAATATTAGGAATATTCAGCTAAGCACATGCCTAAATAAATTTTGTGTATTTTGTGATTTTTGTGATTAGCGACTAAATTGTTAAAATATGAAAATGTGAGGGTTAATTTGTAAAATGCCCTAAATATGTATATATGGACTGATTTGAACCAATGTGAGTTTGAATAAATTAAATTTGAATTGATATAAATCAAGAACCAAAGAAAACGAAATTAGACCGAGGAAAGTCGAAAGTCGTTGAGTAGTCGACTCCGTCTGTTCGAATCCGTACGAGGTAAGTCGATATACAAATAAACGTGTTTTGAATTGAATTACTATTGTTTATATACTCTTGAACAATGATGAATGATTATGGAGTTGAGTATGAGATATCTAAGGAAGTATCGACAAAGTTTCGACATCAGAAAAGCCCCGTACGAACCATAGGAATAGTTAGGATACATATGTCATGAAATAGGATCCGATATGTGATTTCGTGTAAGACCACGTCTGGGACGTTGGCATCAACTTATGAGTGGAAGACCATGTCTGGACATCAGAATCGTATTTTATTTCGTGTAAGACCCTGTCTGGGACAATGACATCGATATTTGATTACATGTAAGACCACGTCTGAGACGTTGGCATTGTACGAGTTTTTCGAGCTATTCGAGTATCCTTATTGATTCCAAATGGTTCAACGGGAATTTTGAGAAAATGGATGATTATGTGAATTTATATTCAATCCAGGTACGTTTGAATTGTATACCATTTTTGAGAATGAAAAGTAAGTATATGTTCTTTGGTGAACATATGATATAAGTATGAGTTGCTATGAGAATGAGTTATGATATGTATATGTGAATCATGTTCAGATGAAATATAAGAGATATATGTTATGTGAATGTATTTTGCATTGAATTATATGAATGAATTGATCTAGATTGATGTTATTTGTTAAGTTTATTTGTATATGAATTACTAAGCTTTTGAAAGCTTACTTTGTGTGTGTTTCAATTATTTTATAGATATCTTAGCTATTGGGAGCTCGAAGATTGTTGAGGATCATCACCACACTATCGAACTCTATTTTGGTACATATTGAAGGTGTAAATATTGGAGTGTTTTTTTGAATATGTTCAGTGAAGTGTATATTTAGCCATGTGATATGGCTTAATTATGGTTGAATTTATGGTTTGATTTTGGTATATGATATGTGATGCAAATTATGCCTATGTGATGTGTTCATCAATGGCTAAGTGAATTGGTCAATTTGGTAGGTTTTGATGTGTGCTTATTTAAGGATTTGGTAAGATTTTGGTATAAGAATGAATGAATTTAAATGAGGTTATGAAACAAATGTTTAGATATGATTTTGTCTTATGATTTGGCATAATTTGGTATGGTTATTAAGCATGATATTGGTTGATTATGATATGGTATGACTGATGTGTGTTTTGATTCTGAATTGGTTGAGAATTTGGAATAAAATGCTTGGTTTTGGTGCTAGTAGGTTTGACCCTAAAAGGGTGGAAAAATTGGCCTTGTAAATGGTCTATTTTTGCCCACACGGGCAGGGACACGGGCATGTGTCTCAGCCATGTTGCTCAATGGCCATTTCGAAGTGAGTCTGGGCAGACCACAAGGTTGCACACACGGGTGTGTGCTAGTTCGTGTGGCCAAGTCAGTTTCGAGCATGGGCTAGACACACGGGTGTGTGACTGGCCGTGTGACCCAAGTCAGTGACCTCCCTAACTTTCACACGACCTGGCATATGGGCGTGTCATGTAGCCGTGTGGATAAGTCAGTATGTATGCCCTGTTTTGCCAAGGCCTAGACACACAAGCGTGTCTAATGCCGTGTGAGGCATACGGCCTGCTCACACGGACATGTGACCTTTATAACTTTGAAAAATGTTTAAGTTTCAAAAAATTCTCGTATGAGCTCGGTTTAGTCCCGACCCCTTTCTAAAGTATGTTTAAGGTCTCATAGACCTATATAAGGGACAATTGTGAATGATTATTATATGTTTTGATTATGTTATGCTTAAGTATATGTGAATGTTCCGATATGTCTGGTAATGCCTCGTAACCCTATTCCAACGACGGATACGAGTTAGGGGTGTTACAAAGCTCCATTCACTGGGATATGTATGTGTGGTGTGCTAGAGAGCGTTAGCTATATGCTTCTCTTATTGGATATGTCTATGATTCTATGTGTGGTATGTTGGAGATCCGTGTATCCGATGAGTGGTGTTAGAGTCCACTTTATGTTTTATAAACTCAAAAGCCAAATTATCAAGCCAAATTATCATACACTATGACTAAATGTGGTTGTATGTAATTATATGTGCTTATATGTGATTGATATGTATCAGAATATATATGTATGCCTAAACGTTCATATAATAAAGTGTAAAATGTGTGGAATATGACTAAATATGTGAATTGTGACATTTAGTTAATGACATTTTGAGAATATGTTGTATGTTGTTTGGTTGATGTATGACAACTTGTTTGCGTAGTGGTTGTCCTAGGCATTCACTGAGCTTGTTAAGCTCACCCACTCCATTTTATCCTTTGCAGAGTAGTTGCGTTCCTGGTGTAAGCGGTATGGCCGTCGAGAGATTGATCCAAGTTATTCTTTATTCAATATGGCCGTTGAGACATTTATATCGATTTTGCTAAGACGTATTTTGGATTTTTTGCATATTGTGTATGTTTGGAAGCTTTTGAACTTGGACATGGTGCTTATATTATTGTTTGGACATTTTGGTGCTCTTGTGACTAGGTGAATGAAGCTTGATGTGTAAGGACTAAGTTTGAATGATTTAAGTGCTCTTATGTGCTGAATTTTTTTAACCTGAAGCAGAGGTATTGATATTAAGGCTTTTAAAACGATACATTTGTATTTTCAAAAGTGCAGGGAGTCAGAATACCAATGTGGTATCGATACCTTGGCCCGAGTACCGATACTCAGGGTGTAATTATCAATACTGTGGAAAAGGTATCGATATTTTTTAGCTGTTTTAAAATTTGGCGAGAAACATAATTCTAGTTTTGTATCGATTTTCCAGGTGGAATCGATACCACTTAAAGGAAATATCGATACCATAGAGGCGGTATCGATACCTATGTAACTTTTTTTTTTGGAAAATTTGATAAATGGTCCTAATGCATGATTAATACCTATGTTATGTTATTTTAGGAATTCTTGGTGTGGTCTATCAACAAAAAGTGAACGTATGGTTTATAATTCATGATAATGTTATGTTATTATTGATTGAAAAAAAAGATGCAAGAGAAATAACATGTCGTGTTAGATGAACAAGTAGCAAGACGGTGGTGTGGCATCTCGATATTTAGCTTGGCATCCAGGTTGGGTATGGGGAGTTACATTCATCCAATCTGGGGGACCAATCTTTTCAAGTTGGGTTCACCACTTTTCTAGAGTTTATTTAATTTCTCTATTAGAAATCTCCGCTTGTCTATTTGTTTGGAGATGATATGCCATGGCAATCTTATCTTTCACCCCATACCTGTACAAAATATTAGCAACTAATTTGCAATCAAAATGAGAACCTTCATTACTGATAATTGCCCAAGGTGTACCAAATCTTGTGAAAACGTTCTTATGTAAAAACTTCCGCACTGACTTGGCATCATTCTTAGGGAGGGTACTACTTCAACCCACTTAGAGACATAGTCCACTATAAAGAGTATGTAGAGATTGCCAAATGATGGTGGAAATGGACCCACAAAGTCTATTCCCTAAACATCAAAAACTCAATCTCTAAAATATTTTACAGCGGCATTTCATGTCTCTTAGATAAATTACCTATCCTCTAACAATGATCGCATGACTTATAATATTCCTGGGCATTCTTGAACAAACTCGACCAATAAAAGCCATATTTTTGTACCTTGACAGCAGTTCTCGTTCCTCCAAAGTGTTCTCCATAAGGCGCTGAATGATAATGTTGCAGGAGTACTTCATCATTAGGGACACATTTCCTAATTATCTGATCATCACATTATTTGAATAAGAAGGGTTCATCCTAATAATAATGTTTGGCATACAGAGATTTTCATCTTTTTTGGCTATTGAGATCAGGTGGCATCAAACCACTTATTAAGAAGTTCACTATATTGGCATACCAAGGTAATGCCATGGCAAATAATAGTTCATCATCTGGAAAATCTTCTTTAATAAGTTGAATTTTTTCATCTTCATTTCCAGCTTCTAACCTTGACAGGTGATCAAGCACTTGATTTTTAGTCCCCTTTCGATCTTTAATTTCCAAGTCAAACTCCTACAATAAGAGGATCCACCTAATCAATCTTGGCTTGGCATCTTTCTTGCTCGCCAAATAATTAATAGAAAAATGATCCATGTAGACTGTGACTTTGGTGCCAATTAATTAATATCAAAATTTATCTAATGCGAACACTACAGCCAAAATCTCTTTTTTCGTGGTGGTGTAGTTCAATTATACATCCGTTAGGGTCCTACTCGTATAATAAATTGTATGAAATACCTTGTCTTTTCGCTGTCCCAACACTGCTCCCACAACATAATCGCTAACATCACACATGAGTTTGGAAGGCAGTATCCATTCTGGTACAATTAAAATCAGTGTCGCTACCAAAATTTTCTTCAATTCCTCGAAAGCAATCAAACAAGGTTCATCAAAATTGAAAGGTCTATTTGGTTCCAGGACAGTGCACAAAGGTTTAGATATCTTTGAGAAATCCTTAATGAATCTTCTATAAAATCCCGCATGACCTAGAAATCTCATAATACCCTTGACACTAGTCAGAGGTGGAAATTTTTCTATCACCCCAATTTTTGCTTTGTCAACTTCAATCCTTTGCTACGATATCTTATGCCCTAGCACAATACCTTCACAAACCATGTAGTGGCATTTCTTTGAATTTAAAACAAGATTTGTTTCTTTACAATGGCACAAAATCAATTCCAGATTTTTCAAGCAATCCTCAAAATCATTTCCAAACATAGAGAAATCATCCATGAATACTTCAAGAAACTTTTCCACCATGTCCAAGAATATGACCATCATACAACGCTGAAAGGTTGCTGGGGCATTGCATAACCCGAATGACATTTGTCTAATCGCAAAAGTACCATATGGACACACGAAAGTTGTCTTCTCTTGGTCATTTGGAGCTATGTCAATTTGATTATATCCTGAATAACCATCCAAAAAATAGTATAAATCTTTCCTAACTAATCTATCCAACATTTGGTCAATAAATGGCAAGGGAAAATGGTCCTTCTGAGTTGCCTTATGGAGCATTCGGTAATCCATGCATACTCTCCATCCCGTGACAGTATGATTTGGAATAAGCTTATTATTATCATTACTGCTTATTTTGAGACCTCTTTTCTTAGCCACACATTGTACAGGACTCACCCATGAGTTGTCAGAGATCGGGTACATAATTGCAGCATAGAGCCACATGATGATCTCTTTCCTAACAACTTCTTTCATGATTGGATACGACTTCTTTTTTTGTTAAATAGAGCTGCTATGGCAATCCTCCAGTAAAATTTTATGAATACAGATAGCAAGGCTAATTCCCTTGATGTCGGAAATTGTCTATCCCAATTCCTTCTTAGATCATCGGAGTACTTCCAACAACCTCACCTCTTGATTGGGTGTCAAATTGGCAGAAATAACTACAGGCAAAGTGTTGTTTTCTCCCAAATAAACATATTTTAAATGTTGAGGCAAAGGTTTCAGCTCCAGTGTAGTAGGTTCCTTTAAAGAAGGTTTAGGAGGCTTGAAAGAGCAATCTGATAAATCCAAGGATTCAAACTTCTTCCCTGATCTATCCACAAGTTGCCTGGTTTCCACAAGTTCACCAAGGTCCTAAAAAATTATTGCTTCACTCCGCTTAAGTGAGTCTTCATCACTATCAATTGTTATGGCAAAATCTTGTGAACTCTTCGTCTATTATTGTTTCTATCAGACCAATGGCATGAAATTCTTGATTCTTATTAGCATATTTCAAGGCATCGAATACATTGAATGTGATCTGCTGTTCATTTACCCTCATGGTTAGTTTACATTTTTGCACATCAATTAAAGTCCTGCTTGTAGTAAAAAAGGTCTTCCAAGAATAATTAGCACATCATGGTCAGCTTAACATTCTAAAATAAGAAAATCTATCGAAAAAATAAATTTATCTACTCTTACCAGCACGTCCTCAATTTTAGCTTCAAGATGTATGTAGGATCGATAAGCCAGTTGCAACGTAATCGTAGTAGGTCTTGCTATCCTAATTCCAGCTTCCTGAAAATAGACATAGGCATTAGATTTATACTTGCTCTTAAATCACATAATGGCTTGCCAACATACTGATTTCCAATTGAACATGGGATAGTGAAACTCCCTAGGTCCTTCAACTTTGGAGGTAATTTATTAGTCAACATCACTATGCACCCTTCAATGACAAAAACGGTCTCAAATTCTCTTAATCTACACTTCTTTGACAGTTTGTCATTCATAAACTTCACATAATTGGGCTTCTACTCCAAAGCTTCTACTAGCAGTATGTTGATGTGGAGTTGTTTAAGGACATCCAGAAATCTTTTGAACTGGGCCTCTTGTTTACAATTGTGAAATCATTGAGGAAATGGTGGAGGTGGCCGTCTTTCAGGTTGCTAACGTTGTTTTGCTATAGCATTTCCATTAGAAAGATGATTTGATTCTTTTGCAACATTATTTTGTTTAGCCTTTCCAGACAGAGTGTGATTTTCAAACGTTTCTGAAATCTCTCCATTGTTCCAATCTGATTTGGCCTCTTCTACCATGACATCTTTAATGATTTCATTCAGCTGAGTCCCACTTCTGAGAGTAATTTCCTTACAATGCTCCTTCTCTTGTGCTCTAAAATTCTTAGTATCACTTGGTAGAGCTCCTTGTGGTTTAAACTCAAAGCATTTACTATCTGCCCCATTTGATTCTTAAGAGCTCGAAGGGATGCAGCTTGACTCTGAATTACAACATCATTCTTGGCTATATACTCTTTCAAAAAGGCTTCAATAGATGATAATGATGAAGCTGATGTCTAATCTTGTTGGACATTTTGCCTCAGCATAGGTTGAGTATAACCAGTCGGTGCACTGATGTCATTCTATATTGCAGTATTGTTAAAATTCCCTGCACCTTGATTATTCCAACTAAAGTTTGGATGTTGCTTCCACCCTGGATAATGCATGTTGGAATAAGGGTTATTGTTCTGGTTAAAATTACCCATGTAGTAAATGGATGATGAATTTGATGGGCATTCGTTAAACACATGGTCTTGACCACAATAAACACACGCTGGTTCGACTACTTTCATCTCTTGAACTATAGTTGGTCTCTTTATTATTTTGATCATATTAGTTAAAGATGACACCTAGACAGTCAATGAAGTGATTGCATCAAGCTTCATGGCACCAGCAGCTCTCTTGCCAGTCCCAAATCGCGTGGTAGGATATTGATAATCATTATTGGAAATCCTTTCCAAAGTCTCTTATGCTTCATTGTAATATTTATCCAACAAGGTACCATTGGAAGAAGTATCAACAACCATTCTCGTATGTGTATTCAACCCATTATAAAACATCTCCATTTGTGTCCAATGCTAAAACTCATGCATTAGACATTTCCGAAGTAGTTCTTTAAATCTTTCCCATGATTCATACAGCATTTCATCCTCTGATTGCCAGAAAAACATAATGTCATTTCTAAGCTTAGCATTCATGCTTGGCAGATTACACCATAGCAAAAACTTTCGGAAAAGATCATTCCATGATGCCACTGTCCCCGATGGTAAAGCATTCAACCATGCTCTTGCTTGGTCTCTCAAGGAATATGGAAACAATTTAAGTTTCAGAGCGTCTTCAGGAATACACTGTTGTCTAAATGAGTCACAGACTTCTAGAAAAGGTCTTAAATACAATCGTTGATCTTCAGTAGGCAACCCATTGAATTGTCCCACCATTTGTAATATCTAAAACATCACCGGTTTCAATTCAAAATGCTGAGCTTAAATGTGTGGTCTAACTATCCTTGGATTCAGATCATCTAAAATTGGCACAACATGTTCATGAATTGGTTTGCCTCAGTCATCTATCACACGATGAATAGGAAGATCAATATCTTGACCATTTGGATTTAATAGATCATTCAGACCAAGATCATTCCTATCCCTAACCATGTTACGCACTTCTCTTCTCCTTCTTCACAAAGTTCTCTTGATCTCAGGGTCAAAAAGATACTCTTCTTTAATAGGGATGCCTCTACTCATGCATTGATAATAAACCTATAGAAATTAAAAACAACTAAGTTAAAAAAAACTAATGGAATTAGATAAGAAAACAACAAAACCAAATTTCACCAAATTGTCGATCCCTGGCAACGGCACCAAAAACTTGTCGCATGTGAATATGCTAAGCGAATTGTGCAAATGTACACATCAGATCAAGTAATAAAGTGATAAGCAAGATCATCTTCATAGGTATCAATTAGGTATAAATTGGTTAAGTTATCATAAAGGAGTGTGTTTAATGCTATGACAAAAACAATAATAAGAATGCAGAGTTAATTAAGGAATACTATTGTATGTAATATGTGAATTATAACAAATAAATGAAAATGCGATGGCAAGACAATAGTATATATGCAATGGAAAATACAAGAATGACTATGTGAAAAATATGTAAACAAGTAACAACTAAGGATGTGAAAATAGAGATGCTACAGCAAAGGTTAAATGATCTATGATGTTTAATCGTAAGGTTGAGATTACTGAGAATCTACCCTTATTAACCAATAATTCCTTGGCAAAATCAACCTTACTCTACTACTCATAAGAGATCTAAAATGGCTTGCTTCTTTCGAGAGCAAGACCTCAAGTTACCTTGCCTAAAGCAATATATGCCTATAGGCCTTTAGCATGGTACCCAGCACTGTTTTATTTTCTTTCTGTATAGAACATTGATCTATGTCTAGAGACTGTTATAGGTATTCGGTCGAATACTTGCTCATATCATTTAATTTCAATCTAACTAACCTAACCTTGTCAGTATTAGATTAATTTCATAAACATGTTGCACATTCATCTATGTCTAGAGATTATACACATGTGATACATAAATATCATTGAATGAAACAGAAAATTAAAACTAATCTAGGCTTTAGCTATTTAAAGAAATAACAGTTTCATCAAGCAATCTCAACCCTATGAGATTAACTCATGGGTTGGTAAATAACATCCAAATTCAAAATAACATTCAATATCATTTTCATCATTTAAGATCACAAAGAAACAAATAAAGAAGAAAATGAAGAGCTTAGGGAAGATAGCTTTTGCCTTTCTAGTCCATAACTCCGATAACGGAATATCTTTTGATTGCATAAAGCGATTGCCTTCTTTTTCTCCCTTTTTGAGTATACTTTGTTCTCAACTGTTATCATCTTTTCATCCAAGAATTTTTCCAATTGTCTCTCTAATCGTCTCTCTCTATTTTTTCCCTTTTTTCTTCTTTCTTGTTGGGTTTTATACTTCTTCCTTTAGAGTAGGTCCATCATCCTATGATCCCATGATCTTTTTCCTCTTTTCTAGGTTGATTTTTTGGTACATGTACAGTAAGGCTGATAACGGTTAAGTGTTGACTGGATCGCTTCTTGGCATTGCCACGACATTCGTGTTGGCAAACTATCCAACCTTTTACCACGACAAACCTTCACTTATTTACTTATTTTTCTTATTCTACACCTACCACTTAACAAACAAATCCTTCCCACAAACAATTAGAAGTAACATGTAATAAAATTTAAGCATAGTCTAAGCCTTTTAATGCAATTTCCTAAAAACACTAATGGAAAATCCTAAAATGCAACAAAACTTACCTAAGTGCAGGCAATTAATCAAGTCTAAAGGCATAAAATATAATTCTTTTCAAGAGTTATCAATATGTGTGGCACTTGATATGGCATATTTGAGTATGAATTACATGGCTAAATGATGGTATTTAATGGTTACAAGTATGTTTGAATAGGTTGAATATGTATAAGTTGACTCGATATGTTTGATTCCAAATTGTGAAAATGTCGGAATGGATGATTGCAATTTGTTATATGCTATATTTTGGCATGTTTTTGATATGTTTTTGTGTAGGAAAAAGTTGTGCAATATACACCAAATGGTAAGTTTTAAAGGTTGACATGAAATAGGTGCCAAATGACCTAATATGTGCTTAAAACAGAGTCCTTAACCCGACGACCATATTTCCTCGTTGCAACGTTGACTGACAGCAAGTCACATCGAAACGTCGTTTGGCCTGAGGTCACAATGTGACAATCTGTTTGGCAGCGTCACGACGTGGAGGAGGTGACATCACGACGTGAAGGAGGTGATGTCACAACGTCGACCCTAAAATTTTAAAACTTCACAATTTGGTCCTATTTCATACTTGAGACAACAAAAAAGCTTTCGTAAGCTTGATTAAGACTTGAGAAGGATTGAATATCTTGATATGAATGTATTTGTGATATGTTTGAATGTTTAAATGATTTATTCGCTAAATATTTGATGGTAGTTGTTCTGGCACGATTGTAGCATCTTGTAGCTCGGGCCTAGCCGTAAATCGAGTGAGGGGTGTTACAAATCTAATTATAAATGAGCAAACTAATTGAAAGATTAATATGTTGTCTGTCAAATCCAATTGGGGAGATGTTTTGTCTTAGGCATCGGTGCGGATGACTCATAAAAGATAGAGACATAAGTATGGTTGATTGGATTTCCAGTACATCAGACATGACCCAAGTAGAATAGATCTTAGATCTTTTTATGGATTAAACTTGTGACATTCATAGTGTGACATACCTTAATCCTAAGTGGATGATGGATTATGTATGTGTGACTCGTATACTTTGATATAAATAAAAGCCTGAGTTCAAATAGATATGGAATTGAAAGCTGGTATGTTGGATATATGACTTTTACAGTATGTAGCGTCATTCATAATAGTGGAATTCATAGCCCAACTAATGGGTAAATGATATCCTTTCATTAAAATTACATAATAGAAGAAAAGTAAACGTGACCACGGGTCATTTGTCTTTGTGATAAACGACTTGATTACTATTTAATAGTAATTGACTTTTTATGAAGGAAGATGTAATGGTTACCATGAGATAAAATAGGATCATATTAGCATAACAGATTTCCAAAATAGATTAAGGATATCCTTTGAGGGTAACACACTGATGACAAGTTCATTGGATGAACTGGTTAAGTAGCTTTCATAATAGTATGTAATTAGGGAGAGCTAAATCACGATACTATATAGAAATGACTTCGTGACTAAATAAGTTTATAATTAATAGGCAAAAAGCTAAAACTTAATTAAAAATTATTTGAGCCCTAATTACATATGTCCAATCAGTCCTTTTGCTAGCTCATTGAACCCATAAATGAATTTCATGTGGAACCAAATGAACAAAAATTGATGGAAATGATGAAATTAGAGAAATGGGTCACATTCACAAATGAATATGTTTTCTCATTGAGTGTAAAAATGACTTGAAAATTAATTTAAGTTTTTCAAATTTTTATTCAATTATTTAAATAATTTAAGTTTGAAAATAGAATTAAATTAATTAGTGAAAATAGAATTAAATTAATTAGTCATTGTGAATCCGTTGAATATGAAAATAAAATATGTTTCCCTAAAGATTTTTTTACGCTAAAGTTGTCATGAATTTAACAGAATTAGAATTGAGTTAAGAAAATTATTTAATTAAAAAATTAATTTATCTAATTAAATTAATTAATTAATATTTATTTTGAAAAATAGAAAACATGTATTGGGTTAGATTAAATTATAAAGTGCTAGGTTAAAAGTTCAAAAAGCACATATAATTGGACCCAATACAGGAGAGACCCAAATCCCCTCATCATAAGAAAGAAGGGCAACATCCCTAGTATTATTGGCAAGGGTGTGCCGCCCACCCTATTCTACTTAGAGTACAATATTGTTATCTATTAAATAAATATTTTTTGTGTTTTACTAATTTAACCAGGATTCTCTTATCTCTCCTTATAAATAGGTAGCATTGGTAGAGTTATATACAAGATTCATATAAGTTTCAAATATTGTTATTCTGCAAGAATGTAGTAAAAAATTATTTTCTCAGAATAAATTCTATTTTCTTGGAATTACAATTTTACCGGTTTCTATTGAGAGATGATAATTTCCTATGAAAAGTAATAAATTATTTTTGGTTTATGATTGTTCGAGCTTACATTTGAAGCAATTCGTGGTATAAGAAAAATGAAAAAGTTCGTTCAATTGAAAGTCGGGAATGTCAAGTATCTGTCTCGCACAAAACACAAGTACTTTTCAGGAAAAAAGTTTATTACTATAAATATCATAAACTGGCTTGGTTTTCAAAAATTTTAATTTTTCGCTATGAAAGAAAGCCATTTTCTAAATCAAAATTTTCCAACATTATGTTCTAGTCAGTCTAAAATAAATTATTATTTTTTAAAAGGATATTTGTTGTAACAGATATCGTTTTGAGACTATGATTAAGGGAAGATTAATTTTTATTTATTAAATCTATTAAATTTTGGTAAGAATTTTGTAGTGAAAAATTACGTCCTTTTCCTCTAGTCTGTACTATCAATATATTAGTATGGTTAAATCACATGCGATTGTAAACCAGAAGTTTACATTAGTAATGTTAAATCACGTGCATAGTAAACTAAAAGTTTACTAGTTCAAATATACTAATTAGCTGGCATCACTGGTTAGACCATCTCGATCAATAATGATGCGACAATATAAGAATTTAAAAGTATATTTATTAAAGAACCTGAAGAATTCTTCATTTATTAAATGTTGCTTGTTCTTAAAGAAAATTTATTATACCACATTAACAAAAGTTGAGATTGAATCTCTTACATTTTTTAAAGAAATATGGGCTCATTTATTCAAAAAGTGAAATATTTTGATTCGCAAGATAATCACATGTAACTTATCAAATCGTAACCTGTCGTTTGCAAGATTACTTGCTTAATGATTTGTTTAAGAACAAAAATTTCAGATTATGCAATCGAGACAATTTTTGTTAATGTTGGTGCATGAGTTTATTTCTTAAGCTTTCAATGATTATTATAAATTAGATTTTCTATACGAGTAACTATCACAATAGTACGGATAAATGGTTTGGCAAAATTAATCATTAAATGCCTCTAATTAATAGCTAAACCATATCTTTTGAGAATAAACCTTTTCTATATGTATAAGGATATGATATTTTTCATAAATCAACATTTGTATGCATCATGCCATATGTTATGATAAATTCTCTCCATTACAATTAGTTTTGGTTAAGAGCCACATACAACCCATTTAAGAATTTTTGAATGTGTAGTATATGTTGAAGTTGCTTCACCACAATGCACAAGATAAGTATTCAAAGAAAGTTGGGAAAATATATTAATTATGAATCTCCTTGTATTATTAGATGTTTTGAACAAATTGAAGATTTAATGATTATATGAGTTTAAAACTATTTTGATGTGACAATTTTCCCAACATTAGGAAAAGAAAAATGATAGTTGTATGAAATAATTACTTAGAATGAATTATCATTATCTAGATTCTCATAGAAAGGAATTTGAGCTAGAAGTTCAAAAAAGATAATTCACTTTATTGCAAGTTAGCTACCAAATGTATTTTCTGACCTAATGCAAATAACCAAGTATTATATACCAATTGATGTTTTAAAGTCCAGTAGGATAACTTGTTAGACCAAATGAAAGTAATGCTTTCCTGAAGCATGGTAGTTTGATTGGTTCCGAAGATAAAAATTACCATAAAAGAAAATAATTAATCAAGATCGTCATATAGTGGAAGTGGGTGCTCCTGAAGAGACCCAAGAAATAACTAATTATGAAAACTCTAGAAGAGATTCAAGTACCTAAATATGAAAATGATGAAAAATCTAGAAGGGATTCAAGTTGTTGACATTGATTTTTCATGCAATAGTGTTATAGAGATAATGAAAAAAGAGGATCTTAAATAAATTTTTTAAGAAAAATAGTCATGAAAAATATTTGCCAAAATGAAAAGACACAATTCTAGTAGAAATAAATTCGAGAAATTTTAAGGACTAGTCGTCAAAATATCTAAAGGTATAAAGCCAAAGAAGATACAAATGAAGTAGTTTTGGAAAACCAAATAAGAAATACGAAGTTTTTCACCAAGTTTTGGCATTGATTATGAAAGATATTCTTTTGTGGTGGATAAAATAAGGTTGAGATATATTATTTGTTTGGCAGTTCATGAAAGATTTGATATGCATCTAATGGTTGTTACAAAATTTTATATGAATTACTATATAGTGGAAGTTTATATTAAAATCTTTGAAGGATTTAGAACGCTAAAAGCATATAGAAATTTCTGGGGAATTGTTCAATACTTTTGCGTAAATGTTTATTGATTTGATTTGAACATATATCTTATTTTAGAAGGATCATGATCAAAATTTGCAATGATTATTATTGAAACTCATGAAGAAATCAAAATATATTTCCCAAAATTCTTCTTCACTCATAACATTCAGAAGAATGATGGTATAAATGTTTAACAAACTCATTTAAGTGATCATTTGAAAAGCTAGTATTCAATATTGAAATACATAGAATTTGAGATATCATGTGATGTTATCACGAGGGGGAGTAAATACATGTTGTACTCTTTTTCCCTTAACCGAGGTTATCCCATTGGGTTTTCCTGGTAAGGTTTTTAATGAGACAACATCTAACGCGTATTATAGATATGTGTACTGATAAGTGATAAAAGTAACATATTTTAATCCCATTATTAATGCGTTTTTGGATGATTAATTATGCAAATTGGGAATTTGATGCTCCTAATCCTTTGAATTTATGTTTCTATACTTAGGAGAGTATTTGGGAGGGAAATGAGCGAAAAAAGAGCCAAAATTGGGCAAATAGAGTTGTTTTCAAGAGCCTTTCCACATGGGCTGGACACACGCCCATGTGCTAGCCTGTGTCGATTTTGCAACTTGAATCCCAAATGCGCGGAAAAATGCAATTTTTAGGCTTTCTGAGCATTCTAAAGTCTATAAATACTAATTAGTAGAAGGGAAGAGTATCCATCAGAGGATATCAAGAAAACAACTCGAAGAATACCATTGGAGCCAACTCCGAAGTGGATTTCCATCAAGGTTGAAGATGTACTTTTAATTTTTGTTGAAGTTTTTATGAGTTTTTTTTATGTCTTATGGTTATTCTAACTTTGAGATGTTTTTATTCAGAATTATGAACTAATTCCCTATATACCTAGGGAGGATGAAACCTATGATGAATTCTATTATTTAATTTCTATTTCACATGATAAATACTTTATTCTTGTTCTCAATTTTATGTGCTTATTTCTTGTTTTAATATTTACGAGATATTAATTCATATTTAATGTGTTTAATTAGAGTCAAATATAATAAGGGAGTCCATAGATCAAGTTAATGCGACAATAGAAGTTTTAATTTGAAAGATATTTCAATTAATCAACCTAGAGTCAGTTGCTCTTACTCTCAAAAGAGATATTAGCATAATTTAGGGATTTCTACAGATCAAGATATCAAGTGAATAAATCGTTTAATTAGATTAATAATAATAAATGAAGTCTAGGTGAATTCTTTCCTAGGTATTGTTCTCTCATTGGTTATTATTCGTTTATTTTCCTGATACATTTTATGTTGACTTCTTAGTTAAAATTGGTTTAGTAAATCTTAGTTTAAAACAATCACTCCAATTTGTCGGCTTGATAATAGGAAAACGGTAATTACTAAGACTTTTAGTCCTTGTGGATACGATATCTCTACTTATCGTAGCTATACTATTATTCAATAGGTGCGCTTGCTTTAGTCGTGTTTTTAGTTAGTTCACGAAACACACATCATGTACTCTTTTTCCTCATTTAGGAATTTTTTTCCGAAGGGTTTTTATCTTTGTAGTGTTTTAGTTAGGCACATTGTCTACCAATAGACATATAAAGGGGAGTATTATGAATATTTTATTGTTAAGTGGATGTTCATCAAGACCATATTTTATTATTAAATGGATGTTCATCAAGACCAAGATAAATTTGATATACATTAGGACTCTAATATTCATCAAAAATAGAGTTTTATATTATTTTTACTTTTATGTCTATAAATATAAAGCTTGGAGAAACATTGTAAACATCTCTATTGATAAAAAAAATACGTAACTTTCTTTCTCTCTCCCACTATCTTTGTTGTTTACTCTTTTTTATATTTATTTCATAACAAAAAAATAAATATTTTTTTATAGAGACTAATTTTTCATCTTCCCTCAATTTTTAATTAGTGAAATTTTTAAATATTTCAATAATCTCACATAGAATTTTAAGCAGTTTATGCTTCTAATTTCAACTATAAATAGAGACAAGCCCACACCAATTATCTCAAACTTTTAAGAGTTGTTTCCATTGGAGAAACACTATGAAAGGACTTGTTTTATTATAAAAAAAAGTTTATTTATATATATTTAGGATAATTATTTCATACACTAGTAGAGTAGTTTTTAAATTTAGATATAGGACAAAAAAATATGATCGCTTTAATTTATATTTTAAAAATTTAAATTGTAAATATAAAAAATTAAAATTGAATAAATAAGATGCATGGAAATTCTTAAATCCTATATACAAGAAAAAAATAAGAAAAATAAAAAAATTATCGAAGCTTAACACCTATGTGAATCGAGATTTGAAGATGTATAAGTTAAACTTCTCTTTTCTTTTCCCTTTTATAATCTTGAGAGAGCTAAAAATAATTGAATTTGAATTTTACATAGACCTCGATACCCCTTTCCCAAAAAAACTTATTAGGAAAAATAAATTTTACTTCTATATTATGAGAAATATTACTTTTCTACATTTTTGTAATAAAAAGTACTGAAATGACTTAATTTGAACATAATTGTGAACCTAATATGAACAAGTCATAAGTTGTAGCATTAACAATGAACCTGCACAAATGAGTCAATCCATTATAATACAAAAAACTTGAATTTACATCCACATAGGAATTTCATTATGTGGACATTTTTGCATAAGATCTTTAAAATTTTTTCAAGCTTCATATAAACTCTCATTATCATATTCAACAAAAACCAATAATTTCATTTGTCATCCTAATAGTTTAGCCGGGTGAAAATATTTGGACAAAAACTTTTTCACTAGTTAGTCCCATGTTTCAGTCAACCTTGTTGGTAAAGATTTAAACCAAGACTTAGTTTTGTCCCTAAGTGAAAAAGGAAATGTGGTTAACCAAATGGTTTCATCAAACACTTAAGGTGACTTAAAGTTATTACAAACTTTCAAAAAGTTTGACAAATGTTAATTTGGGTCCTTAGTGGGTAAACCATTATACTAAACATTGGTTAAGATCACAAGTTTAATCTTAAACTATCGTTTTCGTTTATCATATCCTAATCATATTTTGGTTAACATTAACCCTTAGCATCATATAGTCTCTAAGACTCTTATAAATTGGGTGTTGTAGTGGATTAAGTAACTCTAAAGCCACATTGTTTTGTCAATTAACTACATTGCAAACGAGTTGTGATGGGTTCTCTATATCATGCAAATAGTCAAAACCAATAAAACCAGATATTGAACTAGATCACTCTCAATTTTGATCAGTTCTTTCAATCTCCAGATTAAAAGGAATTTGATATTTATTTTTCCTATGTATGCAAAATAAAAAATTAAATTAGTCGAGCAATAAGACATTAGATATATAACGACTCAACTTTTTTCGGTGATGAAAAATGTGGTTTCAGAACCCCATTTCTGTAAATTGAACCCTTAAATATTGTAATACCCCACCTGGCGTAGTCTTGTTGATGATTTGTTTGGGTTGAAAGCTAAGTTAAGATTTAAGTCAAGATAAGACTGATTTATGTTCTATTTGCCAGTGAGATATTTTTATTGATTGTGCGTCATATGTTTGTGGCAGACTGATTGATTTATAGGTAAGTAAGTTACGATTCACTTTTTGAACGACGTATAAGTGTAGTCTTTATGTTTTGGCATGGTAGTCTCGAGGAGCCCACCAATCAGTGTTTCTTTCAGTATATTTGTATGTTAAGTCCTTTCGTTTTTATACGCCAGTAAAGGATTATGGGATTTTGGATCTGAATGTTATTTGTTTGTGCACATATGATTTTAGTTTAGTTTTACTTGTGTTTTTATTGGGATCCAGTTAGAAATTTACTAAATTTTTATGATTATTTTTAATATATAATGAACTATAATGATTATGTTGGCCATGTTAGAAATTGAGTTAGCTTTTCATGTTAGCCATGTGTTAACTTTGAGTGAGAAAGCTAGAAGATGTATATTTCAGTGAAAACCCTTTGTAGTAGGGGTTCCTCTTCTCTTTTCTTTTGCTCTATTCTACTTTAAATCCTGCCAAGAGGAGTTCATTGCTAGAGAAGAAGCAACAAGTGATCGATTAGAAAGAAAAAATTGTGTATACAGTAGGGTTAGAATAGAAAACTTTATTGAGATCATCTGTGAGTATCTAGGCTTTGTGATTCTCCTATGTGTTGTGTTATGTTTTGTGTATAACATTATAGTGTGGTTGTCATAGTTAGAGTCCAGGTGAGAATAGGAACTTGGAACTTTGGAAGTCTATTATATGTAATTGTCTATGTGTGTGTCTGCATGATCGTGGTATGAAATAGATATGACTTCCTTAGGGGCATGAACTTGGTATCCAGATACATTGGGACACCGGTAGGATATTATAGTTGTTAACCAATTTGGCAACCACTGGTAGGGTATGTTAGTTACTAACCAGTTGGCGTGAGTGTTAGGTATGGTAGGGCATTTGCTAACCAGCCTAACGATATGGGTGCTACCTGCGGTAGGACATGTTAGTTGTTAACCATAGAAAAGAGTCATGAAATCACTGGAACATGTAGATGTTTGAAATGATATGATACGTAGGATCTGTTTTGATACGTGGAATCTGAATTTCAACCCAATGAAGGTTCTGAAAAGAGTAAGTTAATATGACTCTGTATGTGTTATATGATATTTAATGTATCAAAAGGAATAAGCTAATATGATGATGTAGGTATTGTGTGATACGTTTATCAGTAGATTGAAAAGAAAGACTAATTATTATGAAGTATTTTCTTATCTTGTTGATACGTTGAAAAGGTAATGTATTGTATTTGTTAAGAATTGAGGATTGGTACATTGAATTCACCCTAGTAAGTTTTGAAAGATGTATGAATTCTCCTGAAGAGAGGTTTGTGATACAAAGGTACTTAAGAGGAAAGATTGTGTTTAATGAAGAAGCATCAGTTCTGTTAAGGCTACAGTTATCTTTAGAGGAAAGGATTATGTGTACGTCCAATGTTATGAAAAATGGTATGCGCTAGATATGTGAGTTCGCCTGAAAAGTTATTCGTCGTGGTTAGGTGTTCACCAATGAGATAAGAGTATTCACTGTGTATTTTGACATGTGGAGTTCAATATGTTAGTCTGTATTATGAAATTATAATGTAATTTTTTCTTACTTAAGTGTGGAGTTTTCGATGATGCACTATATGTGTCAGTATAATTATTTCAGCTTGTCCGATGATGCACTTTGTGTACCAGTATATTTTTTTCGGTTTATTCCAATGATGCACTAAGCGTGCTAGTACAATTGTTTCGGCTTGTCCGATGATGAATTGTGTATGCCATTATATTTCCTTCAATTTATTTGATGATGCATTACAGTGCTAGATTGGGATACAAGTTGGTTAATTCGTATATCCATCTTGAAATTTGAGTAAAGTCAATAGGATTATATAAACATGATTTGGCTTGGTTATATAGTAGATTGAAATGAAATATGAATTGATTTAGTCATGAGGTAAGTATATGTTGTTTGTATATGAATTGATACAATGTTACACTGGGATGCAGGTTGGTTAATTAGTATATCCATCTTGAAATTCGAGTAAAGTCAATAGGATTATATAAACATGATTTGGCTAGGTTATATAGTAGATTGAAATGAAATATGAATTGATTTAGTATAATTGCTCATATATGATTGTGATATTTGATAGCATGTGAAAGACCATGGAATTGGCTAGAAACGAGGCCTGGGGTCTCACTGAGTATTTATGAGCCAACAGACACGAAAATGATTGAATCAATGAAATGTAATTGAAAATATGAATTGATGAATGTGTACACATATGAGTATATTTTATAAATGGTGATATGAAATCATCAAGTATTTTTAAGTGTAATATATGGAAAGTGGTTAGATAGGTGTTGGAAAGTAAGATATTGAAATAACCAAATGAATTGATCACTAAGTCTATGTTAAAATTTGGTGTATGAATTAGTTGAAAAATATATTTGAATTGATTATTTGTGTAACAGCCCGTTTTTAGTCAAATCAGAACAGTGGTTTTGGGACCACAAATTCTAGGTCAAAATATTTATTTTATTATTTTTATAAGGTTTATAGCATGATAGATTAATTACGTGAAAGTTTCATCAAGAAATTTTACTGTTGAATGCTTAATTCGAGAAAAAGGACTAAATCTCGTAAAGCGTAAAACTTGAGTTCTAATAGCTCAAGGTGTTTAATAGCTATAGAACCTTAAAGTTTAGGTCCTTATGTGATAAATAGCCCAATAGTGAGTTAGTGGATGATATTTGGTTTGGCATTATTGAAATATTGAATTAATAGTAAGGTTAATTTTGTAAATTAGTAAACAAAGATTAATTAAGTAAAAATAAAATGAATTTGTTTGTCCATCTTCATCATTTTAGCCGAATTTTGCTAGAAGAGAAGCCAAAGTTTTAGGTTTTTATTCGGCTAAGCAATTTTGGTCAATTAAGATCAAGAAAAGTGGAATACAGACTTGGATTGGGGAAAAGATAAAGTTATCGACTGATCGACTCAATTCGCTATTTTAGCATTCGAGGTAAGTTCGTATGTATTAAGCATTGTAATAATTATGTTTAGTGCTTTGATATTGCATAAATTGTAAATACGGGACTACATATATGTTCGACGACAAATCGGTTATTTGTAGCACTTAGTGTGCGATACGACATAGCTTCAGCTATACATGACACTTAGTGTGCGATACGACATAGCTTTGCTATATATGGGACTTAGTGTGCGATTTGAGATAGCTTCGGATATGTATGGCACTTAGTGTCATATCAAATATAACACTTAGTGTGCAAAGGATTGAGTATTCAATAGCATTCTGTGTATGTATGAACTTGTTATAGATGGTACAAGTACGTACATTAATGAATTGAGTATTGAAATTATGGAATAGAAGAGTTCCTTGGTAAGATATGTGAATGAACATTTGATATCTTTGAGATTTAATAGAATTGTTGTATATCATTTTCTATTATTTGAATGATGAATGAATGGTGATAGTTGTTTAATGTTCACATACGAGCTTACTAAGCTTTAAAGCTTACTTTGTTTAATTTTTGATGTTTTATAGTTTTACGAAGCTAGCTTAGATATGTGGATCGTCAAAGACTTTATCTCACTATCAAACATCTATTTTAGTACTTTTGAAGTGTGTATATATGGTATATGGCATGTATAGGCTTGTGTCATTTTGGTATGCTTGATAGATATGTATTTTGGCCATTTGAGTTGGCATATGATGATGAACTTGATGATGTATATATAAATGTGCAAATGGTTTTAATTTGAGTTTGGTAATTGACTTATAATGAGTAATTGAGGTTGAATGAGTAATGCATGTTTGGAATGGTTTAGTTAATTAAATGGTATATGTGAATTAGGTATGAAATTATATGGCAAATTGTGGTATATTCGTGAGTTGTATTGTTGGTAAAGAAATGTTATGAATTGAACATTAGTTGATGGTATTTTGATGCATATTAGTGTCTTGAAATGGTACCAATTGTTCTTGTATAGGTATGTGCAAAATGGGTGGCAAAATTTCTTGGTAAATGGCCTATTTTTGTCCATATGGGCAGAGACACGGGCGTGTGTCTCAACCTTTGTGACACACGGCCATGTTACATGGCCGTATGTCCCCTGGTGATGAAATTGAATTGAAGTTAGTATGCTCCACACAGTCTCACACACGGGCATGTGACTGCCCGTGTGGTACAAGTCAGTCTACCCCTAATTGGCACATGGCTTAGCAAACGGGCATGTCACTTGGCCGTGTGACTTGAGTCAATATACCCTACAGTTTTGGCACGACCTAGACACATGGGCGTGTGGTCGGCCATGTGACCCAAGTCAGTATGTATGCCTGATTTCCACACGACCTGTGACATGGGCGTGTCTGGAGCCGTGTAAGGCACACAACCTGTTCACACGGGCGTGTGCCCTTGTATGATTGAAATTTTTCTAAGTTTCCAAAATTTTCATATGTCATCGGTTTAGTCTCGAACCACTTCTAAAACATGTTTAAGGCCTCGTAGGCCCTTATAAGGGACAATGTGATTGTGTTGAATGATTTATGAGAATGAATGCTATCTATTTTGAATTAAACAGTAATACCTTGTAACCCTACTCCGACTTCGGATACGGGTTAGGGGTGTTACAATTTGCATTTGAATAACATTTACATTATATTGAATTATAGAAATACCACTGAGTTTTATCACTCAGTGTGCGTTTGTTTTTTCGTGCGTAGGTTAGGTCCCAAATGAGATCCCAAACATTGATTTCAGCATCCAATCAAGATCCTAGACTCGATAATGTTTGAAAGCATGTACCTAGGTTCAGTCAAATTTGGTATATAAAGTTAAGTGTTTATGCACTTATGGTATAATGGTTAATGTTAGAATTTAGTTAAATTTATATAGTTTGTAATGGAGTTAAAGGTAGTTTGAAATGGTATGAAATGTTGCAAATATATATACATATGAACTTGGTGAAATAGGTAAGTATGTAAATGATTTAAATGGCTTGCATTGAGTAAATGGCTCATAGGTGATAGGGTATTTTCCTAATGTTAGAAAAGGCATTGGTTTGGATAATTTGATGTTAATATGTTGCAAATGTAAGATGATTATAATGGTTATATGTTTAGGAATTGGTTTGGAAAATTAAAGGTTGTTAAACAAAGAGAAATTGCAGAGACAATATGTAATGCCATGACGTCGAACGTATATCGTCGTAATGAGAAATTATCTATAATGTCAAGGTGCTACGAGAGACTTCTTTGTCTCAACAAGGCTAAAATAGTATGTCACGTTGTCACGAGGAACTCCTTCACATTGCGGCATCAACCTTGTAATTTGAATTCTTTACAATTGAATCCTAAATGGATCTCGGGTTACTATTAAAGCTTTCGTAAGCTCATATAAGACCCGAGAATGATTATTTATCTTATCACTTGCTTATATTACTTGTATTTGCATTTCTAATGATATGAATTGTATTTAATTTGATCGTAGTTGCTCTAGCAACGAATGTGGCACATCGTAGCTCGGACCTGACGACTGGGTCGGGTACAAGGTGTTACAACTCGTTGAAATTCCACACCTAAGAAAAGGGTAACCCTCAAAGTCTTTTCCTTTTTGACAATGGGAAAAAAAGATAAGTATTAGCGCTAGCTCCATCCGAGGGTTTTATTGTAATACATCACTTGACTTAGTAAATCAACTTACACTCTCTACAAAATAATACCAATGTTACAAGGTCCAACTAACAACTCACAAGTCAAAACTAGAAACAGAACAAACTAACATTTCACAGCTTTATGGCCTCACTTGTTAGCAATTTCACTTTCATCGATCCTAGTGGGTAAAGCCTTTATTATAGATGTTGGCACATGTAACGATAAGTAAAATCCATAATTTCCTCTTTTCTACCCAACATTAGAATCACCAAGTAATCATCACTCTAGTACAACTATTAAAAGTGTGCCAATGATGAAACAACTAAGCTAACTTTGTTTACCATCTCATTCACCTAATCTGGAGAGAGAGCAACCCCATTTGGGGTTCGACGTCTAAAACCCTATCAACAAAATCTCCTCTTGACTAAAGTGATGATACTACAAGTACATAGAAGATTCCACCAATAGAGGAGCAACAAGTTTGGTAGGAGTTAGAATAGTCCAACGTAGAGAAAAAAAGTTCCTAACTTATTGCTTATCATAACGTACTTTTAGGGCAAAAAAAATATCTTGAAGAATTTATAAACACCCAAAATCTCCTCATGATGTCTTATTATTGTTACACCAAAAGACAAGGCAAATGAACCTAAAACTTTCTACAAAATAATATTAAGGTTGCAAGGGTTAACTAACAACTCATAAGTTAAAATCAGTGTCAAACACCCTCTATGAAAAGAAGCAACAAGGATCCAAAGGTTGTGACTGCAACCAATGCCTTACATGGAGGAAGCATAAAGGAATTAAGCCTAACTTAAAGGCATTTAGCCACCGGTGTGTAGAAGTTCCATATTGGAATGTTGATCCTTGAACAGTTATACTTCTCTAATGAAGCCTTTAGTCTTTACAACCACAAGAAAGCTAAAAGATGAGAGTAAAAAAATAATGTGACAAAAGAACTCATTTCACATGAAATTTTATGTTTTTTCACAAAGAAAATCAAAATCAATTTGAATTAAATTAAATTTCATATTTAACATTTAAGTTTGGTAAGAGATAAAAGTTAAATTGTTTGGATTTATTCAATTAAGTTTTATTTTCATGCTCAATCAAATTTATTTTTCTTCAATTCTTATAAATTTTAATATAAATTAGAAATAAAAAATGGATTATGTTTATAAAGTATCAAAATCAATGATTATAATGCATATATTTAACTAGTTTGATTGACATGTTGATCTATCGTATTTATATACGTAAAATTAAGCTATTTAAACCCTTAACGAGTTTATTCTTGAGTATTTTATACCTTATTTTATTAATTTTTTATGATTATTAGATTTTATGTTTAATTTTAGTTTTCATTGTGTTTTTATGCTTTTTGGAATAAAATGACAAGTTTATGCCATTTGGAACTTAATCTTTGAGTTAAGTGTGTTTCAAGCACTTGGTTTATATGAAAAATGAGGAGAAGAGCCTGAATTAGAGCTAAAGATGCGACACCAATGCCTTTGCCATCAATTGAGGAGTTGGACTTCACCAAATTGCATATATGAGTGGACTGTCTTAGAAGTCTCAACACCAAGGTGTTAGTGTTGCGACACCAGCTCCTAAGGTTATAAGACCAACCATAGCCCTTAAGGTAGCAGATGAAGAAGTCAATCTACTACTGATGACATGACACCAATATATGGGTGTCCCAACACTGACTTTAACAAGGCCAAAATTCTTAAGGGCATTTTGTAGTCCAACAAGGCTTAAGTTACATTTTATGTGAGGGCATAACTGTTTTTCTTAAGTTAAATATTATTAGACTATAAATACTACTTTATAAGCTATTAGGAGTAGATTTTTTTATGGTTGAACATTTCTCTTTACTTTCCATATTTTTTAGATTAGGTTTCTTTTCTTTTTCTTTTTTTTCTCTTATCATTTTTAGATTAGGTTTTCTCTTCTCTTATTCTTTCTAGAATAGACTTTAATTTTTGTTGTTTCCTGTTTTTTCTTCTTCTTTTTTTGTTGAAGACTATGCAAAAGAAAAAATGATTAAACTCATGGACTTCATTGGATTTCCATAAATTAAATGAGCATTTTCTTAAACCCTTTACTTTTATTTTATGTCTACCATGTGTTTGATAAAATGCTTGTTTGAAATTTAACCTTGATTATGTGCTAAATTAGTTGATGGTTGGTTGATTAGTTATTTCTTAGTTTAATTTAATGTTATTTATTGATTAATTGATTGTTAAATTATATTAAAATGCTTAATATGCTATAATTGATGTCTCTAGTGGAAAATCTAGATAAACGAGATCGAGAGCAGAGTTTATCCTTGATAGTTCATTATACTTGTATCGGGTAGTAAGACCAAGAGGAGAACTTAGTAATTCCAAATTAGGATGAAACTGAGAGGAGATTCCTAGTTAAGAGTGGAAAGTAATATAATCAAGATAGGTTATTAGTTTAACTAACAATCGGCTAATCAATTAACTGTCGTTATATCATTTGCATTGTCTAAAACAATTGGAAGAAAGTTTGGCTTAGTTTGTTTAATTTATAGTTTAAATTTAGTTTATAAACAATTTATATTTAAATTTGCACTAATAATTTTCAACTTGATTAGATTAGTAATTGTTAGCTTATAATTAATTTGACAAACACATTTACCAATTTGACAATCCCTTGGGTTCGATCCTTGAAATACTCGAAGTGTTTCATTGTAACACATAAATATTACAACTAACTTGTACAATTCTAGATAAGGCGCTTTAATTCTAAAAATTTTGTGTTGATTCTTTACCTCGATGCACACGTACCAAGACGTGGTCACATATTAATAAGGGCTTGATAGTGTTAGTAAATATTGAGGTTTAGTATTTTGAGGATTTAGCTTCAAGTTTCACATGCGTAAATTTCATTTGTGGGTTCTCTCCAAATTATTTTGGGTTTAAATCCTAAAATGTGCAAACTTTGTCTAGATTTTTCTAGTTTATATTCGAATACATTCCAATTTTAAGTCCATTTATTACTTATAATTTTGTTGTATTTGTAAACTAATTTCAAAAAAATAAAAGAGGCTTTCAATTAGGCTAGGAAAAAAAAACGAAAAATGAATTCAAATTGAGTTGTTTGAATAATTTATGAAATACAAGTTAAAGATTCTCGGTTAACTGAATCAAATTGAATCAAATTCCTTTTTATTTAATTTATAATTAATTTTAATTTTTATTATTTAAAAACAAACATTTTATTTTTTAAAAGGAAAACTAAAAAATAATTGTCACTTATGTATGATTTAAATTATGTTTTAGTCAGTGAACTTTAATTTTTTGCGAAATGATCACTAACGTTATCAATTTGTAAAATTTTGGCTTCTATTGGTACCTAACGTTAATGGTTTTACGAAAATCTCATGTGGATGGTATTGATTCGTTAAATGTTGATATGGCTTCCTTGTCATCGCCATATAATTTAAACACATTTGCTTTTAATTTTTAATCATTTTTCTCTTTCTTTGTTTTTCCTTCCTTTATTCCCCCTTATTTTTTCCCTTTTTTTATTTTATCACTTCTCTTTCTTTTTATTTTTCTTCACTCTCTTGTCCCTTAGCAAACCTTAGTTGCCGTCCATTCTGCTGCCATCACTAGGGACAAATTGGGCAAAAAATTTCCTCACTTTTCACTTTTTGTTTATAGTCATTTTCTTCTAAAAGAAATAGTAACCTTACCAATTCATGTAAATGTTTCATACCATACTTGCTAATACATACATAATCATTTCCATTTATTTCCAATCCTACTTATTCATTTCATCATATAGATACATAAATACATATATATATGTGTGTGTGTATATAGACATATACCAATTTGATGCTTGATTTCATTCTACTATCCTATTCACTCTCGAGCCTATTGGCTCGTTCTTATTCAAATCAGCCCTAGGTCTCGTTTTTAACATGTTCGCATGATCTTTCACACGTTATCACATATCGCATTTCATAAGTATACATAATGTACCATTTTCGTCATCATTTCATAACACCCATCATTTAGCAAATTCAAGTTTTATATCCCCTATTAACTAGACACAGACTCAGGAGGGATACATGGATCTATTACTTTGTCATCTCGAGTTGCCCAACAACGATGACTACTAGAACATGTAGATACTATCACCCTGGGTTGCTCGACAATGATGACTACTAGGATATGTACATTCTACCCCCCTGGGTTGTCTGATAACAATGGTTTCTAATCATTATAACTGACCCTATAGCATGCCAACTCTATTCGACTTTGCCTGGTTAGCTAATAGGTAACTAATGTTCAATGACATATCAGTAACCGATTTATATGTCATTTCATCAGCAATTCATATCACATATCACATGTCATTAGTAATTCATATCATACTCGTTTCTACAATGCTCAATCCAGTTCACAATCTCAGCATTTAATATCGTCACATAATTCAATTCAAGACAAATAATAATCTTACCTTAATAGTTAATATGCAAAAAAAACATGTATATGTATGTATATAAATGAAATGATCTAGAATTATAAAAGTACAAACCGAAATGTTTGTCACTCATCTATGACTCTTGTTTTTCTCTTCTCTCGCAATGACCCGACATCTTTTTTAGCTATGTTCAACAATTCAATAATAAAAACAACATCAATTTACATCCAATTAACATTCAAATACATAGCCAAACATATTTTGCATTTTATTTAATTTAGTTATTGTATCCGGGATACTCATATTTTTCAATATCTAACATCATATTAAAATTCAAGTTCACATTCTTTCATTAGGGACCTTATACTTCCTAACTATAACATAATTTCATAATAGTTTTAATTTATTCAATTTAGTCTGTAATGTTACAAAGTTATCTAGCAAGCTTAATTAGCTTTACAATTTAGTCTTTATCATGATCTAAGCATATTAACTATCAAATTCAAGTCTAATTCATCAATTTCTCTATAATGGTATCTTGATAAAAACTTAACAATTCAATAAATTGATACATGAGCTCGCTTGTAAAAGCCCATTTTTCAGTGAAATTAGAATTGTGGTTTCGGGACCACAAAACCAGTCTGGAAATAAGGTTTATTTTTATTTCATTATATGGTCCATATTATAATAGGCATGTCGTGTGAAAATGTTGATACGAAAATTTTATCAATTAAGTGTTTAATTACGAGAAGGACTAAATCGCGTAAAATGTGAAAGTTGAATTCTAATAGCTATAAGGATCAAATAGCTATGGAATTCAAAACTAGAAGTCCTTATATAGTAATTAGACCATTAAATAAGTATGTAGATTTTTTTTGATGACTCATCCATGGAAATATAGAAAAAGGGTAAGGACTAAATTGGATATTGAAAAATACTTAATTAATTAAAAGATGAAAAGAAA
Organism: Gossypium hirsutum; assembly: GCF_007990345.1. NCBI lineage: Eukaryota > Viridiplantae > Streptophyta > Magnoliopsida > Malvales > Malvaceae > Gossypium > Gossypium hirsutum. Next base: position 104,344,130 of record NC_053431.1, on the reverse strand, counting down.
ATATCATCTTATTTTTGTCATCTTCAACCTAAAATTCTATGAAAATCCTAAGAGAGAGAGGGGAAACTTTCAAGGCTTAATTGGGTAAGTTTTCTTGTCTTGTTTTTAGTTAAATATTTTTGAAATCAGAATAGCTTAATCTCTCTATTTGAGGGATTAATTTGAAAAGTTATCAAAGTATGGAAAATGGGTCATGGATGTATATGCTAAAAATTAGAAATTTATGGTAGAAAATGGAAGGTTGTTGATAGATAAACAACTTTTACAAAGTGATTTTTGATGAAAACATTATTTAGGGACAAAAATGTAAACTTATGAAATGTGAAGAAAAATTCTGAACTTTTATGAATACATGTGCTGTAAAGCTTGTAATGGGATTTTGGTTAGGCTTGGAATAAGGAGTAAATTGCACAAGTTTCCTTTTCCGAGCCTAGGGATGAAATAAAAATTTATGGAAAAGTTAGGATCAAAATGGTAATTTTTCCTAGGATGTAAATTGAGTCCATTTAAATATGAAATGTGTGAAATTGATGATTAAATTTATTTATATAGATCCAGACAACACTAATTCGAGGCTAGATCGAGGAAAAGAAAAGGTTTCAGATTAGTAGATTTCTAACGCGAACAAGTGTCGAGGTAAGTTCGTGTAACTTAATCCGGCATGTAAATATGCTTAATTCAATGTTTTGTTGTATGGAATGTGATTTATATTGATGTACACTACTTGAATGCTTTCATGAGAAATTCAATACATGCTTGAAATGGTGAAAAGGGGTTAAGTCTCGATTGAATATTGGATTCTGATGATTATATGTGCTTTCCCAAAACGAATAAGGTCCTGTATTTTTTACGGATGAGATTTAGCTCAGACGAGTAATCTTGTTGACCTTGTTATAGAAAGGATTTAGCCCGGACGGGTAATCCTGATATAATACCTCTCGAGTATACGTTACAATTAGGGTTTAGCGTGGACTGGTAATCCTAATTGAGCTTTTTTGAGCATACATTATATAAAGGATTTAGCCTGGACTGGTAATCCTGTTATACGATATGTGGCTTGAGAGTGTGTTCCTTGATTAAGTACCTTAAAGGGTATCATCGAATAAGAATTGGAAGATTATGGAATCGTACACCTCGAGTGTACTGCTTGAGCATCCATCGGAATTTCAATGATTCAACGGACATAAAAATCTTGACATGGCATGAGAATTATGGGATGAAATGATAATGTCTTGAAAGAGTAATGCATGATGAGCTCATCTATTCTTACTTGATTTATATGTAAACTTTGTGACTAACATGTTTGATTGGATGCATGTGTTTAGGCAATTTAGCCAAATGGATGGAAAACTTATTATTGTATGCTTAGATTTAATAAATGGGATTGGTATGTTTAGTTTCCGTTATATGAACTTACTAAGCATGGAATGCTTACTCCATTTATTTTTCCCCTGTTTTATAGTGCTCGAAAGCTCGCGAAGGTTGGAGATCACTGGAGCATCGTCACACTATCAACTAGTCATTTTGGGTATAATTAGTAAAATCATTTTGGTATAATGGCATGAATAGGAAAACTTGACCAATAGTGGCTTGAAAATGATGTTTTGTAACATAGCCATTGGAATGGTTAGTAATGGCTTATATTGGGTATGATTAAGTAGGTTATGATGATATATTCATATGTTATATGTTATGTATATGTGATCAAATGATGCTAATGCCTAAGTTAATCCAAGGTAAGTTTATAAACACACATACATGTAATGATATGCCTTGTTGAATGATGAAGTTTGTTTAATTTGAATGCTTGGAATGGTTGGTTTGGTTGTGTGTTTCAAGTGCAGGTCTTGGGTGAATTTTTGGGTGAGAATGAAGCTAGAAATGGCTTCATTCTGTCCACACAGAACCGTGTGTGACACACGACCTGGTAACATGGGTAGGTGGTTAGGTTGTGTGTCCTCTGCACCTTATTTTGAGGAATAGAATGCTAAGAATTGGGCACACTGGCAGAGACACGGGTGACACGGCCTTGGACACAAGCGTGTTACACGTGTAACAGCCCAATTTTAGCTAAATCAGAATAGTGGTTTCAGAATCACAAATCCGATATCAAAAAATTATTTTAATATTATTTTTGGGGTTCATAGCATGATAGCATGTATGTGTGAAAATTTTGTTAACTAATTTTATCGTTTAATTGCTCATTTTGAAGAAAAAGACTAAATCGCGTAAAGTGCAAAAGTAGTGTTCTTTTAGCTAAAGGTATTAAATAGCGATAGAACCTTAAATTTAAGGTCCTTATGTTGAAATTATACCATTAACATGATAGTGGATGTTAGTGGCTTGGTAAATTTGAAATTATTAATGTTCATTAAGGTTATTTTTGTAAATTGGTTAATAAAGGTTTAATAAATAAAAACAAATGTAATTTGTGTCCATCTTTCTTGATATCAACTTAAATTGGGGAAGAAGAAAGCCAAGAAATTAGGTTTTCCATTCGGCACAGTCCTAGCTTGATTAAGTTACGGTTTTAGCTCAGTTTTTGATGATTTCTACGTTTTGTAATTGTTGCTTCGTATTTTACCTAGCCCGTGCCTTAATTTTTGAATTTCTTATGATTTCATGAAGTTTTATTTTTTAATTCTTGAGCTTTTAAATCTTTGATAATGGAAAATGATTAATTGTTAATAGATTTAAATGTTTTGTAAAGTATTTTAGGTAAAAATGTAATTTAGGGATTAATTTGTGAAAGGTGTAAAATGTGTGGTTAAATGTGTGAAATAAATGAAAGTTTTGGGCTGATAGGGACTCATGTATAAATCGACAAAGCATGGTTTAAATTGAATTGTGTGAATTTTGTGTAATTGTAAAATAGGGACTAAATTGAATAAATGTGAAAGTTTAGGGGTTAATGTGTAAAAATGTCTAAATATGTGTTTGTGGACTGAATTGAATGAATTGATGAATAAATGAGTTAATTTTGAATGTATATAAATCAAGAAAGAAAGAAATTGAATTTAGATCAAGGAAAATCAAAGGTTATCGAATAGTCAATCCGGTCCGTCTATCCCAAATATGAGGTAAGTTCATATGCAAATAAATGTCTTTAAATTGAATTATTTATGTTTATTTGTCATTGAACTGCATTGAATATCGAATGATCAAATACGAGCAAGAATCAACAAGGTTATAATATCTGAAAGTCCCGTACGAACATCAGGAATAGTATAGGATACAAATGTCATGACATTAGGATTATAGTTAAAGGATTGCGTGTAAGACCATGTCTGGGACATTGGAATCGTTAATTGATTTCGTGTAAGACCATAGCTAGGCTATTGGCATCAATATGTGATAGCATGTAAGACCATATTCGGGATATGGCATTGTATGAGCTATATGTGATTTTCGAATATCCTTAACGATTCCAAAAGGTTCAACGGGCAATGTCAAGACGAGAAAGAATGTGTGATTGAATTAAGTGATACAAGTACGCATGAGATTCATACAAGTATTGAAAATAGAAGTATTTGTTGAATTTACATGTGTTTCTTGAATAGATATACAATGAGAAAGGTTTGTGAATTTATATATGCTTATTCATAATTTGTCTATATGATGGGAATGATGTTGTTTCACAAGTTAATTTATTTGTTTATGGCTGACTAAGCTTTTTAAGTTTACTTTCTGTGTTATTTCCCTATTTTATAGATAATCAAAGCTAGCTTAGACTCAGGGGTTATCAGGAAACATCATCACACTATCGATCAACTTGTTGGTACTTTTGATGCTTTGTAAATATGGTATATGGCATGTATAGGCTAGTGTTATGATGATATGTTTTGAGTTATGATATTAGCCATGAGAGTTGGCCTGTAAATGTTGGTGTGTATTTGGCCAATTAGGTTGGCTTAATTTATGAGTTTGGTAAGTTTTTGGTTATGAATTGGTTATTGAATGGATGGATTTTAAATGGCATGGAATGTATATGAAATAGCATATTTTGGATACCTATAAATGTATTGAAATGGTACAAAATGATGTGGTTTAGTATGCTTGAGAAAGGGTGAGAAATGTGGCTTAAACCAAGCCTAATTTAGCCAAACATTGTTGAGCACATGGGCATGTGACTTGATCGTGTGCCTGCTGTAACTTAGTTAAAACAAGTCAGTGAGTTACACGGATTAGACACACGGGCGTGTCTACTAGCCGTGTGTGGCACACGGGCTGGCACATGGGCGTGTGGCCAGTCGTGTAACCTAAATAAGTAATCCCTCATGATTTCACATGACCATGGCACACGGGCGTGTCTCCAACCATGTGATACAAGTCAGTATGTATGGCCTATGACACGAGGGTGTCCGTGGCCGTGTGAGGCCCACAGACTGTTCACATGGGCGTGTGATCCCCGTATGCATGAAAATTTTCTATGTTTTTCCAAAGTTTACAAATGTTATCACTTTAGTCCTAAACCTCTTCCAAGCATGTTTTAAGGTCTCGTAAAGCCTTATAAGGGACAATGTAATTATGTTTGAACGATGTTTATGTGATAATGGATTCATGTAAGAGAAATGTGTGTTGTGTGCTGTAAGTTGTTCAGTAATGCCTCATAACCTTATTCCAGTGATGGATACGGGTTAGGGGTGTTACAAAACGGTCGTGTGAAAACTGCACCTAAATTTTGAAAATTAAATTCGCCACACGGCCTAGCACATGGGCGTGTGACTTGGCCATGTGACAGCCCAAAATTGACCCTAATCGGGAAGTGGTTTCGGGACCGCTAAACCGAGTCACCGAAAGGTTTGAATGTGATGTTTATTGTCTAGAATATGTAATCATGAATGTGTGAAAATTTCAAGCTTCGATTTAGTCGATTGCATGTGAATTTAGTCAATAGGACTTATATGAGAAAATTTTAAAATGTGATAGGTCAATGCATGAGGACCTATTAGTGCATGTGGAAGAAAAAGGGGACTTGCATGTCAAATTCCCCCTCCCTAAATAGTAGTGGCCGGCCATGACAAAGTGGATAGGCAAATGGTGATGGGTAAAACATATTATAAAAAAGTTTATGACAACATGTTGTGTTAAGAACAATAAAATATGAGGGGAGTGGGAGGAGAAACCAAAGTTGTTTCATCCTTGCTCCCCCATTTTGCCGAAACTAGAAGAAAAAAAAAAGGCTTCATCCTCTTTGCTCTTCTTGACCGAAAAATCAAAGGAAGAAGAAAGAGTTCTCTTGCTTATGTTCGGTTTGGATGAGGATTAAGAAGAGGTAAGTACCTTGAAACCCTTGGAAAATTTTGTATAAAGAAGATGGTTAGTTCAAGTTCTAATCATTCCATGGCTTAAGTTTTGATTGTTAGGAGGTTTGATGTTTGGCCAAGTAGGTTGATTTGAGCTTTCGGTTGTGGTTGTCAAGGGAGGAAATGAGATTTTGTTTGTCTTCAACAATTGGTTGGTAAATAAGTGTTAAATGTGAGAAAATTTCGTTTGGGTAATTGAAATAAATAATTAGAGGCTTAATTATCAAAAGGTTTCGGTTTGATATCATTTTTATAAGCATAATTAGTTCAATTTGATAATAAGGTATGAGGTGATAAGTAAAATTTTCATGGTGGTTTAGGTTTAATGACATTCGGCTATGGATTAAAAGTGTTAGCTAATTCGGCATAAGGGTATAAATGTTAATCACTTTATATTTGAAGCCTTGAAGAATAGGTTGAGGAATATTAAAGTGTTGAAGGTTAAATCTTTAAGCTTGGTTAATTTGGACATTCGGCTATTCTTATGACATTAGATACAAGGGTATGAAAGGTTATATATATATATAAGTTTAATTTATTCATGGTAACTTGGCATGTGGATTGGATATATGTTAGTTAATACATGCATTTGGAGGTGATGTGTTTAATAATTAGGTATACGGTTTGGTTTCATTATTGAGTATAAGGGTTATGTGTTTTAAATTGCCTTTGATGTATACATGTTTATATTGAAATATTAAGGCTATGATAGCCAATTGAGGGTTTCGGCCAAAATATTCAAATAGATTGGTGTGAATGTTTGAGTGATGAATTTGACTCTTGTGTCGAGTTGGGATGATATGTGTATTTTTATAAATAACTAGCAAGGTAATTAAACTAGTTGATTTATTTATTTAAGCTCAAGAACCTAAAGGAGAGGCGTCCAACAAGGGGAAATCGAAGGTCATCGAGTAGCCGACTCGGAATTATTTTACCCAACATAAAGTAAGTCATTAAGCATGTAGTTGGTATTATTTCAAATGGTCATAATGTTTATGTATTGATGCTGAATGGAATGAATAAATATACATATATATATATGCATGTACGTATGTGATGATGAAATTGTTGAATGAAAAGAAAAGAGGTAAGATGTACTGAGTTGTTGATCTCGGCACTAAACGTGCGGGTATAACCATTTATGACCATGAGATTGGCGCTAAGTGCGCGGGATTAAATTGTACAGCACTAAGTGTGCGATTTGACTATGTTGCACTAAGTGTGCGAAATGAATATGATGCACTAAGTGTGCGAATTGACCATGCGGCACTAAGTGTGCGAGTTTGACTATGTAGCACTAAGTGTGCGATTTGATTACGTAGCACTAAGTGTGCGAGTTGATTATATAGCACTGAGTGTGCGGACTCAATATACATTCGTGAATCATTATGGACACTATGTGTGCGACACTATTGAGTCCATCGCGGACAGCGGATCGGGTAAGTGTCTTGAGTACATGGCTAATAGGTGCTATGCTTATACTTGGTGTTGAGCTCGGTAAGCTTGAACCTATGTGACAAATATACTTGAAGTCACGTACATAAAATTTATCGTAGGATGGGTGAAAGGCCGTTTAGTCGTTTGATTGTAACGAAAATAAATTGATTTATGAAAATGCTTCAATGTCCTATTGATGAGTATATGGAATGTGAATGCATGAATTGATATGAAACTGAATCGATAGGTTGGAGGAACTATGGTATGGTTCGGTATGGATGGAGTAAATTGTCTCGTTCCATTTTGTTTCCTCTTGTGATAATGTTATTGATGGATGGTAGTGCATTGCTTATGACTTACTGAGTTATAAACTCACTCGGTGTTTCCTTGTCACCCATTATAGGTTGCTTGGACTCATCTATTTTTGCGGGGTCAGGCCGTCATCGAAGTCATCACACCGGATAGCAAGTTTTGGTACTTTCTTCTTAGTTGGCTTAGAAGAACATTTTGGCATGTATAAGCTATTACGTTGTGTTTGAACTTTGGCATGTAAACTTTAAGCCATGCGAAAATGGCACGAATGTTCGATTGAGTTGGATCAAGGGTAGGCATGAAATGGACCTAGTTACTTTCGTAACAGATGCTGGCAGCAGCAGTGTCATGAGATTGAAAAATCACTAAAAATAGTAGGAGTGGAATTAATTGATGAATAAATTATGTAATCGAAGCTCGATGACTCTGTTTTCATGAGGAAGTAACGAAAAGATCATATGGGCAGTATATTAAGAGATAATCAGATTTTTGTGGGACAGGGCCAGAACGGTTTCTGGATTCCCTGCTCCGACTTTGGAAATTCATTATAAATTAACCAGAGATAATTAGGGGTCGTACCATATATGTACAGATTCCTCTCTGAGTCTAGTTTTCATAGAAACAAACGGTATCAGTATTGAAGCCCCGTGCAGGGAGATATCTAAGTCGTAATGGGCAAAGGTCAGTGTAGTCGACCCCTGCAACATGGGAGACTTTGACTAATAAACTGTACTAATTGGCCCGACCAAAAATTCTAGAAAAAAATACATAGATGGGCACATGAGTCTAGTTTCTGGGAAAAATCACGAAACTGATTTTCGAGTTACGAAACTCAAGATATGATTTTTAAAACGACTAGTACACAGATTGGGCAGTGTCTGGAAAATAAATTTTATAAGGGGTTAAAGTCAGTTAACACCTCGTGTTCGACTCCGGTGTCGGTTTCGGGTTCGGGGTGTTACAGGCCATGTGACTTCAATTTCTTCACGCCTTAAAAGTCAGAGATTTACATGGGTTAGGGACACGAGCATGTGTAGTACACGACCTGACCACACGGGCGTGTCCCTAGACCACACGGGCGTGTGAGCCCTGCAACTTTGGAAAATTTTTGAAATGTCGCGAAAAATTTTATGAGTTTTCGATTAAGTCCTGACTCGATTCTAATGCTCGTTTTGGGCCTCAAGGGTCCAATTAAGGGACATTTTGAATGATCTTGGTAAATAAATAGTAAATTTATAAGAATTATTTGTAAAATGTTCTGAATGTTTCGGTAATACTCTTAAAACCTGTTTCGATGACGGGTACGAGTTAGGGGTGTGATGATTGTTTTATGGTTCACTAAACTAGACTACGCTCATGACAAAGGCAAGTGCACCTATCGAATGGTAGTATGGCTATGATAAGTCCAGAATATCGTATCCACAAGGACTAAAAGTACTAGTATTAACTATATTTCTATTATTTAGCCTAGAATAAAAGGGATTTGTTTTAAATTTAAATTTAACTAAACTAATTAAATAATGAACGCAACAGAGAGTGAAGAAAATAATCGAATAAACCAATGAAAAAGACAATACCCAATGAAGAATCCACCTAAACTTCACTTATTATTCTCACTCTAAATCAAACGATTTATTCACTTGTCTTGATCCATAGAAATCCCTAAATTATGTTAATATCTCTTTGGAGACTAAGAACAACTGACTCTAGGTTGATTAATTGAAATCTCTTTCTAATTAAAAGCCCTATCGTCACATTAACTCAATCTATGAATTCACCTATTAGATTTGACTCTAATCCGACAAACTTATGTCGTCCTATTTCTAGGATTGCATGCAACTCCGCTTAATTATGCTAGATCTACTCTTAAACAGGGGCTTTTGCTCCATTGAATAAGCACATCAAACTTGGAATAATATCCTGAAAAATATTAAAAAAATGATTAAGAACACATAATTAAGAACAAGAGCAAGTATTTATCGTGTAATTCAGATAATTAAATAATAAAATCCATGTAGATTCCATCCTCCCTAGGTATTTAGGTAGTTTAGTTCATAATGTAAAAGGAAGACATCTCAAATTTAGAAAAACAACAAGACATAAAAGCCCCAAATAAACTTCGAGAGAAATTTGAATGGAGATCTTCAATCTTGAAGTGGATCTACTTCTGAGAAGATTCCAACAGCTTCCTTCAAGTAATTTCTGCTTTCTACTCTGTGTGGCTCACACGGGCGTGTGCTCAGCCCGTGAGGAATTAGTCTTGGCCGTGTGGATCTTTAAATTAGCTCGTTTCGTCCGTTTTTGGCCTGTTTTCTGCTCCTTTTGTTCCCCTATGCTCTCCTAAGTATAAAACATAAAATTAAAGGATTAGAAGCATCTAATTCACTAAATTATATGATAAATCATCCAAAAATATCCTATAATGGGATTAAAATGTGTTACTTTCATGGTTTATCAGGGTGTTACATTTAGTGGTATCAGAGCTACGGTTTAGCTGATCTCGGATTTGACGTAGCAAACACGAGTTTAGCTATACATGTCATTATATAAATTGTGATAGTGTGATAACTCCTGATCATTTTAAATGTGTTTTTCATATAGTCATGTCATCCAACTGAGCTAGAGCTGAATCTGAGGAAGCTGAGAGCAATGCTTCAGCTTCAGTTCAAAGAGTTCCGTCTGCGTCTAGTAGTGAAAGGCCCGTGTCTGAGGGCTGAAGTGAAGAGGCAAAACAAGCCTTCTTTCAAATGATAAATGAATGGTTTACCCAGTATTTGATAACAAACCCTACTGTACAACTGGTACCACAGGGTGCTTAACCTGTTACAACTGGTAAGCCTCCGATAGATAAAATCCGCAAACATAGGGCAGAGGAATTTAGAGCTACCAAAGACGATGATCCAAAAAGGGCTGAGTTTTGGCTAGAAAATACTATCTGGGTTTTTGATGAATTATCCTGTACGCCTGCCGAATGTCTGAAATATGTAGTATCCCTACTGATAGATACAACTTATAATTGGTGAAATACCATAACTGGCTGTACCGAGAAAGAACGTTACACGGGAATTCTTCCAAGCTGAATTCAGGAAGAAGTATGTGAGTCAGAGATTTATGGATCAGAAAAAGAAAGAATTTAGAACTCAAACAAGGAAACATGACTGTGTTTGAATATGAACGAGAATTTGTTCGACTGAGTAAGTATGCCAGAGAATGGGTTCTAACCGAGGTTGAGATGTGTAAAAGCTTTGAAGAGGGTTTAAATGAGGATATCAAGTTATTGATTGGAATTCTTGACATAAGGGAATTTGTGGTGTTAGCCGATCGAGCCCACAAAGCTAAGGAACTGAGTAAAGAAAAGAGACAAGATGAAAGACAGGCTCGGGTTTCTGGAAAAAGAACTGAGTAAGTCACAATCATTTGCTTCTAAGAAATTAAAGAAGTATTATGATCGTGTCACAACCTTTACGGGATATTCTAGAAAAGAGCAGGGCTCTCAGCATTCTAACTCGAGGTTTTCATCTCCTTCTGTGACCATTGTGGGTAGTGTTGGTAATCCCAAACCGAAATGTAAACATTCTAACAAATTTCATCATGGAGAATGTTGGTGTAGAAGTGGAGCTTGTTTTGGATGTGGTTCACTTGAGAATTTTCTCAGAGATTGTCCAGAAAATATTGAAAAGGAGTTAGAACCAGCTCCAAAGCCGAGTAATCTTGTCTCGAGGGGTGTAACACTGGGGTTTGTGCAAGTGTACACAGTAGTTATCAAGTAATAAGTAAGTATTGAGTTATCGTCTCTACAGGGATTGCATTTGTGCTAAGTCACTTAATTTGTAAAATTATATTAATAATTTGGCAAATAAAAACACAATTTAATTGAGAAGTGATTGTTAAAATATATTAGACTAAATGCAATGATCCCTAATGCAAATTAACCTAAGTATGAAAACTATATGAATGAAATAGATTTTAGCAAAATTAAACATAATTTGCAACAATTATAACATAAATAAACTAGGAAAATTACTTTAATTAAACTCAACTTATTATCAACATGCTTAATAACATTCGAAAAAACATTCCATGGCAACTCGATCTTTCATGAGTTTGGAAACCACATTAGGTCTTTTCGAAATCCTTTACTTAGTAAATACGCATTTTACTGATCCTTATTTACTAAGGGTTTCTTAGTATTCGTGTGAGGTAACAGGGACGTGTTAGGTTTGAAATAGTTTAATCACGCCAATCTAAAAACTATGCAGATAACAGAGCTTGGTTAGAGTTGTTATGCAACCTCCAATTTAATCGGGTTAGAATCTAAATTGAGCATACACATTTCAATTATGCGTCCACTAGCCGTCGTCTAGTTAGGATCGCTCAATTAATTCAGGTGCATTTCAATCACGTATGAACGAAATACATACTTGATTTTAATTGAAAACATGATCGTTTGAGGCACAAACATCATAAGCATTAATCAAATAAATATTATTTAATCAAAATAATCATCCTAGCTTAAATAAAATTAAGCTAACATTGTTGTAAACAAGAACAAAGAACACATAGCAAACATTTTCAGATTAAATTAAAGAAAGGAAAGATTAAACCTAGATCAAAGTGGCTGTCACCCAAGACTCTGACCGACAAGGCTCCTTTGCTTCCTTCACTTTGCTCCTTTGCTGATGGCTCTCCAAGGTGGCCGACCAATGGCTCTTTAAGAGGCTTAATAGCTAAAATCTCTATGAAGAGATGATGCTAGGCGTGGGGAATGGAAAAATCTAAGAGAATTTGGAGAGAAGAGAGAATGATGAATGACGAGGGATGAGGGATAAGGGATAAGGGATGAGTAGAAATTTGAGAATGAGGTCTTATTTATAGGTGAGGAGAGGGGGATAGTTTACTAAAAATAGGAGTTTTCATCTTTTAAAGTATCTTCCATGGGTGGCCGACCATAAATTGAGGAAGTTGAGCTGATTTTTGCTTGATTTTTGATCAATTTGAGTGCCACAACAACTCAGGACTGAGACTCAGTCAAGTGCAAATCTTCAGGTAAATCTCTAATTTATTCAACTCTTCAAGGACCTTGTGCAATTAAACAAAAAAATGGTTTATGGACAGCCATGTGCAGCCAAAGTTTAGGTTGACTTGGTCCCCAATTTGGACAGTTTTGTAATCCAGCAAAGCTATCAGACCTGTCTAGAATAAATCAACAAGTTAGAGGACCAAAGAATAAAATTTATCCAATTTAATTAATTAATTTAAAACCCAAATTATTAATGAAATATTTTAAATGAATTATTAAATATAATTTTATATTTTATTGTTAAATTTAATCATGCATGGGCCACTTTATGTCTTAAAAAATATAATATATTCAAATTAATATAAAATAAGCCATTTATTGCATGAAAACTATATAATAAAGCATAAAATCACATTTTAATAATTTCTATGTCCTAATTTCATATTTTTCACATATTTCATTAATTTATTGAACAATTACTTAATTTTAACAACAATTTTAAGTAAAAAGGTGATAAATTACATAGGAAAAATCCTATATATTTTTTAGTTTACACACCCCCAAACTTAAATCATTGCTCGTCCCGAGAAATGTTCATGCACAGCAAAAGGTCTTGCTAAGGCAAAATTGCTAATTGTGTAAGTAGTACCAATCTTTGTCTCATAATCATGCATTAATAACTTCATGCTCATCAATCGTCTTTATTAACAAGTAATTCATATGCAAACATTCCTTAAGATTATACTAAGCTTCAAAATATGCCAACATGAATCATTGTTTGCGTGTATGTCACAGTCATAGATAATAGTCTTCGTTCAACATAATTTCCTATCAATCAAGCAAACAATCACAAGGCTTATTTATGATCTTCATATGTTGAACTTAAGACTTCCTCTCCACTAATGTAGGTGACATAATCATCAAATCAATAGGTCTTTTATAAGGTTGTAATGGGGCTCGATTAAAGGTAGGGGTTTTAAGGGATGGGATATTTTGATTTTAAAAATCTTAACCTTTAACTTTGTCTTGGTTTTCTCGTCATACAACCTTTCTTTAAGTGAACTTTTGGAACACCCCTAAACTTATTTTGAACTCAAGCTCATAAATTTTCCTTTTTGGAGACTGAGCAAACTTCTTTTCGCTCTTTTTTTTAAAGCATGAGCACATACATCTTTGTGAAAACTTCCTCAAATGTTGCTTACCAAGACAACTTTAGTTAAGATAGGTGCACAAAATTAAGATAACTTTAAAAGATGGTAATGTGGCTTATAATGTAGGTTCATTGCAATAAACAGGCTTTTAAGCTCAAAATATCAGTTTTCTAGGTCAAATATCATAAGGTTGGCTTGAAAAGGCTCAAACGATCCAAAGAAATAGTGCCTATATCATTTTAGATTTTTATGTCCCTAGGATTTCACCTCAAGAAAGTTACTAAGTCAATTCTAAAGATATAAGCCTTTATGCATGTCTAATCTCAAAAGAAACTAAGTTTCCATGGCAGACATTACTAAGGCTAAGATCATACAACATTCCATTCTTCATGATAACATACTTTCACTCAGATAAAATCATCATTCATACTTGTATACAAACTATCTTATTAAAAAAAATATCTCCAAACATTCATTTATTAAAACATACTTATGAAAGAAATGATTGAAACATACTTGAAAAAATTTAAAAGTTTGAGCAATTTATTTGCCTTACCCCCCTTTAAAAAGAAGCAATGTTCTCATTGCAAGAACAAAGTAATGAATGAAAACTGAACACCTTGTAGGGTTGTAAAGAAAGAGAGGTGAGTCATTAAAACTACTTAAATACCAAGTCTTTCCTATAACCCAATCCTAGACATGTTCATTCTCATTACCACATCACTTAGTCTTTTTCTTTCTAAAGAAGTGTTAAGTTTATTAATGCTTGCTATGTTTTATTCTGCAGAAATTAAATCCTAATTACGAAAGAAATAAATTCCTAAGGACCTAAAAATAAATAAATAATAAGATAAGAGCCCTCCCTATTATTTTCTTGACTCATTCCCCGAAACTTAGTAGAATGGAGAGCGATTTATATAGGGAAAAATTAGGGCAACATGTAGCAAAAATTAGCTACATTAGGGTTACTTGGGTGGCAAGTATTGGGAATGGTGGCAAGGTATGGATTTTTCCCCCTTTTTTTTTGCTGTCTTGGGCCTCAAACTCAAACTGTCTTGTCTCAAGAAAAAAACTGATTAGTACTTGGGCCAAATTTAACCCCCTTTTAAAATTTAAACAAAACAAATGAAACTTAAAAATTTTAAATCTTAATTAGAAAATTTCTTCTTAACAAATTATATTAAATTAATTCCCAAGAAAGGTTGGAGGGGTCACAGCGATCCTGCTTAAGTTACAATCTCCTTAGACAGAATTAATTAACTGTAATAAGCTAAGAAAATAAGTTCTAATTATTTATTTATTTACAAAACGAGTTCATGAAAAATCAAGGGTCTGTTAATTTGAACGAGGATTCAACTCGCTCAACTTCACCACCCCAGTAATGTTTGAGACGTTGACCATTAACTTTAAACGTTCCTTCATGATTGTCATATAATTCAACAGCTCCATAAGGATACACTCGGTATATGGTATGGGGTCCTTTCCATCGGGATTTAAGCTTCCCAGGAAATAACTTCATCCTTGAATTAAACAACAAAACCTTCTGACCTTCTTTAAACTCGCAAGGTTGTAAATGACTATCATGCCATCTTTTTATCTTTCTTTACACATTTTGGCATTCTCATAGGAAAACAACCTCAACTCTTCAAACTCATCAAGTTGTAACATCCTTCTCTCACTGGCTTGCTTAAGATTAAAGTTCAACTGCTTCAAAGCCCAGTGAGCTCTATTCTCCAACTCTAATGGAAAATGACATGTCTTCCTAAAAACTAACCAATAAGGAGTCATCCCTAACGGTGTCTTAAATGTTGTTCGATAAGCCCATAATGCATTATCAAGCCTTCGAGACCAATCTTTACTGCTAAGGCATACTACCTATTCAAGGATACCTTTGATTTCACGGTTCACTCTCTCAACTTGCCCATTGGATTGGGGGTGATAGGCAGTAGCAATCTTGTGCTTCACATCATATTTTTCAAGCAACCACTTAAGCTAATTTTGTTCACAAAGTGAGAACCTTCATCACTAATAATAGCTCTTGGTGTTCCAAATCGTGTAAACACATGCTTATGTAGGAATCGCATGACTACCTTAGCATCATTTGTAGGGTATGCTTTAGCTTCAACCCACTTGGATACATAGTCCACAGCAATTAAAATGTATTTGTTCCCATATGAAGAAGGAACGGGCCTAATAAGTCAATACCCCATACGTCGAATAATTTAGTCTCCAAAATGTTTGTCAAGGGCATCTCATTCCTCCTTGATATATTTTCGGTCCTTTGGCATTTATCATAGTTCTTCACATAAGCATAAGCATCTTTAAATAGCGTAGGCCAAAAGAAACCTGCTTGCAAAATCTTTGCTGCAATATGTGAACTACCAGAGTGTCCCCCACTTAGAGATGAATGGCAATGATACAAGATCTCATCAATCTCACTTTCAACTATACACTTTTGGATTATATTACCTGCACATTGTTTAAACAAAAACGGATCCTCCCAAAAAATAATACCCACTATCATGAAGGAATTTTTTCCTTTTTTGGTCTGTCATTTCTTAAGGAATTATTCCACATGCAAGATAATTGGAAAAATTAGCAAACCAAGGTGTTTCATGAATTCGATTTACCTCAAATAAGTGCTTATCTGGGAAATTCTCGTTGATAGGCACACATGATCTAGTTAACTCATCTTGTTCCAACCTCGATAGATGATCAGCTATTTGATTTTCGACACCTTTTCTATCTTGGATCTCAATGTCAAATTCTTGAAGTAATAGTATCCAACGAATTAGCCTCAGTTTTGCATCTTTGGTACCTATAAGATATGAGTGAAATTTGTAAAAAGCAAAAACTATAGCAAAGAGCTCCTTTTCGGTTACCGTATAATTGAGTTGGGTTCCCGTTAAAGTTCTACTTGTATAGTAAATAAGGTGAAACACTTCGTTTCTTCTTTGACCCATCATAGCTCTAACAGCATAATCACTTCCATCATACAATAACTCAAAAGGTGAGTTCCAATCAGGTGTAACGATTATTGGAGCTGAGGTTAACAGTTTTTTCATATCTTCAAAAGCTTGCAAACATGCTTTGTTGAATTCAAACACTGTATCTTTCTCTAACAACAAACACAACGATTTAGAAATTTTCGAGAAATCTTTTATAAACCTTCAGTAAAATTGGCATGGACTAATAAACTTCTGACTCCTTTCACATTCATTGGGGTCGGTAATCTTTCAATTACATCCACATTTGCTTTATCAACTTCAATTCCTCTCTTTGAGATTTTATGTCCTAAGACAATCCCTTCCTTGACCATAAAATGGCATTTTTCCCAGTTAAGGACAAGATTCGTCTCTTCACATCTCTTCAGTACCTTTGCCAAATTACTCAAACAAATATCATAAGTGTTACCAAAAATAGAATAATCATCCATGAAAACCTCAACAAAATTTTCAACCATATCAGTGAATATTGTCATCATGTATCGTTGAAAGGTTGCAGGTGCATTGCATAAACCAAAAGGCATTCGCCTAAAAGAAAACGTATCGTATGGACGAGTAAAGGTTGTTTTATGTTGGTCTTCCGGGGCTACAACTATTTGGTTATATCCCGAATAGCCATCTAAAAAATAATAGAATTCATTACCTTCCAGTCGATCTAACATCTTATCCATAAAAGGCAACGGAAAATGGTTCTTCCGAGTGGCTTTGTTTAATTTTTTCTAATCAATACAGATTCTCCAACCAATAACAGTTCTCGTTGGAATTAACTCGTTACGCTCATTTTTTATAATAGTGATTCCACCTTTCTTCGGCACACACTGTACCGGACTTACCTACGAACTATCTGAAATAGGATAAATGATTCCTGCATCTAACCATTTGATCACTTCCTTTCTCACAACTTCTTTCATAATAGGATTGAGCCTCCTTTGCCTATCAATTCAAGCTCTTTCACCTTCTTCCAAAATGAATTTATGCATGCAAAAAGAAGAGCTTATACCTCGAATATCAGCTATGGTCCAACCAATTGCTTTCTTAAATTTCCTTGTAACAACAATTAATTGCTCCTCTTGATATTTCATCAGTTCGGCTAAAATAATCACTGGCAAAGTAGAACAGTCACCTAAATAAACTTATTTCAAATGGGAAGGAAGTACTTTTAGTTCGAGTTTAGGTGATTCTTCGATTGACAACTTGGGTTGCACAAATTCTCTGACTTTCAACTCCAACGGTTCAACCCGTGTGGATTGAAAAAAAATTCTCGAATTAGCTTTTATCAAAACCATGTTTTCTTCACCTTCTTCATCCTCCAAAAGGTCAAGATCTAAAGCTTTCTCCAATGGATCTCCTTCAAAATTGCTTGCCATAAAAGCCAAGGTTTCTATCTCTTCCATAACTGAACACTCTTCTGCCGGATCAGAAAATTTTATTGCTTTAATAATGTTAAAGGTTACCTAATCGTCTTAAACTCGCATGGTGAGTTCACCTTTCTGCACATTAATTAACGTTATTCCTGTGGCTAAGAAAGGTCTCCCAAGGATGATCAGCACTTCCTTATTTGCTTCAAAATCTAAGACAATGAAATCAGTAGGAAAAATAAATTTATCGACTCTTACCAAAACAACCTCGATCTTTCCCTCGGGATATGCTAAAGATCGACCCGCTAGCTGAAGCGTTACAGTTGTAGGTCTTACTTCACCTATCCCTAACATCTTAAAAATAAACTTAGGTATCAAGTTGATACTTGTTCCTAAATCACACAAACTTTACCACAGTAAGATTCACCAATGTTACAGGGTATAGTAAAGCTTCCTGGGTCTTTCAATTTCAATGGCAGTTTTTTCTGTAGGAATGAACTGCACTCCTTTGTCAAGGAAACAGTCTCATACTCACTCATTCGTTTCTTCTTGGATAGTATATCCTTCATAAACTTCACATAATTTGGCATTTGTTCTAAAGCCTCCACCAACGGAATATTGATGTGTAACTACTTCATAACATCCAGAAACTTCTTGAATTGCACTTTTTATTTCTGCTTGTGTTGTTGCAATATTTGCGGATATGGAGGTGATGGAACTTTCGGTTGAACAAGACAACTTTTCTGAGTAGGTAAATCTGCATCCAACGAAGATGTTAAAGTATCTAAATTCACTAAGTTAGGATTTACCTTGTCAGTCTTTACAGATTTTGATTCCTTTGGTATAGGAATTTCAACAGCTAGTTGATTCTTCTCAACGGGCTTATCTTCGACATCAATCAATCAGGTTTCCAGAATTTTACAACTTCACAATTCCACTACCTTGATATGTTCTTTACCCAAATTTCTTGGATTTTCAATACTACTCGGCAAGGTTCCTTACAGTCTATTATGAAGCTCTGTAGCTAACTGACCCATTTGGTTTTCCAAATTTTTCAATGTGGCTGCTTGGCTTTGGATCAATGCATCATTCTTTTCCAAGTACGCTTTGAACAAGTTCTCCAAACTATTTGATGCCTCAGCTTGAGGTGGTTTTAGAACTTGCTGATTAAACCCTTGAGATTGGTTAGGTCTATACTGTAATAAGTTGTGGTTCGGTCCATTTCCTTTGTTGCTCCAAGAAAAGTTAAGATGATTATGCTATGAAGGATTATAGAAGTTGGACTAGGGTCCTTGTCCACTCCTATTTTGATATTGGTTCCCCACATAGTACACTGACTGAGGATTTGATGGACAATTCTCAAAAGAATAACCTTCCCCACCATACACACAAGAAACTACTTCGTACGAACTTGGTGGCTGAGCTGCAAAATTATTAGTACTATTAGCGGTAAATTGTTTTAACATAGAGAAAATAGACGATACTAGAGCTAACAATGAAGTGAGGGCATCAACTTTATGAACTTAGGCTACACGTCTTCCTGGAGTTGTTCGATTTGTTGGCCATTGATAGTTATTACTCGCAATCCTCTCAATTATCTCATAAGCCTTATTATAAGACTTAGAAAAAATTTCACCATTCGTAGAAGCATCTACCATCAATCTTGTTTGTGCATTGAGACCATTATAGAATGTCTCCAACTGGATACAATAAGGAATCCTATGATGAGGACACTTAGGCAGTAACCCCTTGAATCGCTCCCAAGCCTCATAAAAAGACTCTTCATCCAATTGTTGGAAGGTTGTGATCTCGTTCCTCAACTTAGCATTTTTGCTAGGCAGGAAATACTTAACCAAAAATCTCTCTGCTAATTATTGCCATGTAGATATGAAACTTGGTGGCAATGAATTGAGCCATGCTCGTGCTCGATCTCGTAACGAGTATGGAAACAACTTCAACCTCAGTATGTCTTCAGTCACACCAGCTATCTTGAATGAATCACTCGCCTCCATAAGCAATCGAAGATGGAGATGTGGATCTTCTATGGGCATACCACTGAATTGGCCCATCATTTGGAGCATTTGAAACATCACTGGTTTCAATTCAAATTGGGTTGCCTCAATATCTGGCCTTCTAATTCCTAGTTGTAACTCACTGAAAAGTGGCACAGCATATTGTCTGATGCATCGATCCCTATCATCGACAATAAGGATGGGATTTCATACATGATCGGCTTCATTACCTTGGTCTTGATTCTGATTTCCAAGGTCCATCTCGACTTTTCTTTGAGCTGTTCATTCACATATTCTTTGTTTGAAAGTTTGCTCAATTTTAGGGCCTACAGGGAATAAATCGAGAATCGATCTATGCTTATAAGCACCTGAAAAGAAAATTAAAAAATTAAAAAGAATAAGTTAGTAATGTTAGAAATAAGTCAAATTGAAAATAAATAATTTCACGAAAGAAATGACTATGGCAACAGTTGACAATCCCAGACAACGGTGCCAAAAACTTGTAACGCTGGGGTTTGTGCAAGTGTACATAGTCGTTATCAAGTAATAAGTATTGAGTTATCGTCTCCATAGGGATTATATTTGTGCTAAGTCACTTAATTTGTAAAATTATATTAACAATTTGGCAAATAAAAACACAATTTAATTGGGAAGTGATGATTAAAATATATTAGACTAAATGCAATCATCCCTAATGCAAATTAACCAAAGTATGAAAACTATATGAATGAAATAGATTTTAGCAAAATTAAACACAATTTGTAACAATTATAACATAAATAAACTAGGACAATTACTTTAATTAAACTCAACTTATTATCAACATGCTTAATAACATTCGAAAAAACATTCCATGGCAACTCGATCTTTCATGAGTTTGGAAACCACATTAAATTTGAAATCCTTTACTTAGTAAATACGCATTTTACTGATCCTTATTTACTAAGGGTTTCTTAGTATTTGTGTGAGGTAACAAGGACGTGTTAGGTTTGAAACAGTTTAATCACACAAATCTAAAAACTATGCAGATAACAGAGCTTGGTCAGAGTTGTTATGCAACTTGCAATTTAATTGGGTTAGGATCTAAATTGAGCATGCACATTTCAATTATACGTCCACTAGCCGTTGTCTAGTTAGATCGCTCAGCTAATTCAGGTGCATTTCAATCACGTATGACCGAAATACAGATTTGATTTTAATTGAAAACATGATCGATTGAGGCACAAACATCATAAGCATGAATCAAATAAATATTATTTAATCAAAATAATCATCTTAGCTTAAATAAAATTAAGCTAACATTGTTGTGAACAAGAACAAATAACACATAGCAAACATTTTCAGATTAAATTAAAGAAAAGAAAGATTAAACTTAGATCAAAGTAGTTGTCACCCAAGACTGACCAATGAGGCTCCTTTGCTTCCTTCGCTTTGCTCCTTTGCTGATGGCTCTCCAAGGTGACCGACCAAGGGCTCTTTAAGAGGCTTAATAGCTAAAATCTCTATGAAGAGATGATGCTAGGCGTGGGGAATGGAAAAGGCTAACAGAATTTGGAGAGAAAAGAGAATGATGAAGGATGAAGGATGAGGGATGAGGGATGAGGGATGAGGGATGAGGGATGAGTAGAAATGTGAGAATGAGGTCTTATTTATAGGTGAGGAGAGGGGGATAGTTTACTAAAAATAGGATTTTTTATCTTTTGAAGCATCTTCCATGGGTGGCCGACCATAAATTGAGGAAGTTGAGCTGATTTTTGCTTGATTTTTGGTCAATTTGAGTGCCACAACAACTCAGGATTGAGACTCAGTCAAGTGCAAATCTTCAGGTAAATCTCTAATTTCTTCAACGCTTCAAGGACCTTGTGCAATTAAACCAAAAAATGGTTTATGGACAACCATGTGCAATCGAATTTTAGGTTGACTTGGTCCCCAATTTGGACGATTTTGTAATCCAGCAAAGCTATCAGACCTGTCTCGAATAAGTCAACAAGTTAGAGGACCAAAGAATAAAATTTATCCAGTTTAATTAATTAATTTAAAACCCCAATTATTAATGAATTATTAAATATAATTTTGTATTTTATTATTTAATTTAATCATGCATGGCCCACTTTATATCTTAAAAAATATAATATATTCAAAATATAAAAAAAACCATTTATTGCATGAAAACTATATAATAAAGCATAAAATAACATTTTAATGATTTCTATGTCCTAATTTCATATTTTCACATATTTCATTAATTTATTAAACAATTACTTAGTTTTAACAACAATTTTAAGTGAAAATGTGATAAATTACATAGGAAAAATCCTATATATTTTTCCGTTTACAAGAGGCAGACCACCCCACCATCCCGGCAATGTTGGTAGTAGTCGAGGTACTACCAAGGATACAACAGTTAGATCTGAGGCACGAGCACCTACAAGGACATATGCTATTCATGCTAGAGAAGATGCCACTACGCCAGACATCATTACTGGTACATTTTCTCTACTTGATACTTATATTACTGCATTGATTGATCCTGGTTCCACACATTCATACATATGCACGAACTTAGTGTCTGTTAAAAATTTACCTGTTGAATTCATTGAATTTGTGGTTAAAGTTTCAAACCCCTGGGCCAGTATGCTATGGTGGATAAAGTTTGTAAGAACTGCCTGTTTATGGTAAAAGGTTATTGCTTTTCGGCTGACTTGATGTTATTACGATTTGATGAATTTGATGCGATTTGGGAATGGATTGGTTAACCCAATATGATGTAGTGGTGAATTGCAAATAGAAATATATTGTATTGAAATGTCAGAATAGTGAATTGTTTCATGTTGAATCAGATAAACCAGATGGACTACCTAATGTGATTTCAGCAATATCAGCACATAAATATGTTAGAAAGGGATAAGATGTTTATCTTGCGTATGTATTGGATACTAAAGTATCTGAGTTAAAAATTTAGTCAGTGTCGGTAGTATGTGAATTTTCTGATGCATTCCCAAAAGAATTACCTCGTTTACCACCGAATAGAGAAGTTGAATTCTCTATAGATCTTAGAATGACTCCTACTGAATTGAAAGAGCTGAAAGTACAGTTACAAGAATTGATTGACAAAGGTTTTAATCGACCTAGTTTCTCACCTCGGGGTGCGTCGGTTTTGTTCGTAAAGAAGAAGGATGGATCATTAAGGTTGTGCATTGATTATAGACAGCTTAACAAAGTTACAATAAAGAACAAATATCCATTGCCTCGAACCGATGATTTGTTTGACCAGTTAAAATGTGCCACTGTATTTTCAAAGATTGATCTCCGTTCTGGTTACTATCAACTATGGGTAAAAGAATCGGATGTACCAAAGACAGCTTTTAGAACCAGGTATGGACACTATGAGTTTCTTGTGATGCCATTCGGTTTGACAAATGCACCTGCGGTGTTTATGGATTTGATGAACAAAATTTTTAGCCCGTATGTGGTGGTATTTATAGATGATATTTTGGTTTATTCTCGAGATGAAAATGAACATGCTGAGTACTTGAGAATAGTATTGCAAACTTTGCGAAAGAAATAACTGTATGCCAAATTCAATACATGTGAATTTTGGTTACGAGAAGTTAGTTTTCTTGGGCATGTAGTATCTGCTGAAGGTGTCAGAGTAGACCCGAATAAAATTTCAGTCATTGTTAATTGGAAGCGACCGAGGAATGTATTTGAAGTCCGAAGTTTTTTGGGACTAGCTGGTTACTATCAGAGATTTGTAAAAGGTTTCTCAATGATAGCTTCTCCGATAACTTGTTTACTACAGAAAGATGTAAGGTTTGAGTGGACAGATAACTGCCAGCAGAGTTTTGATAGATTAAAAGCTTTATTAACAGAAACACCAATGTTAGTTCAACCAGAATCGAGTAAGGAATTTATAGTTTACAGTGATGCGTCATTGAATGGTTTAGGCTGTGCGTTGATGTAAGATTGTAAAGTAGTAGCCTATGCTTCACGACAGCTAAAACTACATGTAAAGAACTACCCGACACACGATCTTGAATTGGCAACCATAGTGTTTGCATTGAAAATATGGCGGCATTAATGTCACAAATTCACTGATCATAAAAGTCTAAAATATTTGATGTCACAGAAAGATTTGAATTTGAGACAGCGCAGATGGCTTGAGTTATTGAAAGATTATAATCTTGTTATTGACTACCATCCGGGAAAAGTGAATATAGTGGTAGATGCTTTGAGCAAAAAATCCTTATATACTTTGCGAGAAATGAATACTCGATTATCATTGTCTAATGATGGTTCAATCATGGCTGAGTTAAAAGCTAGATCAACGTTTTTGCATTAGATCTCTGAAGCTCAGAAAATTTATAGTAAGTTGTAAGCAAAACGAATACAAAGTGAATCGACTTCTAACTCAAAATTTTAGATCAAGACTGATGATTGTTTGTTATTCAGAGGCAGAGTATGTGTACCGAAAGATTCAAAACTAGTATAGAAGATTTTGAATAAAGCTCACAATGGTAACATTTCTATTCATCCTGGTAGTAATAAAATGTATAATGATATGAAAAGGATGTATTGGTGGCCAGGAATGAAATGAGATATTTCTGAGTTCGTATCTAAGCGTTTAATATGTCAGCAAATAAAAGTTGAAGATCAGTTGCCTTCTAGACTATTACAGCCGGTTACGATACCGGAATGGAAATGTGAAAGAATTGCTATGGTCTTTGTAATGGGATTACCCCTGTCTCCAAAGAAGAAAGATGCCATTTAGGTAATTGTTGATTGGTTGATAAAGTCTGCACACTTGATTCTGGTACATATGGATTATTCCTTGGATAGATTGGCTGAATTATTTGTTTTTGAGATTGTTAGATTGCATGGAGTGCCTGTTTCCATTATTTCAGATAGAGATCCTCGGTTTATTTCTAGATTCTAGAGTGAATTGCAAGAAGCTCTGGGTACTCAATTACACTTTAGCACTGCATTTCATTCCCAAACAGATGGTCAATCTGAACGGGTAATAATGATCTTGGAAGATATACTTCGGTGTTGTATACTAAATTTTGAAGGTAACTGGGAAAAGTACTTGCCTTTGGTTGAATTTGTTTATAATAACAGTTATCAGTCTAGTATCAAAATGGCACCGTATGAAGCTTTGTATGGTCACAAATGTAGAACTCTATTGTATTGGACAGAACTCAGTGAGAAAAAGTTACATGGAATTGACTTGGTCTGAGAGACCGAAGAAAAAGTGAAAGTAATTTGGGACAGTTTGAAAGCAGCTTCTGATTGTTAAAAGTCTTATGTTGATCTAAAAAGAAAAGAAATAGAATTTCAAGTCGGTGACAAACTATTCTTGAAAGTGTAGCCTCAGAAGAAAGTTCTCCGATTTGGTCGTAAAGGAAAACTGAGTTCACGGTTCATTGGACCATATGAGATTATAGAAAGAATTGGACTGGTTGCATATCGGTTAGCTTTACCACTAGAGCTTGATCGGATTCATAATGTTTTTCATGTGTCTATGCTACGGCAGTATCGATCCGATCCTTCACATGTTATCTCTCCAACAGAGGTAGAGATTCAGCCTGATATAACATATTGTGAAGAACTAGTCAAAATCTTAGCTCGAAAAACAAAAGAGTTAAGAAATAAGAAGGTAGCGTTATTAAAAGTTCTTTGGAAACGACATGGCATAGAGGAAGCTACCTGGGAGCTAGAGGATACTATGAGGAAACAATACCCGAATCTTTTTACTGACAAGATTTTCGAGGATGAAAATCCTTAAGGGGGAGAGTTGTAACAATCCATTTTTCAGTGAAATCGGAACAATGGTTTCGGGACCAAAAAACCGATTCGAAAATAAGGTCTATATTATAATAGGCATGTCGTGTGAAAATGTTAATACTAAAATTTTATCGATTAAGTGTTTAATTACGAGAATGACTAAATCGCATAAAATGTGAAAGTTAAATTCTAGTAGCTATAAGGATCAAATAGCTATGGAATTCAAAACTAGAAGTCCTTATATGGTAATTAGACCATTAAAGAAGTATGTAGATTTTTTTTGATAACTCATCCATGGAAATATAGAAAAATGGCAAGGACTAAATTAGAAAATGCAAAATACTTAATTAATTAAAAGATGAAAAGAAAATAGCATCTTATTTTTTTCATCTTCAACCTAAAATTCTATGGAAAACCTAGGAGAGAGAGGGGATACTTTGGTTTAATTGGGTAAGTTTTCCTGTCTTGTTTTTAGTAATTTTGATATTTTTAAAATCGGAATAGCTTAATCTCTCTATTTGAGGGATTAATTTGAAAAGTTATCAAAGTATGGAAAATGGGTCATGGATGTATCTGCTGAAAATTAGAAATTTATGGTAGAAAATGAAAGGTTATTGATAGATAAACAACTTTTACAAAGTGATTTTTGATGAAAACATGAATTAGGGAAAAAAAATGTAAACTTATGAAATTTGAAGAAAAATTCTAAATTTTTATGAATACATGTGCTGTAAAATTCGTAATAGGATTTTGGTTAGGCTTGGAATAGGGAATAAATTGCACAAGTTTCATTTTCCGAGCCTAGGGACGAAATCAGAATTTATGGAAAAGTTAGGGGCAAAATGGTAATTTTTCCTAAGATGTAAATTAAGTCCATTTAAATATGAAATGTGTGAAATTGATGATTAAATTCATTTATATAGATTCGAACAACACTAATTCAAGGTTAGATCGAGGAAAAGAAAAGGTTTCGGATTAGTAGATTATATACGCGAACAAGTGTCGAGGTAAGTTCGTGTAACTTAATTCGGCATGTAAATATGTTTAATTGAATGTTGTGTTGTATGGAATGTGATTTATATTGATGTACATTACTTGAATACTTTCATGAGAAATTCAATACATGTTTGAAATGGTGAAAAAGGGTTAAGTCCAGATTGAATATTGGATTCCGATAATTATATGCGCTTTCCCGAAATGAATAAGGTCCTGAATTTGTTGCGGGTGGGATTTAGCTAGGACGAGTAATCCTATTGACCTTGTTATAGAAAGGATTTAGCCTGGACTGGTAATCCTATTATACAATATGTGGCTCGAGAGTGTGTTCCTTTATTAAGTACCCTAAAGGGTATCATTGAATAAGAATTGACGGATTATGGAATCGTACACCTCAAGTGTACAACTTGAGCATCCATTGGAATTTTAATGATTCAACGGACATAAAAATTTTGACATGGCATGAGAATTATGAGATGAAATGATAATGTCTTGAAAAAGTAATGCATGATGAGCTCATCTACTCTTACTTGATGTATATGTAAACTTTGTGACTAACATGTTTGATTGGATGCATGTGTTTAGGCAATTTAGCCAAATGAATGGAAAACTTGTTATTGTATACTTTGATTTAATAAATGAGATTGGTAAGTTTAGTTTCCGTTATACGAACTTACTAAGCATGTAATGCTTACTCCATTTATTTTTCCCCTATTTTATAGTTCTCAGAAGCTCACGAAGGTTGGAGATCATTGGAGCATCTTCACACTATCAACTAGTCATTTTGGGTATACTTAGTAAAATCATTTTGGTACAATGGCATGTATAGGACAACTTGACCAATAGTGGCTGGAAAATGATGTTTTGTAACCTAGCCATTGGAATGGCTAGTAATGGCTTATTTTGGGTATGATTAAGTAGGTTATGATGATATATTCATATGTGATATGTTATGTATATGTGATCAAATGATGCTAATGCCTAAGTTAATCCAAGGTAAGTTTATAAACACACATGCATGTAATGATATACCTTGTTGAATGATGAAGTTTGCTTAATTTGAATGCTTGGAATGGTTGGTATTGGTTGTGTGTTTCAAGTGCAGGTCTTGGGTGAAATTTTGTGTGAGAAATGAAGCTAGAAACGACTTCATTTTTTCCACACGGGCGGACACATGGGCGTGTGTCTAGACCATGTGTGACACACAGCTTGGTAACATGGGCATGAGGTTAGGTCGTGTGTCCCCGGCACCTTAATTTTGAGAAACAGAATGCTCAGAATTAGGCACATGGGCAGAGACACGAGCGTGTGTCTCAACCTTGTGGTTGACACGGCCTTGGACAAGGGAGTGTGAAAACTGCACCTAAATTTCAAAAATTAAATTTGCCACACGGCCTAACACATGGGCTTGTGACTTGGCCGTGTGACCTCAATTTCTTCATGCCTTAAAAGTTAAAGAGTTACACGGGTTAGGGACACGGGCGTGTGTAGTGCACGGCCTGACCACACAGGCATGTTCCTAAACACACGGGCGTGAGAACACTATAACTTTGGAAAATTTTTTAAATGTCACGAAAAATTTTATGAGTTTTCGATTAAGTCCCGACTCGATTCTAATGCTCGTATTAGGCCTCGAGGGTCCAATTAAGGGACATTTTGAATGATCTCCGTAAATGAATAATAAATTTATAACAATTATTTGTAAAATGTTCTGAATGTTCCGGTAATACTTTTAAACCTTGTTCCGATGACGGGTACAGGTTAGAGGTGTTACATCGCTAAATCAAGCTCTCATTATCATAAATCTATAAAAATTTTATGAATTTAGCTTTGTTACCTTTGTAATTTTTGTGGACAAATGCTTAAATGAAAGCTTGGTGTTTTTCTTTCTTATTAGACGGTTGGCTAAGAGAAAATATGACAATATGTTCATCTCCCACTAATGTTGATATTTATACCTAGTTTAAGGTTTAATTACCCTTAATTAATCAAGTTTAATTTTAGTTAATTATTTTTATATTCTATTAATCTTAATAATATAAATTAATGAAAATCATCATATTTCACTAACAATATGAAAAATAATGGTTTAATAAACATTTAGGCCCTTTGAATAATTACTATCTAGGTCCTCATGCATTTTTTAAATTAAAATTCAATAGCAATTGGATTTTTACAATTTAGTCTCTGAGTTTTAATTAACTATTTTCTCAGTTAAATTACTTAATCTGCAGCACCCCTAACCCGTATCCATCACCAAAATAGAGTTCTGGAGCATTACCGGAACTTTCAGAAAATTTAAAGATAAATAATGACAATCACTACTCATTTTCTGAGATTACTCAAAACGTCCTTTAAATGGACCCTCCAAAACGAGCATTAGAATCAAGTCAGGACTTAATCGAAAACTCTAAGAATTCTTCGTGACATTTCAAAAAAATTCTAAGTTACAGGGCACACACGCCACGTGGTCTAAGGGACACGCCCGTGTGGCCTTGGGACACGCTTGTGCTACAGGCCTTGTTCGACCTCGTGTAACTCTCTGACTTGTGCATACGGCCATGCCAAATGCCCGTGTGCTAGGCTGTTTGGTAAATTTTATTTTTCAAATTTAGGTGCAAGTTTCACACGACCAAGACACACACCAATGTTCTAGGCCATGTAGCACACACGGCTGAGACACACGCCCGTGTCTCTGCCCGTGTGCTCAATTCTGAGCATTCTGTTTCTCAAATTTAAGGTGCAGGGGATACACGGCCTAAACACACGCCCATGTACCAGGCCGTGTGTCACACACAGTCTAGACATATGCTTGTATATCTGCCCGTGTGGACAAAATAAAGCCATTCCTAGCTTCATTTCTCACCCAAAACCACACCAATGACCTGCATTTAAGCTCACACCCAAATGCCAACCAATTCAAGCATTCAAATTAAGTAACTCTATTATTCAACATGGCATATCATTACATGCATACATGTTTATACTCTTACGTTGGTATATTACATATGATAGGCATAATTTGAGAAACCATTTAACATGTATATAACTACCATAGTATGACATTACAAGTATATCAAAAACAACCATTACTAGTCATTCCAATGGCTAAATTCCAAACTACATACTTAAGCCATCTATGGCCAACTTAGCCTATACATGCCATCATACCAAAATGATTATATATACCCAAAATAAGCTAATGGATAGTGTGATGATGCTTCAATGATCTCCAACCTTCGTGAGCTTTTGAGCACGATAAAACAGGGAAAAATAAAATAGAGTAAGCATTACGTGCTTAGTAAGTTCGTCAAACGAAAACTAAACTTACCAATCCCATTTATTAAATCTAAGCATATAAAGCCATGTTTTCCATCAACTTGGAAAATTGCCTAAACACATGCATTTAATCAAACATGTTAGTCACAAAAATTTCAAATACACCAAGTAAACATAGATGAGCTCATCATACAATTTTCCTTCAAGACATTATTCATTTTGTCCCATAATTCTCTTATCATGCCAAGTGTTTTTTCTGTTAAATCATTGAAATTTCGATGGATACTCGAGTAGTACACTCAAGGTGGACAATTCAATAACTAGTCAATTCTTATTCGAAGGTACCCATTAGGGCACTTAATCAAATAATACACTCTTGAGCCACATATCGTATTACAGGATTACCAGTCCAGGCTAAATCCTTTATGTAATGTATGTTCAAAATACCTCAATTAGGATTACTATTCCAGGCTAAACCCTAATTGTAACATATGCTCGAGAGGGATTATATCAGGATTACCTGTCCGGGCTAAATCCCTTCTATAATGAGATCAATAGGATTACTTGTCTGAGCTAAATCTCGTCAGCAACAAATGAAACACCTCATTCATTTCGGGAAAGCACATATATTCATTGGAATTCAATATTCAAACGGAGCTTAACCCTTTTTTTTTACCTTTTCAAACATGTATTCAATTCTTCATCATAATAATCAAACAATTCACATCAATATAAATCACATTCCATACAAATACAACATTCAATTTAACATATTTACATACTCGATTAAGTTACACGAACTTACCTCGACACTTGTTCGCGTGTATAATCTACTAATCTGAAACATTTTCTTTTCCTCGG
Organism: Gossypium hirsutum; assembly: GCF_007990345.1. Classification (NCBI taxonomy): domain Eukaryota; kingdom Viridiplantae; phylum Streptophyta; class Magnoliopsida; order Malvales; family Malvaceae; genus Gossypium; species Gossypium hirsutum. The sequence goes on along the minus strand of NC_053431.1, from coordinate 104,313,609 downwards.
TCTAACCTCGAATTTGTGTTGTCCAAATCTATATAAATGAATTTAACCATCAATTTCACACATTTCATATTCATTTGGACTCAATTTACGTCCTAGGAAAAATTACCATTTTGCCCCTAACTTTTCCATAAATTCTAATTTCGTCCCTAGGCTCAGAAAATAAAATTTGTGCAATTTACTCCCTATTCCAAGCCTAACCAAAACCCCATCACAAAATTTATAGCACATGTATTCATAAAAATTTAGAATTTTTCATCAAATTTCACAATTTTACATTTTAGTCCCTAAATCATGTTTTCATCAAAAATTACTTCGTAAAAGTTGTTTATCTATCAACAACCTTTCATTTTCTGTCATATTTTCAAATTTTCAACATATTCATCCATGACTCAATTTTTATACTTTGATAACTTTTCAAATTGATCCCCCAAATAAATAGATTAAGTTATCCCGGTTTCAAAAATATCAAAATTACTAAAAATGGGACAAGAAAACTTACCCAATTAAGCCATGAAAGTTTCTTCTCTCTCTCTCCCGTTTTCCATGTATTTTAGTCCCTAAATCATGTTTTCATCAAAAATCACTTCGTAAAAGTTGTTTATCTATCAACAACCTTTCATTTTCTACCATAAATTTCAAATTTTCAGCATATTCATCCATGACCCAATTTTTATACTTTGATAACTTTTCAAATTGATCCCCCAAATAAATAGATTAAGCTATCCTGATTTCAAAAATATGAAAAATACTAAAAACAGGACAAGGAAACTTACCCAATTATGCCATGAAAGTTTCTTCTCTCTCTCTTATTTTCCATGTATTTTAGGTTGAAGATGACATAAAAAATAAGATGATATCTTTTATTATCTTTTAATTAATTAAATATTTTTTAATTTCTAATTTAGTCCTTGCCCTTTTTTTAAATTTCCATGGATGAGTCACCAAAATATCTACATACTTTTCTTTCATAGTCTAATTATCATATAAGGACCTCTATTTTTGAATTCCATAGCTATTTAATCCTTATAGCTACTAGAATTCAACTTTTACATTTTATGCGATTTAGTCCTTCTCATAATTAAACACATAATAAATAAAATTTTCTTATCGGGATTTTCGCATGACATTTCTAACATAATACGGACCATGTAATAAAATAAAAATAAATTTTATTTTCGGATCGGATTTGTGGTCCTGAAACCACTGTTCCGATTCCACTGAAAATATGGGCTATTATAACTCTCTCCCTTTAAGGATTTTCGTCCTCGAAAATCTTACCAGTAAAAAGATTTCGGTATTGCTTCCTCATAGTATCGTCCAGTTCCTAGGTACCCTCTTCTACACCGTGTTGTTGCCAAATAACTTTTACTAATGCTACCTTTTTATTTCTTAACCCTTTCGTTTCCCAAGCTAAGATTTTGATCGGTTCTTCACTATATGTCATATCAGGCTAAATCTCTACCTCTGTTGGAGAGATAACATGTGAAGGATCAGATCGATACCGCTAGCATAGACACATGGAAAAGCTAACCGATATGTAACCGGTCCGATTCTTTCTGTAATCTCATATGGCCCAATGAACCGTGGACTCAGTTTTCCTTCACGACCAAACCGAAGAACTTTCTTTCAAGGCGATACTTTCAAGAATATCTTCTCATAGACTTGGAATTCTATTTCTTTTCGTTTAAGATCAGCATAAGACTTTTGATGATCAGAGTCTGCTTTCAAATTGTCCCAAATTACTTTCACTTTTTCCTCGATTTCACGGACTAAGTCAACTCTGTGTAACTTTTTCTCACTAAGTTCTATCCAATACAATGGAGTTCTACATTTGCAACCATACAAAGCTTCATATGGTGCCATTTTAATGCTGGACTGATAACTGTTATTATAAGCAAATTCAACTAAAGGTAAATATTTTTCCCAGTTTCCTTTAAACTCAAGTATGCTGCACCGAAGCATATCTTCCAAAATCTGTATTATACGTTTGGATTGACCATCTGTCTATGAATGAAATGCAGTGCTAAAGTGTAACTGAGTACCCAGAGCTTCTTGCAATTTGCTCCAGAATTGAGATGTAAACCGAGGGTCTCTATCTGAAATAATGGAGACTGGCACTCCATGCAATCTGACAATCTCAGAGACATATAATTCAGCCAATCTGTCCAAAGAATAATCCATACGTGCCAAAATAAAGTGTGAAGACTTTTTCAACCGATCAACAATCACCCAAACGGCATCTTTCTTCTTTGGAGACAAGGGTAATCCCGATACAAAGTCTATGGTAATTCTTTCCCATTTCCATTCTGGTATCGTAACTGGCTGTAACAATCCAGAATGAAACTGATGTTCAGCTTTTACTTGCTGACATATCAAACATTTGGACACAAATTCAGAAATATCTCGTTTCATTCCCGGCCACCAGTACATCTTTTTTAGATCATTATACATTTTATTACTACCAGGATAGATAGACATGTTACCATTATTAGCTTCATTCAAAATCTTCTGTACTAGTTCTAAACTTTTCAGTACACATACTCTGCCTCTGAATAATAGTCAAACATCGGTCCCGATCTAAAATTCTGAGTCAGGAGTCTATTCACTTTGTATCTGTTTTGCTTGTAACTAACTATCATTTTTCTGAGCTTCAGAAATTGTTGCAAAAATGTGGGTTTAGCTTTTAACTCTGCTATAATTGAACCATCATCAGATAATGACAATCGAGTATTCATAGCTCGTAAGGAAAACAGGGATTTTCTGCTCAGAGCATCAACAACCACATTGGATTTTACCGGATAATAATCAATAACTAGATCATAATCTTTCAATAACTCAAGCCACCTGCGTTGTCCCAAATTCAAATCTTTCTGTGACATCCAGTACTTCAAACTTTTATGATCAGTGAATATGTGACATTTTTCACCAAACAAATAATGCCGCCAAATTTTCAATGCAAACACTATGGCTGCCAATTCAAGATCATGTGTCGGGTAATTTCTTTCATGTGGTTTTAGCTGTCTTGAAGCATAGGCTACTACTTTACCTTCTTGCATCAAAACATAACCTAAACCATTCAATGACGCATCACTATAAACTATAAATTCCTTACCCGATTCTGGCTGAACTAACACTGGAGCTTCTGTCAATAAAGCTTTTAATCTATCAGAACTCTGCTGGCATTTATCAGTCCATTGAAACTTCACGTCTTTTTGCAATAGACGGGTCATCGGAGAAGATATTATTGAAAAACCTTTTACAAACCTCTGATAATAACCAACTAGTCCCATAAAACTTCAAACTGCAGACACATTCTTCGGTGGCTTCCAGTTAACAATGGCCAAAATTTTATTCGGGTCCACCCTGACACCTTTAGTAGATACTATATGCCCAAGAAAACCAACTTTCTGTAACCAAAATTCACATCTACTAGATTGGCATACAATTGTTTCTCTCTCAAAATTTGCAACACTATTCTCAAATGCTTTGCATGTTCATTTTCATCTCGGGAGTAAACCAAAATATCATCTATAAATACCACCACAAACCTGTCTAAATATGGACTGAAAATTATGTTCATCAGATCTATAAACATTGCAGGTGCATTTGTTAAACCGAATGGCATCACAAGAAACTCATAATGTCCATACCTGGTTCTAAAAGCTATTTTTGGCACATCTGAATCTTTTACCTGTAGTTGATAGTAACCAGAACAGATATCAATCTTTGACAATAAAGTGGCACATTTTAACTAGTCAAACAAGTCATCAATACGAGGCAATGGATACTTGTTCTTTATAGTAACTTTGTTGAGTTGTCTGTAATCAATGCATAGCCTCAACGATCCGTCTTTCTTCTTTACAAACAGAACTGGCGCACCTCAAGGTGAGAAACTAGGTCGAGCAAAACCTCTGTCAATCAATTCTTACAATTGTACTTTTAGCTCTTTCAATTCAGTAAGAGTCATTCTATAAGGTGCTATGGATATCGGTGTGGTACCCAAAATAAGGTTTATAGAGAATTCTACTTCTCTATCTGGGGGTAAACCAGGTAATTCCTCTGGGAATATGTCAGGAAATTCACATACAACTGGCACTGACTGAATCTTTGACTCAGATGCTTTAGTATCCAACACATATGTGAGATAAGCATAATAACCCTTTCTAACATATTTATGTACTGATATTGCTAAAATCACATTAGGTAATCCATCCAATTTATCAGATTCAACATGAAGTAATTCACCACTCTGACATTTCAATACAATATATTTCTATTTACAGCTCACCACTACATCATATTGGGTTAACCAATCCATTCCCAAAATCACAGTCAACTGAAAAGCAATAACCTTTTACCATCAACGGACAGTTTTTACAGATTTTATCCACCATAACACACTGGCCCAGAGGGTTTGAAAACTTTAACCACAAATTCAGTGAATTCAACAGGTAAATTTTTAAAAGACACTAAGTTTGTGCATATGTATGACTGTGTGAAACCAGGATCAATCAAAGCAGTAATATCAGTATCAAGTAGAGAAAATGTACTAGTAATAATGTTTGGTGCAAAGGCATTTTCTTTAAAACAAATATCATATGTTCTTACAGGTTTTTATGTCTTAGATCTAACTGTTGTATCCTTAGTAGTACCTCGACTACCACTAACATTACGGGGGTGATGGGGTGGTCTGCCCCTCGAAACAGGAGTACTGATAAACCGTAATTTATACATGTTTTTATCCCATACTTAGCACATTTATGAATGGTTTCTCCATAGATTTGGTGAATTCAATGCTCCTAATTCTTTAAATTCATGTTTTATACTTAGGTGAGCATAAGAGAGTAAAAAGAGCGAGAAACGGGCCGAAAACGGAGAAAATAGACCTACATGGGAAATCAACACGGCCTAGGCTTCCTCATACGGGCATGTCACATGGTCGTGTCCCTTTGGCAGGATTGAAGCATGACTTACGCAGGTAGACTACACGCCCGTACCTATTCAACAGCCTTGACCACGGGCTGGAGTAATCGCACACAGGCATGTCACATGGCCGTGTCCCTACCGAGCCCAAGTATAACCCTATTTAGAAAAGGCCAATTTTGAGGGCTTTTAGACATTCTAAAGCCTATTTAAACACCTGAGGAGGCACTTAGGAATGGGGACGCAAAGCAGGAGGCAAGGAATTACTCAAGGGAAGCCGATTGGTCCATCTCAGAAGCCGAATTCATCATCAAGACTGAAGATCTCCCTTCAATTTCCATTCAGAGGTTTTGGGTTTTCTTTATGTTTTGTATTCATTATTCTTCTGAGATGTTTTCTTCTATAATTATGAACTAAACCCCCTAAATACCTAAGGGGAATGAGACCTAAGACGGATCTTGTTATTATTATCTAAATTATATGATAAATATTTGACTTGTTCTTAATTATGTGTTCTTAATTCTTGTTTTAATATTCCAGGATATTGATTCGAGTTAATGCTCTTATTCAGAGGAGAAATAGACCCTATCTAAGAGTAAATTTATCATAATTAAGCGGAGTTGATTGTACGCCTAGAGATAGGGTGATAAGATTTTGCCAGATTAGGGTGAAACCTAATAAGGGGATCCATAGATCGAGATAATGCAACACTAGGTGTTAATTAGAAAGAGATTTCAATTAATCAACTTACGGTTAGAAGTTATTAGTCTCAAGAGAGATAATAATATAACTTAGGGATTTCTACGGATCAAGCCAAATGAATAAATTGCCTGATTCAGAGTCAAATAACAAGTGAAGTCTAGGTGGATTTTTCCTTGGGTATTATCTTAATCAACGAATCCTCCCAAAGCTTTTCCCCAATTTCTCTCTGTGCACTCTTAGTTTAGTTAATTAATTTAGACAAACAAATCCCTTAATTTTTAGGCTAGATAATAAAAATAAAGTAATTACTAGTACTCTTGGTTCCTTTGGGTTCGACAATCCGGTCTTGCTAAAGCTGTACTACTGTTCGATAAGTACACTTGCCTTCATCATGATAATAGTTAGTTTCAAGAATGCTTAATTATAAATTTTTAAAACCTGTCACGAATATCACGTATCAAGTTCTTGGCGCCGTTCCCAGGGAACTAGGATATTAGGAATACTCAATTTTTATTACTTTAGCCATTTTACTTTTATTACAATTTAAATTTTTACCTTCATTTCTCATTCTTCATTTAGTTTCTCCTGACAGGTTTTTTCTAGTTTATGACCAGAAGAAACCCGTCAGGACCACTACTTTTTGACAGCGAGATCGACTGCGCAGTTCGCAAAAATTTAAGAGAAATAAGGCAAAGCTTACGATACACAGAAAAAGAGCAAGAGGAGGATACTTCAACCACAACTGAGGAGATGGCTAAAAACCAAGAAAATTTGCTACCTCCTGCAATTGCTGCTAATCAGAATCCTACTCCATGTACTATGTATGATTATGCTAAACCTTCTTTAATAGGAACTGAATCAAAAACAGTTAGGCCTGCTATTGCTACAAATACTTTTGAACTGAAACCTAACACATTTAAATGATACATCAATTTGTTCAGTTTGATGGTTTGCAAGACGAAGATCCCAATGCTCACTTGGAAAACTTTTTGGAACTATGTGATACATTTAAAATTAATGGCGTTTCTGATGATGCCATTCGCCTTCGGTTATTCCTTTTTTCATTGAGGAATAAGGCTAAACAGTGGTTGAACTCGTTACCACGAGGGTCAATCACTACTTAGGAACAAATGACCGAAAAGTTTTTATTAAAATATTTTTCGTCGGCTAAAATAGCCAAATTACGTAATGATATATCCTCTTTTGTGCAGATGGATTTAGAAATACTCTACGTTGCATGGGAGAGAGACAAGGATCTGTTGAGAAGGTGCCCTCACAATGGGTTACCACTCTGGCTACAGGTTCAAACGTTCCACAATGGCCTGAATCCTTCGACTCGATAGATGATCGAAGCAGCCGCTGACAGAACTATCAATAATAAGACACCTGATGATGCTTATGAATTTATAAAAGAGATGTCACTGAATAATTATCAGTGGAAAGTCAAGAGGACAAAGCCAACAAAAGCAGCCAGCATTTTTAACGTCGATTCAGTCACCATGCTCTCCAATCAGGTAGAAATTTTGAATAAAAAAATTGACGGTTTTCTTGGTTCTTCACAGGTGTACCCAGTAATGTAGTGAGAAGCAAGTGGAGGTGGATCAAGCAATTCAGAATACCCATTTTGTGGCCATAACATGGAGAACGAGTAGTTAAATTACATGGGTAATAATCCTCGATCTCAAAATAATCCTTATAGTAATACTTACAATGCAGGTTGGACGAACCACCCAAATTTCTCATGGGGAGGCCAAGGGAACCAGCGACTACCACCACCTCCAGGCTTCCAACAACCACCCTACCAACAAGAGAAAAAGCTGAACCTTGAGGAGATGCTAACAAAATTCATCTCGGTGTCAGAAACTCATTTTCAGAATACTGAGACAGCACTTAAAAATCAACAAGCATCGATTCAAGGGCACGAACTCAGATAGGTCAACTTGCTAAATTGATATCTGAACGACCACAAGGAGCCTACCGAGTAACACTAAATCTAACCCAAGGGAGCAAATCAATGCAATTACCATTCAAGATGATGAAGGGTTAGTTGCACCTAAACCAGAACTGAGGCAAGAAACAGTGGTAAGTAAAGGTAAGGGTGAGGTGGACCACAATGACCAGAAACCGGTAAGTAAAGAATACAAACCTCGTGTGCCATACCCAAACGCGACAAGGAAAGACCGTATAGAAGAACAATTGGTAAATTTCTTAAATTATTAAAGAAGTTATATATTAACTTACTGTTTATTGAAGCTTTTTCGTAGATGCCAAACGTAGTCAAATTCTTAAAGAAGCTTTTAACAAATAAGCGGAAGTTGGATAAGGCATCGCATGTGAAACTAAATGTAGTTTGCTCAGTCATACTACAGAATAAGCTGGCCAACAAATTAAAAGATTCAGGGAGTTTTACGATTCCCTGTTTAATTGGTAGCCTAGATGTAAATAATGCTTTGGCTAATTTAGGGGCTAGTATCAATGTCATGCCTTACAAAATGTTTAAGCAACTAGGTCTTGGGAAACCCAAACAAACTAAGATGAGTATTCAATTAGCTAATAAAACAATCAGATTTCCTAGGGGGATTATTGAAGATGTACTCGTTAAAATTGACAAATTTATATTCCCAGTTGATTTCGTTGTTCTAAACATAGAAGAGGATAGTAACGTTCCTTTAATTTTAGGGAGGCCCTTTTTAGCAACCGCTAGAACAATAATTGATGTTGGCACAGGTGAACTCATACTTTATGTGGGAGACGAAACAATCACCGTTCAAGCTCGTAATTCGAGTAACACATCGAAAATTGAAGAAGGTTGTATAAATCATTCTACTAAAACTGACCATGTGGTGCAACCTACTTTGCAGGAAATAAGTTCGAAGAACCTACATGAGCCATGTTCAAGCAACAACAAAGGGCCTATCTATGAAGAACGAAGGCTACAAATCAAGGAACTAGATGAATGGCGAATACAGAAACCAAGAACACCCAATAAACTGAAACTGAGCCAGGACGAGCTCAATATATCACCAAATCAACTTAAGTTGGAGACAAAGTACTATTAGATGCAGCAGATCCTCACATTACCACTTTTGAACCTAATGAAGAAATTCCTCTCACAGTACTCAGTATTTTCCCATATGGTACAGTCGAGGTAATTCACCCTAAATTCAGAACTTTTAAGGTAAAAAATACTCGTCTTAAACCTTATATTGATAAAGTTGATAACAAGGATGAGGAGTGTAAACTCCTCGAACCACCATGATCACACACCAGAGAGGTAAGTCAAGATTAGACTATAAATAAGCGCTTCTCGGGAGGTAACCCGAGCACCAACAAAAATGATTTATTTAAATTCTAGTTTTTTACATCTAACCTACTAACTGAGTCTTGAAACATAGGGTTTTCCCATCCACACGGCCAGGCACACGGGAGTACCTTAGGCCGTGCACACACCACAGGAAGAGACACAGCCATGCGATACGATCGTGTAAAAGCAGGGCAAAAAATTTTTCCCCGACACGGGATGCGATAAGTTTCCACGACCGCGGGACATGGCCGTAGGCGAAACTGCCAAAATAACACGGGCGTGAGACACGCCCGTACCTTGAAACCGTGGTTGAAACTGAGAATTTAATACGGGCGTGCACACGCCCGTGCCATTCACCCGTGGTCGACATTGTCAAACTAACACGGGCGTGGGCTATCATACATGGGCGTGGGAGAAGCAAACGAAGCAAGACACGGCCATGCAACACGGCCATGCAACACGGCCGTGTGCTCCCACACGCCTAAGGAACACGGGCATGGGGCGAATGTCAGACGCGCCTAAATTTAAAAATTGTGAAACACACGGGAAAAAATTAGGCACGGCCATGTACCCCAAAATCTATATAAACCCCTCACTATTCATCATCTCCCTCCCCAAAAATCCCTAACCCTAGCTGCTGCAACTCCACACGCCCTACCTGCCACGCCCGTGCGCCCCCTACAACATTATTTTCGACGACCCAAGCTTCTCCCTTTTGCTTTTGTTTACTCTTTTCTCTCTATTTTCTTTAAATATTTTGCGAATTTCATGATTTCTCTGATCCATTTGACTATCTTAAGTGAATATTCATAGTAGAATAATAATACTCATGCTTGTCATTAAAGAATATTGTCATTTTTCATACTACATTCATTCATTTTTCTCGTTTCCATGGATTTTGTGCTTACCCACATGCATTCATACATTAGATATTCTCGTCGTATTATTTTCATAGTTCTATTTTAATAACTTGATATATTTGCTTTAGTTGTTTTAGTTTTGTTCTCTTCATCTAATACGCGAGTCTCAAGAAATATTCCTATTTAGTTTTGTGTTTCCATGCTATTTTTGGGGCGTATTGGTTGAAATTTGACTTTTCAATAAGGTATACAATGTCATCCTCACGTGGTAAGAAAACCATTGTCTCCGCCTCAAAGAAAAAGAAAGGAGCAGCGTCATCCTTGGGTCCTACCACGGAGATTAGGCACCCTTTCCTCAAGTTCCACTTCGGACCCCAGGAGGAGCTATTTCAGATATTACGGGCCCGACCCTTAGGTGTGGGCCGCTGCATTGACTGGGCCGTACTTGAACAAATTTAGATGGTTGACGCGGTCTGAGCCCTCCTAACGACTAAACCGTGGGGGCTCTTCTTTGAGATCATCGAGTCGACATACCTCGAGCTCACGATGGAACTATGCTCGACCTTCCATCTCCAAGTCATCATGACAAACTTTGACGATCCTAGAATGGTCCAGTTCCGCATTGATGGTCTAGTGCGCCAGTTGAGCGTACTCGAGTTCGGGATTGCACTAGGGCTGTACATGGAGGAGTTCATGGACGACAATGAACTCAACACCCTCCACCGCCACATCCACTACTCTCCCTCAAAGTGTTGGAAGGACCTCGTCCCTGCCTCGGCCACCTATGATCCTAGCCGCTCTAAGGCATTGGCCCTCGCCCCATCCCTGCAATACCTACACGCCATCTTGGCCTACACTCTGACGGGACGACGAGAGAGCACCGACATCATCAACACTCACGACGCCTATTTCCTATGGAGTATAGAGAACGGGCACGTCTTCAACCTTACCTACTTCATCGCCCTCGCCATCTGCCATCAGACAGAGAGACATAGGAGAGGGGTCATCTCTATCGGGCCCTATGTGACTCGATTGGCACGACACTTTGGGCTCCTCAACACAGCGGCAATATCATCCTCCCTCACTCTCAATAGCCAGATCTCCCCACAGGGCATATCAAGCATGCTACACATGAGGATGATCAAGAAATGACGTGGCACCTACCCTTCTCAGTACCACCTCGTCCAGTCCACCGAGGAGGAGGACCCTAAGGACATTACTGATGATGTCCCTTCACATCATGAGGACCCACCGTCTTAGCCGCCACCCATCCATCGTCCAGTTCATGCGGCGACTTCATACTCTGACGTCTCTGAGCGCCTTACTCGATTTGAGCAATAGTGTTTTCAATGTTTTGATCACATTGATGCTACACTTCATTAGATTTGTCAGCAGCTTCACATCTCATCGCCACCACCACTTCGTGAACCATCCGCCGATGACGATGTTTAAAAACTTTTTATTTATTATTTTTATTATCACTTTTATCTTTATTTATCTTATTTGAGTAATTTTTATTTCATTTTCATTTATTATTATTTTAATTTTAGTTTTTATAATTTTTATTGAATAATTTATAGTTTCGGCTATTTCATTAAGAGTAATTATGCTTTCTTATATTTCCTAAAAAGTTCCTGATTCTATCACAATTATAAAGAGCTCCAAAGCTCATCTTCGCATAGAAACTAAAAACTCCACTGGCAAAGGTTCTCCACGACTACCATGTCCTGCTCGACCACGACTATAGCTACCACCAGATATAATATTCTTTTGGCGCAGGACTTATGGACTAATGAACCTCTACCACCACCAGAGTATCCTCCTCCACTCTCATCATTGCCTTGGCCGATTATTCTCCATAACTCCAAATCAAGGAGTTCATTCATCATTCAGGAAGTTTCACTTCTCTCCCTATCTTATGATTATTTATCTATATTTTTCAATATATCTATCTTTGTACATTAAGGGCAATGTACATCTTAAGTGTGGAGGGGTCTTTCATATCATCATTAGAAATCCCTGAATTTTGTCTTATTCTCATGTGAATCACTCATATCACTATTAGAATGAATTTTAATTAATTTATGATTTTTATTGATATGTCTTGAATTAAAACATAGGCATTTATGCATTGATTGTTTAAACTTTAAGACATTAGGGAATCAAGCATGATAAGTTGATTTTTGAAGAATTATAAACTTTTAGGTTGTTTCCCTAAGTTTAGGTATTATCGTGAGTTGAAATTCACAAGTTTAAACATCAAAAAGCCATAATTTTTGTGAGATCTTGAGCCTTTAGAGCATATTTTATTTCTTTCATGCTCACTTTTATTATGAGTGCGTCAGTATTGATTTGATATTCTAGAACTTGCTTGATTATGCATGTCAAGACCACACCATTTGATTTGATATGTCAAGACTCACTCCAAAAAAGCCTACCTTCATAATTGACCCTTAGTGAACCCCTTTGAGCCTAACAAGCAATTAGTTGATTTACCCTCAATATTAACCCATAACCTATTATTGTTGAAATCCCCTAAATTGATCCCTATTTTTGTCGAGATTTGATTTGAACTAATTCCTTAGCTATGTTTTTCTCTTCTATGTATTTGACTTGTCCTTAAAAAAAATACTTCAACACATATTAGTAGTAATTCGTCATTTTTGAGCTTAAGTGTTAATTCCATATTCTGAGAAGAAGCTCACTTGTATTCAACTGATGACTAGTTATTTTTCTAGCTGGGTAATTTTTCAATTCAATCTCGATTCTAACCTTTTCTTTCAGCTTTTGACCACACCCCATAACCAAAGCCACATTACAACCCTCTAAAAGACCTTTTTGATTGATGGATCAGCTCAATTTATAGTGGTGGAGATTTGATTTTCAAGCAAGCCTATGGCAATAGCTTTTCATATTGACTAATGAGTGCTTTAATTGATGTCCTTAAACGCCTTGAGTGATTTGAGTGAATCTTTAGTGAGGATGTTAAACTTTGTGATATTTTAATCAAAGGTAATCACTTAGATAAGGGGAGACACCTATGTTTTCGTGATAAAATACTCAACTTGGAATGTTTGAAACTTTGATGTACTTTTAGTTGAATTTTCAATGTAAGAATACTTATGGATTATTTTGAGATATTATTGATAGGGATTATAAATTGAGAAGAATTTATTTTGATTGTGAGTTGAGGATTTTGCTTGAGGATAAGCAAACGCTTAAGTGTGGGGGTATTTGATAAACCGTAATTTATACAAGTTTTTATCCCATGCTTAGCACATTTATGGATGGTTTCTTTTTAGATTTGGTGAATTTGATGCTCCTAATTCTTTAATTTCATGTTTTATACTTAGGTGAGCATAGGAGAGCAAAAAGCGCGAGAAACGGGCCGAAAACGGAGAAAATGAACCCACATGGGAAATCAACACGGCCTGGACTTCCTCATACGGGCGTGTCACACGGTCGTGTCCCTTTGGCAGGATCGAAGCACGACTTACACGGGTAGACTACATGCCCGTGCCTATTCAACAGCCTTGACCACAAGCTGGAGTAATCGCACACGAGTGTGTCACACGGACGTGTCCCTACCGAGCCCAAGTATAACCCTATTCGAAAAGGCCAATTTTGAGGGCTCTTAGGCATTCTAAAGCCTATTTAAACACCTGAGGAGGCACTTAGGAAGGGGGACGCAGAGTAAGAGGCAAGGAATTACTTCAAGGAAGCCGATTGGTCCATCTCAGAAGCTGGATTCATCATCAAAACTGAAGATCTCCCTTCAATTTCCATTCAGGGTTTTGGGTTTTCTTTATGTTTTTTATTCATTATTCTTCTGAAATGTTTTCTTATATAATTATGAACTAAACCCCCTAAATACCTAAGGGGAATGAAACCTAAGACGGATCTTGTTATTATTATCTAAATTATATGATAAATATTTGACTTGTTCTTAATTATGTGTTCTTAATTCTTGTTTTAATATTCCAGGATATTGATTCGAGTTAATGCTCTTATTCAGAGGAGGAATAGACCCTTTCTAAGAGTAAATTTGTCATAATTAAGCGGAGTTGATTGCACATCTAGAGATAGGGTGATAAGATTTTGTTGGATTAGGGTGAAACCTAATAAGGGGATCCATAAATCGAGTTAATGTAACACTAGGTGTTAATTAGAAAGAGATTTCAATTAATCAACCTACGGTTAGACGTTATTAGTCTCAAAAGAGATAATAATATAAATTAGGAATTTTTACGGATCGAGTCAAATGAATAAATTGTCTGATTCAGAGTCAAATAACAAGTGAAGTCTAGGTGGATTTTTCCTTGGGTATTGTCTTAATCAATCGAATCTTCCCAAAAACTTTTCCCCAATTTCTCTCTGTGTATTCTTAGTTTAGTTAATTAATTTAGATAAACAAATCCCTTAATTTTTAGGCTAGATAATAAAAATAAAGTAATTACTAGTGCTCTTGGTTCCTTTGGGTTCGACAATCTGGTCTTGCTAAAGCTATACTACTGTTCGATAGGTACACTTGCCTTCATCGTGATAATAGTTAGTTTCAAGAATGCTTAATTATAAAATTTTAAAACCTGTCGCAAATATCACGTATGAAGTACTCCACTTTGGAGCTAGTTCTATTTCTTCTTTAACTCTTTCTGGACAATATCTGAGAAATTGGTCAAATGAGCCACATCGGTAACAAGCTCCACATCTCAAACGGAATTCCCCAAAATAAAATTTGTTGCAATGCTTGCACTTTGGTTTGGGATTACCGACACTACCCAAACTAGTTATAGATAGCGATGAAGACCTCGGATTAGAGCGTTGAGAGCATCGATCTTTTCCAGAATGCCCCGTAGAGGTAGTAACATGATCATAGTACTTAATTTTTTTAGAAGTAGATGATTGTGACTTATTCATAACCCTTTTTTCCAGAAACTCGAGCCTCTCTTTCAGCTTGTTTCTTTTCTTTACTCAATTCCTCAGCTTTGTGTGCTCGACCGGCTAACACCACAAATTCCCTTATTTCGAGAATTCCAATCAATAACTTAATATCCTCATTTAAACCCTCTTCAAAGCATTTACACATCTCAGCCTCAATTAGAACCCATTTTCTGGCATATTTGCTCAACCGAACAAATTCTCATTCATACTCAGATACAATCATGTCTCCCTGATTGAGTTTTAAAAATTCTTTCTTTTTCTGATCCATAAATCTCTGACTAACATGTTTCTTTCTGAATTCAGCTTGGAAGAATTCCCATGTATCATTTTCTCTCGGTACAGTTGAAGTTACGGTATTCCACCAATGATAAGTTGTATCATTCAGTAGAGATACTGCACATTTGAGACATTTAGCAGGTGTACAAGATAATTCATTAAAAACCCAGATGATATTTTCCAACCGAAATTTAGCCCTTTTCGGATCATCATTTGTGGTAGCTCTAAATTCTTTTGCCCCATGCTTATGAATTTTATTCATCGGAGGCTTACTTGTTCTAGCGGGTTCAGCACCCTGTGGTACTTCAGGAACCAGTTGAGGAGCAGGTGGGGGAGGTCGTTATACAACGGGGTTGATTCTTAAATACTTGGTAAACCATTCATTCATCAATTGAAAGTGCAACATCCTGAATTAGGGCTTAGTCGAAATAGTAGTTTTGAGACCACAAATCTAAATTAGAAATAATTATTTTATGATTATTATAAGGCCTATGATATGATTATATTATTGTGTGAAAATTTCATGAAGAAATTCTATGAGAAAAGTGCTTAATTTGACTTTAAGGATTAAATTGAATAAATTGTAAAACTTGAGTTCTAAAAGTTTTTAACATGAAATTGAATTGGATCATTAATTAGAGGTCTTTAAATAGCAATTTGATGAAGTTCTAAAAATTTAGACAAAAATGGACATGCATGGTAAAAATTCCAAAGAAAGGCTTTAGGGGTAATTTAGTCATTTAGTGATTAAATGGACTAAAAGACAAATTAAAAGCCAAAATTTGTCCATCTTCTACCCCATGGTCGTATGAACCAAGGAGAACACATTGTCTAGGGTTTTCAAGCTTCCAAGCTCAATAGTAAGTGTTTCCAAGCCCCGTTTTTAATGTTCTTTACATTTTTGAAATCTCAGTAACTTGATTTAGCTATTTCCACCATTATTTTGAGCTTGGATTTGTGTTTAAAAATTTACCCATGAGTTATATGCATGTGTTATGATGTTTAATGGTAGAATATAAATGCTCGGTGTGTGATACACGACTTTTACTAAGTGATTTTCGGTGAAATTGTCAAAAGGACCATTTTGTAAAAGTTATAAAATTTGTCATAAAAGTGTGATTTAGTGGAAATTAGGGGCTGCTATAGCTATTAAAATGATTCGACTAGGATTAAAATGCAAGGAAATTGAATGAAAATCATTTTACGAGCTTAGGGGCCAAAGTGAAAATATGTGAAAGTTTAGTGGTCAAAATGTAAATTTGTAAAAGTCTGATTTTTGGACCCATATGAATAATGTGACTAATTAGTAAGCTAAATATGATATTATAGATCAAGTAAAATGAGATTTGGGCATAGATTGGGAATGAATGAGATTATAGACTAAATCGGAATAAATAGCCGTGCTCGCATTCAAGGTAAGTTCGTATGTCAATAATAATGCAATAATATCATTGTTTATGTTTGAACATAAATTAATGTGTTAACATCATGTGGTGAATATTTATATAGCTAATATGAGGATTGTATTATGTGACAAATGCCTAAATGTAGTTATGAGCAATGCCATGTTTGTTCCATGAATACAAAAATGGTGAATTTGTAAGCATGAATGATATTATGGTCGTTGTTCACGACATGACAAGCAAGTTCAATAAGGATGCTATGTGTATATGAGAACAAATCCTGTTTGAACCTTAGGAATAGTTTAGGATACAAGTGACATGTCACTAGGAAATTAACAATCCAAACTCGTTTAGTTAGTCCAGGTTCGTGATATGTATGAGGCATCCGAGCTCATTGAGTTGGTCCGAGTTCATTATGGATGCGAGCATCCGAGCTCGTTGAGTTGGTTCGAGTTCATTATGGATGTGTTACATGTTATGAGGTAGCTTTGGCTACGTATGTTTATGTGGCACTTATGTGCAAGTTTCCATGTATCCAATAGTATTCCAAGTGTTCAACGGGTATTATCATGTATGATGCGATGAAAATCCCAAGATGAGCATGGTAATGAAGGTAAAGTTATTTGATATGCTACGTATACGAACAAGTACATATGTTATACTCATGAGTAATGCCTTGTTATAGGATGATATATGATGAAAAGGTATATTCATGTATATATATATACGAATATTTGATTAATGAGCTAGAATGCTTGACTGATGAATAATCTTGGTGATTCATGTTATTATGTCATCATATGATAATCATCATTATATTGCACTAAAACAGTGTTTGACAGAAGCAGTTGAGTAACTTTGAAAATCCACCAAAAATTGTGGAAATTGAATTAGAGACTAAATAAGATATTAAATTAAAGCTTATTGAGTCTAGTTTCACATAGAGGAACCGGTGTAAGCAAACAGAATTTCATATTATGAGATATCTAAATTTTTTTGAGATAGGGTCAGAGTGATTTTGGGATCCCTTATCTTAACTTTGGAAAATCACTAAAAATTGTACAAGAATAATTATGGGTTAGAATTCATATGACTAAATCCTTAATGAGTATAAAGAGAAATATACGGGAACATCATTCAAATCCCGTACTAAGAGATAAATAAATTCTAGTGAGGAAAGGTCGAAGCTGTCAAACAGCGAAATAGGGGAGACTTTAAAGAATAAACTATACTTATTGGCTAGACCAAAAATTCTGAAAATTTTATGGCAAGAATATACGTAAGTCTAGTTTCATAAAAAATTAGCAGATCTTGATTTGGAGTTATGTAGCTCCAGATATAAATAATTTAGTGACTATGACTCGAGAAAATAGCATGACCAGAATATAAGTAAAAGTATAATTATGGTTACAATACAATGGAATCATGTTGATAATTTGCTTATTATTTTCATATGGACTTACTAAGCTTTGAGCTTACTCCCCTCCTCTCCATTTCTTTAATGTTGTTAGGTTGGCTCGTAGTTGGAGATCGTCGGAGGCAGCCTCACACTATCAAGCTATCACTTTCGGGGTATTGATGAATCTTAAACGTCTTCAAGTGAGTGGCATGTATAGGGACTTAATTATTGATATGTGTTCTTATGTTTTGGCCAAGATGTTGGCTTATATTAGTACATTGTATATAGCCATGAAATGTGGCTTAAGACGGTTATGGCATGTAAGCCTAATTACTCAAGTTATGTGATATTATCCTATGAAGCGGTTATATGATTTGGCTTGATTGCTATGATTAGATGGTATCATGATATGTATGCTTGTTGTTTTCATTGAGAGTAAATGGTATGTTATTGAACATGGTATAAGAGTATAAAGAGTGATTAAAATGGTAAAGCCAAAGAAAATGAATGGGTGTGTTTAGACTAGGTATTATATGAGTATGTGATTCACATGTATGTAATCATACAAATATTACTTTGAGTTTTAATAAAGGATATGAAACCATCAAATTGAAGTTATTGTAATATCCTGATTTTAGGCCTAGTCGGAATAGTGGTTTCGTGACCACAAAATCCGAGATAGAAATAATTATTTTATGATTTTTTTAGGTCTATGATATGATTGCATGATTGTGTGAAAATTTCGTGAAGAAATTTTATGCATAAAGTGCTTAAATTGAAATTAGGGACTAAATCGAATAATTTGTAAAATTTGCATTCTAGAAGTTTCTAGTATGAAATTGTTTTGAAATATTAATTAGGAGGTCTTAAATATCAATTTTACCAATTTCTAAGTCTATGGACAAAAATTAGACATGGATGGAATTTTTGGAAAGTTTAGTAGTAATGGCATTTTGGTCATTTAGGGGTAAAATGAATTAAAATACAAAATTAAAAGCCAATTTTGCTCATCTTCAACCCCATGGCCGAATATAGCAAGGAGAAACCATGGCTAGGGTTTTTCAAGCCTCCAAGCTCGATTGTAAGTCCGTTCTAGCCTCGTTTTTAATGATTTTTACGTTTTTGGAGTCCCGATAGCTCGATTTAGCTTATGCTAGCAATAATTTAACCTAGGGTTTATATTTGGAAAAATACCCATAGGTGAAATTTGTGTATTTTGGTGTTTTATGATAGAATATGAGGTTTTAAATTATGTTAGACAACTTGTGCTACTCGGTTTTAAGCAAAAACTAGCAAAAGGGCTTAATCGGTAAAAATACCTAATAGTCATAAGTACATGTTAGAGTGAGAATTTGATGTTGCCATAGAAGGGAAAAATGATCAGCATGTCATAAAACATAATAAAATAGGCTGAAGTTTAATTTACGAGCTTTGGGGCAAAAGTGTAAATATGCAAAAGTATAGGGGCAAAACTGTAATTTTGCCAAAATATGATTTTGGGTCAATTTGAATAATGTGAGTCCTAATTAGACTATATTTTAAATGATAGATCAAGGAAAACTAAAATTCGGGCTAAAATGGGGAAAATACCAAGTTGTGGACGAAATGGTAAAAGTAGCCATTTTTGCATACGAGGTAAGTTCATGTGTAAATGTAGTAACATAATTATCATTTTAAGCAATTTAATGTTGTTTATATGATATGATGCTGATTATTATCATGAAATATTATGCTTTGTGGTTATTGTTGAGTAATATGCAAATTATGTTTACTACTTGATAAATATGATTTGCTACCGAGTATCGGTTTCGATATTCCATGGAAGACGGTAATGTGAGATCGAGGAAAAAAAGCCCGTTTGAACCTTAGGAATAGATTAGGATACAAGTGACATGTCACTAGGATGTTTGGGCATCCGAACTCGTTGAGTTGAGTCCGAGTTCACTTATGGATGCGAATGTCCGAACTCGTTGAGTTGAGTTCGAGTTCGAGAGATGTAACTAGGCATCCGAGATCGTTGAGTTGAGTCCGAGTTCACTTATGGATGCGAACGCCTGAGCTCGTTGAGTTGAGTCCGAGTTCACTTATGGGCGGGTTACATGGTAGCTTGGCTACATATGTAGCACTTATGTACAAACTTTCCATGTATCCGAATTATATTCCGATGTGTTCAACGGGTAAAATTCTACTCAAATGGAGGAATACTCGAGATGAAAGGGACGTATTGGTAAGTGTTGTGAAATGAATACTTTGAACAGGTATGTACTTAACCCTCGGGTTGAAAACTCGATATAACAACAATATGGTAAGATGATAAATGAAAATGCGATATGAATGTCTCGGTGATGATTATGCAAATGATGTTTTATGTTTGCTTATATAGTTGTGTTACTTGCCATTTGCATGTGAGCTTACTAAGAATTTATGCTTACTTCCTCCTTTTCATTCCTTGTAGTGTTGACAAGCCAGCTCGGAAATTGGGAACGGTCGGAGGCATGCTCACACTATATCCATATACCATCTTGGCATAATGGCTTGCATATTTTGAGTATGGCATGTATAGCATTATAATCATTGTGTATATATGGTCTTATGATATGGTTATTGAGTGGTATGGAAATGTTTGGTAATGATTAGCCATTAGAATGGCTAATCATGATCATATTTGGTGTTATGTATGCTAAATTACTAGCTAATGCATGGAAAACATGAAATAGGTAAATTTTACCATAAAATAGATTCAGACAGCAGCAGTGACGTGAGTTTGATAAAATCATTAAAAATAGTAGAGATACAATTAGATGGTGAATAAAATATGGAATTGAAGAATTATGAGTCTATTTTCATATGGATGGAACAAAACAGGTATATGAGTTATATTTTATGAGATGTTTAATTTTTTTGTGAAACAGGGCCAGAGCGATTTTTGGATCCCCTATTCTGACTTTGGAAATTCACCATAAATTGTTAAAAGATAATTAGAAGTCACAATTAATATGTACAGATTCCTTATTCAGTTTAGTTTTATTAGAAACAAATGGCATAGTCATTGAAACTCTGTACAGGGAGATATCTGATTCGTAATACACAGAGGTCAGAGCAGTCGAACCCTGAAACAGGGGAGACTTTAACTAATAAACTGTACTAATTGGCTCGACCAAAAATTATAGAAAAAATTATTAAATAGAATATGAGTCTAGTTTCAGGGAAAATTTACGGAATTGGATTTCGAGTTTCGTAACTCGAAATATGAATTTTTAAGCGACTATGACACAGATTGTTAGCTTGACTGAAAATCTTAAAAATAAATTGTTTGAGTTGTTTAAGTAATGAATTAAGTCTGTTAACACCTCGTGTTCGACTCCGGTGAGGGTCTCGGGTACGGGGCGTTACATTTGGTGGTATCAGAGCAAGTTTAGTCGGTTCTCGGACTAACCTAGCATGTGTAAAAGTTTAGCTATACATGCCACTGATCTGTGATAGTGTGATGTCTTCCGACTCGCATGAGTACCATCTTATTTAGACAGGGTACACTTCAACCGAGCTGCACCGACCATGTTCAATGTTATGTGAAGGTATTTGAGTAAAATTATGATTATGATAAGTCTCGGTTCAGAAACGTATGAACAAAAGTTTATGATACATATGTGATAAATATCCATATTTGCTTAATGCTCATACGATGTAGTGTATGTGGCTTACTTGATAAGATGAACGGAATAAATAAAAAGTAGTAGAGGTATGAATAAAGGTCATAATATCATGATACGAATGAAAATGTCCTTGTCTTGATTGAACGTTGAATGTTGACGAATGTTAATGATATACAATTTTTATGAGATAAATGATTATAATGAAATGAACTTATCTATGTTAAATTGTTGGACTGAATTATATGATTGTAATGATATGTACATGATGATGCACGAAATGAAAGTTGTGATTGTGATGCAAATATCTATGTTTGTTTGGCCTTATATGATGTCATGAGCATGAATTAATTTAATTAAATGAATGGATAAGTAAAGCTATCTAGAAAACATAGAATGTATGCATAAGTATATTGTCTAAATGGGATAATAGGAAAATTGGTGTAAGCCAACATGAATGTTGCATTGCCTGAATGAATGACATGATTTTGATGATGTTGCTATGATGATGGAAGTTGTGTCATATGTGTATGTATAAGAAAGTCGAGTCAGAGGTCCTACAACCCCTCTCCCTTACCGAAGTGGTACTTATAATGGAATTTCATGAGATTTGTATTGAATAAGTTTCCGATTGAGAACCCAAAGAGTTTAGTGATAGAATAATTATAAGTATGATCAGAGATTGAAAATGAGCTGATAAGTAAAGTCAGAGTCAGTAAAGTATCGGATTGATATAAAGATTATTGGAATTATGCACTATCCCAGTTAGAGAAGGAAATTCTCTTTGGTAAATCGAATTACTCAGGTGCAAGGTCGAGAAAAGTGTAAATAAAAAATTTATTCAGAACTGACCTTCTTTAGTGAATGGTTTAATATGAAATTTGTGATGGCAGAACTAGTTGGGGAAATGATATTTGAAATGTGAACTATCTGAGTGTGACAGTTATGACTGGACAGATTTAGCAGTCTCTTTTGAGATGTTCTATGTGTTTACCCATTCTCAGAAATATTTCTATGGCTATTGATCTTCTGAAAAAATTCTTGTTATATGGGAATGTCTTCTAATTCTGGTGTTGGATGAAAGCATTGGTAGTCTGACTGGTTTATAATTTATATTGCTCTATTTCATTGGGTATTCTATTTCATTTCACCTGATAAGAATTGATGAGAGAATACGTAAGATATTATGTTTCTGTTTCTTCTACTTGATGCTTCATCTGATATATATATGTATGGGAAGATATATTGTTCTTGTTATATTTGATTCCAGTGGGATTAAATGATGTTTTCTTTTGGACTTTCTTTCTTTGAAGAATTATCAGGGTATTCTGTATTTTCTCTATGAGTTTGGTTTTCGATTCTCCGGCATAGTATCATATCTTGGGTTTCTTTATCCTGGATCTCTTTATTCTGGATTTCTTTATTCTGGGTTTCTCTATCTTGGATTTATTTATTCGGTTTTCTTGTTATCTTTGTTCCATAATTTGTCAATTAAGACTCATGTTCGAAGTGCGTTCTTCAGCTCGTGATAATCATGTCAAAGATGACTATACTTCTAATTTGATCTTGATAATGTGGTGATTTTAGTATTGGGATTTTTTCTAATTTCTATATAAGGATTTGACATCAGTAAAGGCATATGTGATAAAAGCGCGAGTTTCAGTCGGTATGGTGAATTATTTATTTGAAAGATTTCATGTGACAATTATGTCAGGATTATTTTTTCAAGTCTGATAATATAATTTCATTTTTGTACAGATAAAAGAGTAAATAGTCTGAACGAGAAGTGTATATTTATTAGAAAGAGTTGGATATTAGTTAAAATCACTACGAATGATAAGGTTTTCGTCTTGTGAAAGCTGAAAAGTTTATTACATGTTGACAAAGTTTGGATAGATGAGAATATTGGTAACCGAAGCGTCTGAACTAGACTAGTCTACATTGAGTAAAGACTTCCTGACTTTCAGTAATGTACTGTTGTATGAATTGTGATGTGTTTCAAGACAGTGAGGTAATGTGATAGTTTAGAGCATTCGATGTTACATAAAATCGGAGTTGTTAAAGGGGTTAAAGCCGAACATTGGGATTTATCAAAATTATCCTTGTCAGTGTTGATATTGGCATGGAAATGAGAAGGATTATTCTTGAGGCCATATCAGAAATATTTCCATGGCGGAAAGAGGAAAATGTGATGTATCCTATTGTTAAATGTTTGGCGAGATCTATAAATCATATATGTATTGAATGAATTCCTACTCATCAGATTCAAGGAATTTCAGGTCTCTTTGATTGTTGGATTTCTTGGAATTCCGATCTCCATTAAATCAAGTTGAGATCTGGGTTTTATGTCATGATATCATGGGAAACTGAGAAGGGTTGAAAATTTAAGAACAGTTGAGAGTTGAGACTGTAAGCTTTCAGATCATATGAGAAATTAAAGAGATGTATTGGAGGTACAGCCTAAGTGAAAGTTCTCCGGCACCGAATATGAGATTAAAAGTTAAGACCACTTTTCTGGTAAGATTTTCGGGGACGAAAATCCCTAAAGGTGGGGAGAGTTGTAATATCCTGATTTTGGGCCTAGTCGGAATAGTGGTTTCGTGATCATAAAATCCGAGATAGAAATAATTATTTTATAATTTTTTTAGGTCTATGATATGATTGCATGATTGTGTGAAAATTTCGTGAAGAAATTTTATGCATAAAGTGCTTAAATTGAAATTAGGGACTAAATCGAATAATTTGTAAAATTTGCATTCTAGAAGTTTCTAGTATGAAATTGTTTTGAAATATTAATTAGGAAGTCTTAAATAGCAATTTTACCAATTTCTAAGTCTATGGACAAAAATTGGACATGGATGGAATTTTTGGAAAGTTTAGTAGTAAGGGCATTTTGGTCATTTAGGGGTAAAATGAATTAAAATACAAAATTAAAAGCCAATTTTGCTCATCTTCAACCCAATGGCCGCATATAGCAAGGAGAAACCATGGATAGGGTTTTTCAAGCTTCCAAGCTCGATTGTAAGTCCGTTCTAGCCTCGTTTTTAATGATTTTTACGTTTTTGGAGTCTTAATAGCTCGATTTAGCTTATGCTAGCAATAATTTAACCTAGGGTTTATATTTGGAAAAATACCCATAGGTGAAATTTGTGTATTTTGGTGTTTTATGATAGAATATGAGGTTTTAAATTATGTTAGACAACTTGTGCTACTCGGTTTTAAGCGAAAACTAGCAAAAGGGCTTAATCGGTAAAAATACCTAATAGTCATAAGTACATGTTAGAGTGAGAATTTGATGTTGCCATAGAAGGGAAAAATGATCAGCATGTCATAAAACATAAGAAAATAGGCTGAAGTTTAATTTACGAGCTTTGGGGAAAAAGTGTAAATATGCAAAAGTTTAGGGGCAAAACTGTAATTTTGCCAAAATATGATTTTGGGTCAATTTGAATAATGTGAGTCCTAATTAGACTATATTTTAAATGATAGAGCAAGGAAAACTAAAATTCGGGCTAAAATGGGGAAAATACCAAGTTGTGGACGAAATGGTAAAAGTAGCCATTTTTTCATACGAGGTAAGTTCATGTGTAAATGTAGTAACATAATTATCATTTTAAGCAATTTAATGTTGTTTATATGATATGATGCTGATTATTATCATGAAATATTATGCTTTGTGGTTATTGTTGAGTAATATGCAAATTATGTTTACTACTTGATAAATATGATTTGCTACCGAGTATCGGTTCCGATATTCCATGGAAGACGGCAATGTGAGATCAAGGAAAAAAAGCCCGTTTGAACCTTAGGAATAGATTAGGATACAAGTGATATGTCACTAGGAT
The DNA here is from genome assembly GCF_007990345.1 of Gossypium hirsutum. Classification (NCBI taxonomy): domain Eukaryota; kingdom Viridiplantae; phylum Streptophyta; class Magnoliopsida; order Malvales; family Malvaceae; genus Gossypium; species Gossypium hirsutum. The sequence goes on along the minus strand of NC_053431.1, from coordinate 104,288,306 downwards.
GTTTGGGCATCCGAACTCATTGAGTTGAGTCCGAGTTCACTTATGGATGCGAATGTCCGAACTCGTTGAGTTGAGTCCGAGTTCGAGAGATGTAACTAGGCATCCGAGCTCGTTGAGTTGAGTCCGAGTTCACTTATGGATGCGAACGCCTGAGCTCGTTGAGTTGAGTCCGAGTTCACTTATGGGCGGGTTACATGGTAGCTTGGCTACATATGTGGCACTTATGTACAAACTTTCCATGTATCCGAATTATATTCCGATGTGTTCAACGGGTAAAATTCTACTCAAATGGAGGAATACTTGAGATGAAAGGGACGTATTGGTAAGTGTTGTGAAATGAATACTTTGAACAGGTATGTACTTAACCCTCGGGTTGAAAACTCGATATAACAACAATATGGTAAGATGATAAATGAAAATGTGATATGAATGTCTCGATGATGATTATGCAAATGATGTTTTATGTTTGCTTATATAGTTGTGTTACTTGCTATTTGCATGTGAGCTTACTAAGAATTTAGGCTTACTTCCTCCTTTTCATTCCTTATAGTGTTGACAAGCCAGCTCGGAAATTGGGAACGGTCAGAGGCATGCTCACACTATATTCGTATACCATCTTGGCATAATGGCTTGCATATTTTGAGTATGGCATGTATAACATTATAATCATTTTGTATATATGGTCTTATGATATGGTTATTGAGTGGTATGAAAATGCTTGGTAATGATTAGCCATTGGAATGGCTAATCATGATCATATTTGGTGTTATGTATGCTAAATTACTAGCTAATCCATGGAAAACATGAAATAGGTAAATTTTACCATAAAATAGATTCAGACAGCAGCAGTGACGTGAGTTTGAAAAAATCATTAAAAATAGTATAGATACAATTAGATGGAGAATAAATTATGGAATTGAATACTTATGAGTCTATTTTCATATGGATGGAACAAAACAGGTATATGAGTTATATTTTATGAGATGTTTAAATTTTTGTGAAATAGGGCCAGAGCAATTTCTGGATCCCCTGTTCTGACTTAGGAAATTCACCATAAATTGTTAAAAGATAATTAGAAGTCACGATTTATATGTACAGATTCTTTATTTAGTCTAGTTTTATTAGAAACAAACAGCATAGTCATTGAAACTCTGTACAGGGAGATATCTGATTCGTAATACACAGAGGTCAGAGTAGTCAAACCCTAAAACAGGGGAGACTTTAACTAATAAATTGTACTAATTGGCTTGACCAAAAATTATAGAAAAAAATTATTAAATAGATATATGAGTCTAGTTTCAGGGAAAATTTATGGAATTGGATTTTGAGTTTCGTAACTCGAGATATGAATTTTTAGGCGACTATGACGCAGATTGTTAGCTTGAATGAAAATTTTAAAAATAAATTGTTTGAGCTGTTTAAGTAATGAATTAAGTCTGTTAACACCTCGTGTTCGACTCCGGCGAGGGTCTTGGGTACGGGGCATTACAGTTATAGTATGTGTCTATGAAGTGTTTAAGCATGTGAAGGATTAAACCAACAAAAAGGCTTGGAAAATAGCCTAAGTGTTAGTCACACGGGCAGAGACACGGCTATGTGTCTCAGTTGTGTGAAGGACATGGCCTAGCACACGGGTGTGTGGCCTAGCCGTGTGGTTCAAATTGTTTTGCTGACATCACAAACAGAGAGTTACACGGGAAGAGGACAGGGGCGTGTCCCAAGCCACACAGGCGAGTGACTCTTTAGAGTAAGAAAATTTGTTAAGTTGCCCAGAGTTTATCGAAAGCTCTTGGTTTAGTCCCAAACCACCCCGATGTATGTTATAGGCCTCGAAGGCCTGTATAAGGGACGATATCCATGTGTTTGAAAAGTTTTAATTTGGACGAAATTTTGTGGCCCAATTTTGCATGTTTGTTAATGTTTGAGTCCGGTAACGCCTCAAACCCTGTCTCGATGTCGGATACGAGTAAGCGGTGTTATAGAAAGAAGGCCTATTTTGTCTCATCACTTCAGCCCTCAAATACAGGTCTTTCACTACCAGGTGCAGATGCAACTCTTTGAACTGAAGTTGAAGTATTGCTCCCAGCTTCCTCAGATTCAGCTCTAGCTTGGTTGGATGACTTTACTATATGAAAAACACATTTAAAATTATCAGGAGACATCACACTGTCACGAATTATATAATGGCATGTATAGCTAAACTTATGTTCACTACGTTAAATCCAAGAATCGGCTAAACTATAGCTCTGATACCATTAAATGTAACACCCTAACCCGAATCCGTCACAGGAACAAAGTTATGAAGCATTACCGGAACTTTCAAAACATTTACAGATAAATCATGTCAATCACTGTTCATTTTCTGAGATTATTCAAAACGTCCCTTAAATGGACCCTCGAGGCCCAAAATGAGCATTAGAATCAAATTGGGACTTAATCAGAAACTCTAAGAATTTTTCGCGACATTTCAAAAATTTTCTAAGTTACAGAGCACACACGCCCGTGTGGTCCAAGGGACACTCCCATGCTGCAGGCCGTGTTCGACCCCATGTAACTCTCTGACTTGTGCACACGGCCATGCCACACACCCGTGTGCTAGGCTTTTTTGAATTTAGGTGCAGGTTTCACATGGTCAAGTCACATGCCCATGTTCTAAGCCGTGTAGCATACATGGCTGAAACACACGCTCGTGCTTCTACCCGTGTGCTCAATTCTGAGCATTCTGTTTCTCAAATTTAAGGTGCAGGGGACACACGGCCTAAGCACACGCCCATGTACCAGGCCGTGTGTCACAGATGGTCTAGACACACGCCCGTGTGGACAAAATAAAGCCATTCTTAGCTTCATTTCTCACCCAAAACCACACCAATGACCTACACTTAAACTCACATCCAAATTCCAACCAATTTAAGCATTCAAATTAAGTAACTCTATCATTCAACATGGCATATCATTACATACATACATATTTATACTATTATCTTGGTATATTCCATATGATAGGCATAATTTGAGCAACAATTTAACATTTATATAACTACCATAGTATGACATTACAAGTATATCAAAAACAACCATTACTAGTCATTCCAATGGCTAAATCACAAATCACATACTTAAGCCATCTATGGTCAAGTTAGCCTATACATGCCATCATACCAAAATGATTTTATTATATATACCCAAAATAAGCTAATGGATAGTGTGATGATGCTCCAATGTGATGATGCTCCAATGATCTCTAACCTTCGCGAGCTTCCGAGCACTATAAAACAGGAAAAAATAAAACAGAGTAAGCATTACATGCTTAGTAAGTTCGTATAATGGAAACTAAACTTACCAATCTCATTTATTAAATCTAAGCATACAAAGTCATGTTTTCCATCAACTTGGCAAAATTGCCTAAACACATGCATTCAATTAAACATGTTAGTCACAAAACTTTCATATACACCAAGTAAACATAAATGAGCTCATCATACAATTTTCCTTCAAGACATTATTCATTTTGTCCCATAATTCTCTTATCATGCCAAGATTTTTTTCCGTTGAATTGTTGAAATTCTGATGGATACTCGAGTAGTACACTCAAGGTGTATAATTCAATAACCCGTCAATTCTTATTCGGAGGTACCCATTAAGGCACTTAATAAAAGAATACACTCTCGAGCCACATATCGTATTATAGGATTACCAGTCCAGGCTAAATCCTTTATGTAATGTATGCTCAAAAGAGCTCAATTAGGATTACCAGTCCAGGCTAAACCCTGATTGTAACATATGCTTGAGAGGGATTATATCAAGATTACCTGTCCGGGCTAAATCCCTTCTATAATGAGATTAATAGGATTACTCGTCCGAGTTAAATCCCATCAGCAACAAATGCATCACCTCATTCATTTCGGGAAAACACATATATTCATCGGAATTCAATATTCAAACGGAGTTTAACCCCCTTTTTTACCGTTTCAAACATGTATTCAATTCTTTATCATTGTAATCAAACAATTCACATCAATATAAATCACATTCCATACAAATACAACATTCAATTTAACATATTTACATACTCGATTAAGTTACACGAACTTACCTCAACACTTGTTCGTGTATATAATCTACTAATCCGAAACCTTTTCTTTTCCTCTGTCTAACCTCGAATTTGTGTTGTCCGGATCTATATAAATGAATTTAACCATCAATTTCACACATTTCATATTCATTTGGACTCAATTTATGTCCTAGGAAAAATTACCATTTTGCCCCTAACTTTTCCATAAATTCTAATTCCGTCCCTAGGCTCGGAAAATGAAATTTGTGCAATTTACCCCCTATTCCAAGCCTAATCAAAATCCCATCACAAAATTTACAGCACGTGTATTCATATTAGAATTTTTCATCAAATTTCACCAATTTACATTTTAGTCCCTAAATCATGTTTTCATCAAAAATCACTTTGTAAAAGTTGTTTATCTATTAACAACCTTTCATTTTCTACCATAAATTTAAAATTTTCAGCATATTCATCCATGACCCAATTTTTATACTTTGATAACTTTTCAAATTGATCCCCCAAATAGATAGATTAAGCTATCTCGGTTAAAAAAATATCAAAATTACTCAAAACAAGACAAGGAAACTTACCCAATTAAGCCATGAAAGTTTCTTCTCTCTCTCCAGGGTTTCCATGTATTTTAGGTTGAAGATGACATAAAAAAATAAGATGATATATTTATCATCTTTTAATTAATTAAATATTTTTCAATTTCCAATTTAGTCCTTGCCCTTATTCTAAATTTCCATGGATGAGTCACCAAAATATCTAAATACTTTTCTTTAATGGTCTAATTCCATATAAGGACATCCAATTTTGAATTCCATAGCTAGTTAATCCTTATAACTACTAGAATTTAACTTTTACATTTTATGCGATTTAGTCCTTCTCGTAATTAAGCACATAATCAATAAAATTTTCTTATCGGGATTTTCACATGACATTTCTAACATAATAAGAACCATGTAATAAAATAAAAATAAATTTTATTTTTGGATCGGATTTGTGGTCCCGAAACCACTGTTCTGATTTCACTGAAAAATGGGCTATTACATAATCGATCTTCAATATATTTTCACACTAACTTCATTAATCTTTATATTTCATCATTATGGACTCAGTTTATGAAATTGATCTTCCCGAAACTACAGTTTTTGACACCACTTAAAATCGAGTCGTTACAACAGTAGTTACCCAAACATGCCACAAGTGTGTAATTACAAACAATTACACCCAAAACCAATTATCAATTGGTTTTTCAAAGGTGCCGGTATAAAAATTATTAATAAAAAATCTATTAAGATATTGATTATTTTTAGGGTAAACTATAGAATTAGTCACTCAACTATTAGCGTGTTTCTGTTTTGGTCACCCAATTATGAAAATTTTCAATTTAATCCCTACTATTTTAGATCATTTCTATTTTGGTCACTCTTCATAACAGACTTTTAACTGGCATAATAACACATTTAGTCCTATATATTTACACATTATATCAATTTGATCCTCAAACACATCTAATTAAATATAAATTATATATTATGAAAAAGTACACATTATAATATTATTTATATATTTATACAAATAATATTATATGTGTTCATATTTAACTATAACTATAAAGCTCAAATATGCATTTAACCCCCTGAACTTGACACCTTTTCTCAAGTTGGTAGTTATGATTTTTTTGTCCTAAGTTGTACTCAAATTTTCATTCTGTCAAGGGTTTTTTGGTACTTTTTTGTAACAATGTTAAATATATGACAAATGACACTCTTAGGTTGTGACATGTGGCACTAATGATGTCATAATCTATTTTTTATAAAAAAATATTTAAAATTTTAAAAGAAAATATATAAAAATTATATAATTTTTTTAAAAAAATATAAAAATTATATAAAAATAGTGTTATAAAAAATTAAAAAAAAGAATCTAAAATTCAAGTTAGAAAAATCAAAAACTCGAAAATTTTACATCTTTTTCTAAATAAAGTGCAAACAAATTAGATGAATATAAATTTTACAATAAAAGCTTTTTCGTTTTTCTTTTTATTTGTTAATTTTTTGTTAGGTTTCACAAGAAAATTTGCGTTCCTCAGTTGAGAATGCTATTAGCAAGATCATAAATGAAATTTATAAAAATAACAAATTTACTGAGTTTTGGGGGTTCTGCATTTTTTGGGTTTATCAAAATCATAAATTTACATAAAAGTTTATCAAGATTTAATTAGGTGTTTAAATATAGTTATAAGTATTTTTAATTATATGTGCCTAAGGATCAAATTAATAGAATCTATAAATGTGAAGGGTTAAATTTATTGAATTATTTAGAATTAGGATCAAATTGATAGAATGTGTAATATTGAGGATTAAATGTGTTATTATACTAGTTAGAAAAACATCACATCATCACTCGCGTTAACCATTTAAGGGGGAGTGACCAAAATAGAAATGATCTAAAATGTTAGTGACTAAATTGAAAATTTTTATTGTTGAGTGACCAAAACAGAAAGACGTTAATAGTTGGGTGACAAATTCTATAGTTTACACTTATTTTTATTTATTTGAAAGCTTAATTTATATAAATATTTATGAAAAAGACTTTAAAATTTTACCAAATAATATCTAAAAGTCATATTAAAATAAGTCTAAAAATCTATATTCCAAAATCAATATAAAAATCGAGAACCAAACTAAGGTAGTGTTGGAAAGCTACCTAATAATTAGACTTAGATGAAATTGCTTGTAATTACACTCGGTGGCATGTTTGGTTAACCATTGTAGTTGGTGTGTCCCATTGAATTAGGTGTAATCAGAGCACCTCAATTACACTTTTTAATTCTTAGAGAATAGTGAGAATTAAAATAATCACGTAGGTAATTACAATCAAATCTAATTTTAAAAATTATTTTAATACAAATTATAAAAATTATATTATAAGCATGAACGTGTATGAGTGTTTGAAATCATTAAGAAAAAAAATTCTTATATTATAAACCTTAAAAAACTATATTATAAAAATAATTTGTGAATTTTATAATGTTGTAATAAAAAATATATTATTTAAATCCTAAAAATTTCTAATGTTTTGATTAAAAAGATATTATAAAAATAATTTACATGTTATAAAAGTGTTACAATATATTTATTTATAAAAAATTATGACCAAGAAATATGGATGACTTATTTTATGTGTTCATGTTATATATTATAAAAATAATATACTTATTCAAAAGAAAAATGTTATAGTTTTTTTTTTTGCCATAACTTATCTATAAAATATAACTTTCTAAAGTTATGAAAAAAATTATATTATTTATAAGAAGTGTTATAAAAGAGGAAATTTCTCAAAAATACTGATTTTTAAAAAAATTACTGAATTAGGCCAATTTTTGAAAAATTTTACAGAAATAGGTCGAAATAACTGGAATTGTTTTTAGCGGATTGGCAGAAAAAGGCTTCTAGCTAGAAGTGTTTTCCTTCTGGTCCTATTTTCTTAGGGTTAGGGTTTTGATTTTTTAAGTAGGGTTATTTTGTTGAAAATGAGTGGACAAATTAATACTATTTTTTATTACAACAGTGAAGTCTGTGACACTGAGAATGGGGTTATTTTTTTATCGAAGAATACAAAGCAGTTGGCATTTAACTTAAATATACAATTGCAGGAGCTGTGTGGAAAAATTAGGCAAAAAAATCATCGGATCCAACTAGATGAGAGTATTGTCACTGAAATATCGATTTTGTGCTTCAGTCGACCTAGTCAAATATGACGCTTTTGATATCATAGGCACAAGGGGGTTGGAGGCGATGGTGCAGATACATATTGCTAATGGATCACCAATACTCAAGTTATATATGGATTTTGCAAACACAGATGAAGGCGCTTGGAGGTCAACATACGTTTTAGTTTAAGAGGCCGAAATGAAAGAAGAAATCGAGAGTCCATCAACACAGTTGTGTGGTGGGTCACTACTTTGTTAGAAAGTTCCTATTATGATATCCCGAAATAATCAATAGGAAGACACTCATCAATTTCAACCCTAGATTTCAACTGTAGTAGACAGAACGTCCAAGAATTGGGGTTTGGTGGTAATACAAAATACTAGACCTTGACACGACACTCAGTTAGTGGTTTTGATTTGAGATTTTTCTATTCAAATGGATTAGAGATTTTGCCATTACTAATTTCAAAAAACAAAAAATAAATTGTAAAAGAAAAAATAAAAAAAAAAACCTTAATACATTTTTAATTAAAAAAATGAGTTGAGAGAATAAAAATTGAGTGAGAAATTAAGAAGGAATTGAGAGAAATTTGAGAGAGATTTGTGAATATGAGACATAGATAGTTGAGATTGAATTGAAAAAAAAAAGAAAAGAATTAGGGGTTTATATAGAAAAAAAAAGAGCTATTAGTGGGAGGTTTCAATAGCTATTTAAATAACCATTGGGTGGGGTAGCTATTGGGAAATTAAGAAGGAATTGAGAGAAATTTGAGAGAGATTTGTGAATATGAGACATAGATAGTTGAGATTGAATCGAAAAAAAAGAAAAGAATTAGGGGTTTTTATATATATAAAAAGAGCTATTAGTGGGGGTTTCAATGGCTATTTAAATAATCATTGGGTGGGGTAGCTATTGGGACGGGTAATTGTTGTGGAAAGCGCTTCCAACTAGAAGCGTTTTTGTTATTTTGACCTAATCTTGTAATTTTTCAAAAAATCGGCCCATTTAGTAATTTTAAAAAAATTGATATTTATAAGTATTTCTCCCGTTATGAAAATTATTAAATACTTTATAAAACTTTATTTATGAAGGTTATATATTATAAATAATATATTATTTTTACTTAATTTACGTATTATAAAAATTATATAACATAGCATAAGTCGTTCTCCCGATTAAGTTTATATAAGTTCTTTTGTAATTAAAGCTACAAATTATTTGGACTGTGAACTCGAATATTATAAGGTTGATGTTAATTATGTAAAAACAAAAGATATTCTTGCACCATATTGTAGGATATGATACCTTTTGAGAGAATGATGCTAGATGCAAGCACCACAGGCAGCTCACAAACTCTTGATGCTAGATGCAAGCACCACAGGCAGCTCACAAACTCTTTTATTTGATACATTCGATGCTTTAAAATGTGGTTGAGCAAATATTTGTTGTTCTAAACATATATTTATCATATTAACAACGTCATCTTGGTATAGCATAAAAAAACAAGGTTGAATCGTATTAACATGTTGCATATTTTATAACTTCAACCATAGATAGAATTGGAATGATCTATACTTCAAAAACTACATGGAAGAATGAGATCTTAACAATCATAATGATGCATATTAAAAATTAGATAATGATGATAAACTTGGTCAATGACCAACAAATAATGATAAAAAGCATATGTTAAATATTAAAGAGAATAATTTGAAAAATATGTATTAGGAAACAATTAGATAAAATTATATATAATTTTTATTTTTCTTGTTACTTGTAATAGTAATTGTATTATCAATTACTCTTTTAGGCTAACATAATACATATTATGATTTTATTTTAATTTTATTTTACTTGTTTAGAAATTATTTTTATCATATTAATAATATTTCTATAGTAACTACAACTTCTATTACTAAACATGATCTATGAAATTACAATGTAATTATAATCTGTCAACCAAATACATATAAAAATTATAATTTTTTGGTTAAGGGTGTATATATCCCTCAAACTTTTTCAAAAAGAGCAATTAAGCCCTTGCTTCTTCTTCTTCTTCTTCTTCTTTTTTTGCACTTAATTGGATACTTGAACTTTTAAAATGCATCAAAAATGCCCTCAAACTTAAAAAAAAAAACAATTAAGCCATTTTTTTGCACTCAATTGGGTATTTAAACTTTCAAAACGCATTAGAAAGACCCTCAAACTTTTTGAAAAAAAATAATTAAGCCACTGAATTTTTTTCACTCAATTAGATACTTGAACTGTAAAATGCATCAAAAAGGCTCTTTGGCCGTTAACTTTAACAATTGACTATTAAAGTTAATTGCTCTAATTTTTTTCAGTTAAAGCCACCTCATGTCACAATCCTGGCATGACATGTGGCAAAAAATTATAAAAAATAAAAATCAATAAAAGTTATAAAAATTATTAAATTTTAATAAAAATATAAAATATTTAAATTTTATTAAAAATTAGAATGAAAATTGTAAAAAAATTATAAAATATTGTAGAATTTTATAAAAATCATAAAAAATTAAAAAATGCATAAAAAAGATCCTTAACCATTAACTTTAACCGTTGACTGTTAAAGTTAACAACACCTGGTTTTTTTCAGTTAGAACTATTATGTGTCGTAACACAATATGACATGTGGTGGTGGCTTTAACTAAAAAAATTAGAGGTGATTTAAGTACTCAATTGAGTGTAAAAAAACCAAGAGCTTAATTATTTTTTTAAAACAATTTGAGGGCTTTTTTTATGTATTTTAAAAATTTAAGTAGTTAAAAAAAAGTAAGGAATTAATATTTTTTTTAAAATTAAAATTTTTTTGATATATTGTGAAAATTTAAATACTTAAACGAGTGCAAGAAAAAAAAAAGCAAGGCCTTAGTTTTTTTGAAAAAAATTTAAGAAACCGAATTACGATCCTAGACAAATGTCCGTAGACGTGTCATTTATATCTTAAAACATCTCAAAATTAAGATGTATTTTATGTCTGTTTAATTATTTATGAAAAATAAAGATTTCGAAAGTCGTGACAATTGTAATAATGATTTTGAAAATTCGAATTTGAATTGAATGGTATGATTAAAAGTGGCATGTAACCTTTCACACATCCAACACCAATTACAGCAACTCCCTTCTCGCACTGTAGAGAGGAAAGCAAAGATAAAAGAAACTTTTTTGATAGCAAGAAAGAGAAACCAAGAACAAAAAGGAAAGAAACAGCTTTTATAATGGAGGAGAGAGAGAGAGAGAGATTTAAGGAGAAAGAGAAAGCTCTGCCCTAGAAATACATATGCATCCCGATACGTACCTCTGTATGCAAAGGGAAGGAGCTTTTTTTTTTTCTTTTTTCTTTTCTGTACTGTAAGTAATAAATAAACGCCTTTCTTCTCACCTTCTTCACTCGAAAAATGGCCTCTCTTCTTCATTTCTCTCTCTGCTTTTAATTCCCTTAACCTCCGTCAATCTTTCCTTTTTGAAAACAAGGTAAAGAACCCATCTTCTTCACAGCTTCCTACTTTCAAAAGTCTGAACCTTTAACCCTAGTTTACTAATGTAAGTTACTTTTTTTTGGGAAAAAAAAAGGAGCAAAAAGTTCAAACCATTTCTGCTTTGTTTCTCTTAGTTTTTCTTTTCAACTTAGTTTGACTTTATTTTATGGCATTGTCTTCAACTTTTGTCTGCTTCTTTCATTATTATTATTATTATTATTATTATTATTATTATTTACATAATTATGTTAGGGAGCAAATCGCTTTCTTTGGGTTGTGATTTTTGAAGTGTGTTAAGGTCTGGGTTTTAGCTGTGGAAGATGCTTTGTCTTAAAGGTTGGTGAGTGTGTGGACCTGGTTTTTAGTTTCCCATCTCCTTTATATCTTTAACATGACGCCTTTTTCTTCGTTTCCCGTGGTTTGGTAAGCTGTAAAACAGCTTGCATTTTTGTCTCTTTTCCTTTAAACTTCTCACCTCTTCCCAATTTTCCACTCTTAATCTTTGTAATTTCTTCATTGCTGTTTTCGCTACTTACTTTCTCTAATTATGGCGCTTCATTTTTTTCATGTCTAGATTCAAAGTGCTTTGCTTGTAAACGCTAAATGCATCTCCTTGGTTTGTTTTCTGGCTCAATTCCCTGATCTTTTGCATGCATCTTTGCATTTTAACTTGGAAAACCATCAAACATGTTCTAAGATCTATATGCTTTTCAGCTGTTTTATTTTCACCCAATTTGGAGCTCCTTTTTAGTTAATTTTTTTGTTTGAAAGTTGATTTTGAAGGCATCATTCAAGTGTATAGGTTATTGGAGGTGAATGCATGGATCGAAGGGATGCCATGGCATTATCAGGGTCTGCATCTTACTATATGCAACAAAGAGGAATAACCGGGTCAGGGTCCGAACCTGAGTCTGGGATACACGGATCTCCAGGCATTCATCCGTTCTCTAGTCCAAATGTACAATACCAATCAAGTATTCCAGTCACTACTGTGGGATCAACCTTAGCTATGGAGTCTCCATCAGGAATCGCCCCTCATAGTGTCAATGTAGGCACACCTTCAGCACAGCCATCTAGTGAGACAGTGAAACGGAAAAGAGGAAGGCCACGAAAGTATGGTCCTGATGGGACTGTTTCGTTGGCGCTGACTCCTGCATCAGCTCCTCATCCCGTGACCACAACGCCGGGCCAAAAACGAGGAAGAGGGCGGCCACCGGGTACCGGAAGGAAGCAACAGTTAGCTTCCCTTGGTAAGACATTTGGCCTATCTCTTCTATAAATGTGTAGAGCATGATTAGGGGGAGTGTAGCTTGAAGTGGCAGTTCAACTTGGTGGAATAAACCTTTTTGGCATATTTTAAAAAGGATTTTGTAGTGTCCACATATTTTAGTAATTTGATTGTGTAATATTGCCAACTGATCTGCTCCCTGTTTTTTTACTGATTTGATTTAAAATGCAAGCTGAGTAGGGTCAGAAGCTGCTTTGGCTAGAAATAACTTAATTAATACATTAAGAGCTTATTGGCCTCACTATAATCCATGAAATTTTAGATTAAAAAATGTGCAAGTGACATAAATGCAGAATTTTCGTAACTAACCGCTTATCGGCTGAAATTTCATTCTCCTTGGTGTTTTAACATGTAATCTCATATCACTGCTTGCTAGATGGATTCATAAGCTTCTTTAAGGGCTACCTTGAGCTATTTGGTGCTTAATTCGGGTATTTTCTTGTTCTTGCTATGTCAATGATGTTGCAAATATCTAATTGTTTTGATAGGTGACTGGCTGTCCGGTTCAGCTGGGATGGGTTTTACTCCACACGTCATCACCGTTGCAGTAGGAGAAGTATGCTATTTTCTTTTCTTGATTTTATTAATTGGTACCCGGGTTTATAGCCACTAAGTTAACTACATGTGAAATCAGGATTCAGTGCCGTTTCTGGCAGCAGCCAGCGGGCAATCTGTACTGTGATATGCATTTGCTTGGAAGTGACCCAGATTTGTTCATTTTAAAGTATGATGATGATGCAGATCTAGTAGACGTAGCTAGAAAATATATGAAAATATATTATGAACAGTAGTTTCCTTTGTTTCACTACCTCTTCTCATAAAATTGAAATAAAGTTTGCCATTTATAAGGAACTAACAGTGGCATAAAAGTGCATTAAGGTATTTTCTTTTTTCTGTAATGAAAGTCGATATTGTGTTTTGAAGCATTTTTTGAGGTATAAATTCTTTAAATGTGGTACAATATCGTTCGGCAGGTTATCGCATAACCAGAAGAAAGTTCCTTTGCCTTTAAACTTTTTAAAACATTTTCGTGCAGGACATTGCAACGAAGATAATGTCATTTTCGCAGCAAGGGCCTAGAGCAGTATGCATTTTGTCAGCCAACGGGGCTGTCTCTACTGTAACTCTTCTTCAGCCATCATCTTCGGGTGGCACTGTTACATATGAGGTTTGGGCACTCAATAACCCGGTTCTCAATTTCTTGTTTTTTCTACACGAAACACACTTGGATAGCATATAATTACCTATATTTGCTATTCAATATTCCGACATTTTAGATCTTTTTCCCTCTTGGAAACTCTTTTGAAAAGAATGAATATATATTTTTTCTTGTCTGGTTTTGACATCTGTAGGGGCGATTCGAGATATTATGTCTATCAGGCTCTTACCTGCTGATCAGCAACAATGGCTCTTGCAGCCGAAGTGGTGCTCTTAGTGTTTCCCTTGCCACTCCTGATGGCCGCGTCATTGGTGGAGGTGTCGGAGGGATGCTTATTGCAGCAAGCCCGGTTCAGGTAACTCTTCAGTTGCTGTGATATCTATGGTTTATAATTAATTTTCTTTTCTAAGTGATCTATAATTAATTCAACTTGTTATTGAACTTCTGTTTGAATCATCCTTTTATGAATGAACTAGGTGATTGTCGGAAGTTTTCAATGGGGTGGTCCAAAGGCAAAGAACAAGAAACCGGAAGGTCAAGAATGTCTAAATGACTCGGACAATCAGAGTGTCGACAATCTAGTATCTCCGTCCGGCATTTCACCAAGTCAAAATCTGATTCCAACTTCACCAGCAGGTGTATGGCCTGGTTCAAGAACAATGGATATGCGTAACACTCATGTTGACATCGATCTAATGCGCGGTTGACTCGTTTCCTCTAATAGTTTCACAAGCAATGTACAAAGTTTGCTGCTACAGGCAGCCTGATTTTCAGCTTGACGGAATCTCACTTGATTTTACTCGTCGACAAGAGCGGTGGTTTGGTCCGATATTTGTAGCTTTGATAGACCGAACTCACGATTTCTACTGATCCCATCGGTACCATTTCATTTCTCCAATTTGAACCAGTTTTAAATTAGACATGCTTCAGTCCTCTTTATAGGCAGCCATGGTTTTTAGTTATCTTTATTTTACTTTTCGACATTATTGACATTTATGTACCCCGATCTTGTCGGCTTTAAGCCTCTACGAGGCGTTGAGACAATATATAAAAGAAATGTTCTCTACAGGATACCATATATAATTAAAAAAAAAAAGTTGTACAAATGCCGCAACATTACAAAGCAAAGCATGTCACCAACAATTTATAATTAATAAATACCGACCTCAAAATTTTCATGCTCGAATCTAAAAAGAAATAATATCATAAAAGCTTTAACAATTTATAAAATTTCACTTTAGCCCATCTTAAAACTGTAACTTGTAAGTTTAATCTTAATATTTCCAACGTAGTCCTTAAAATTTATGAACTTTAAAATTATGTTTAAAAATAATATGCTATTTAATATTTTTCATTTAAGTTAAAAATTATTTCAAGAATTTAAAAATTAAAATATTGAAATGCAATTATTTTTAAAATATGAAATATAGAATTTAAGATTTAAATGCAATTTTAAGATGAAACTTAAATATAAGATGCAATTTGGAGGTGTCGGCTATGAAATTTGAAAAATTCAGGGATCATTTTATGATATTATTACTTTTAACCTCAAGCATCCAACTTTGAAGATGGAAAAATATAAAGTGAATGTTATATTTGGAGGTGTCGACTATAAAATCGAATTCTCAGCAAAACATCTATTTTTGAAACCATTTAGTTTGTTAAATATTTTTCTATTTCATATATACGAAAAATTTGAAACTGACTCGATTTTTATGTATATTTATATTTGAACATGCTCCGGTTTTAGAAAATTAAAAAAAAAATGACCTCTATAAGATCAGAATTTTATGCCAGAGGATAGTGCAGAACTCATAAACAGGCCATCATTGTAACAAATATGGTTGCAATTTCTTGCATACAGTAGCCAGACTTGGGATTTTATATCGGCTAACATTGGATGCATAAAGATAAAGTAGGTACTTGCATTCACCAAAACATGTCAGGCAACAGCTGTAATCGATGTTTTTACAACACGAAGTTAAGTCCACAGTTCCAAGAAAACCCCACAACCTATTTACAACATACTATCTGTCCTTGCAGGCAGACGACGGAAGAAATTGATCGGTGCCGAAGGTGTCTTGTGGCGAAACCTGGGATGCCTCATAACATAAAACCCAGCAAGAAGAGCAATCATCTGAAAAGGTGTGACATACAAAACAATGGCAGCCACCAGACATAATAACACAAATATTGTCGTGGCACGAGGATCCCGCCAGCTTAGGAGTGCCTGAAGCCGCTCGCCTTGTGTAGCTATGTCACCAACAACAGTCTGAATTCGCCCTGCGACACTCCTTAAACGATCATACCTCATCCGAACTATATCCGAGCTTTTCGATGCAGGAAAGGTCTCGAATTCTTCATCTAGCTCATCAGGAGAAACTGCATCGGCACAAGAAAGACTAGTGTTCATATGAGGAGGGTACCTTGGTCGATAACGATAGTTCCAAACCCCTATAAGGAACATGTATAAGAAAACCGTTGGTAAAATCAGCTCTGGGAAACAAACGAGCATTGCGAATAGGGTATGAACCAGCACTGTTGTAATAGGGTTCTTCCACGTGCAAACTTCACCAAACCATTTTCCAGCCGAAAATAATCCCGAGAAGACCGATGTCAGTCGCAAAAAGTTTGCCTTGCTGCGCCTCATGCTCCAAAGGTGAGCATTTGCATCGGACATATATTCGACTACTTCTCTCCTGAGAGGAGGTTCTGCCCGACCAAGCCGAGCTGCCACGATATTCACAGCCTGATGTCGCAGAATGTCTTGCTGTATCACGCTCAACGGCCTTTTGTAGTGCATCTTTGGCAGAAGAGGAAGCGAGTACTGAGACATCATATTAACCATCGATGTTGACGAAAATCGTATTGCTAAATGGAGTTCACCCAATTTCTTGACACCAGAAGGGTGAAGAACCAGCAGCGGGTAACAGTGTGTGTAAACACGACCAGTTTCCAGTGTAGATATACGAATCCGTACCTTTCCGATTTTGTTATCTCTGCTATTATCGGAACCTCCAATCTGAGAGTTATCAAAGACCCCCACCGTGAGAACCGTGGCTGTATCATAAACTTCCCAGGTGTACTGCTCATTATATTTTGGATTCAAGCTATTTACTATGGTTCGAGTTCGAACCCATTTATGGCCATACTTTGCAACACAATATGTATCAGATGTACCTTTTCCGTCTCTAGTTTTCATTGGTTGGAGCCCGTCAGCATTCAAAATTCCGAGTTCTAAAACACCAATTGACGATTTCCAGAGCTGCTTTGCTGTTGGCCGGAGATCACTGCTATACTGAGTTGATTCATCAAGAACATGGTATCCTCCATCAAGACAAACACAAACATGGAGCCTACTATGAAATTTATCCTTCTTTGCACGATCACTGTCCATGGCATCGGATAAAGATTTCTCCAGGTTGTACCACCGGGTACGGACAAAGCGATCATCAGCACGCCTATCAATGGAGTTCAATGCTATGACAGTCCTTCCAATGGTCTCATCCTTATTAGGACCTGCATGATCTTCAACTGTAAAAGTCAGATGATCTTCGAAGGGTTCGGCAGCAACAAACATAAACTCTTCGTTCCAGATTGGATTCATATTTCGAGTTTGGACTGGTTTTGTCTTTAAGATCTGGTTACCAATCTGAACCTTAACATATGCATCAGGAAACCTGCTCTTGTCAGCTGGAACAAGGTCTTGAGCCTCAATAACATTGACACGGACATACCACAGTCTCGGAGAGTGATAAACCTTTGAGCGGATATATGTCGGGGAAACTGAAGTGCTATCACCTGGAGCAATAGCATCCGAATGCCAAGCATCGGGAAAAGCCTCATCAGCCTGTGTGCCATACCAAACTGCAAGCATCAGTTCTCCTTTCTTTTTCTCTCCTTTCTTATCTTCTAACCGATACCATTCCGGAGCCAACGGACTATCAGGTGGAACCCTTGTAGGAACCTCGTGGAGATCAATGCGCACGAACCCAACAGAGTCATCTTTCACTAAATCCTTATCCTTCACAACAACTTCTAGCACAGATGACTGCACTGTTTCCCTTGAAAAGGCAAACACCTGATTCCATTCTGGATTTTGTTTCTTTTCATAATGCTTCGTGATTCCTTTGTAATTTCCTACTTTCACTTCAACATACGGATTGAGGCTGCCTGTCGCATCTTTTGAAGGAAGATCTCGGGCTTTCACCACTCGTACAAAAAGGAATCTCATCTGCTCAACAAGGTCATAGGTGCTGGTTGGTCTGTCTCCTCGTATGACTCGGCCTCCAACAATTCGTCCTCCTCCAAGAAATGGACTTGTCTCTTTAAGAGCATAATCAAATGGTTGAGATGATGAACCCGGGAACGCCTGTGGTCCGGATTTCATCTCATGTACTCCATAATTCATTTGTTGTTGGGGTGGTGCTGGGGTAACTTTTTGCTGCTGCTGTTGTGGCTGCTTTGCATTTGGAAGATGAAAAAATGTGTGTCTTTTGCCATTTTTCTCTTTGGAAATTGACTTCGGGACTACATCCGGTTCCATGGCTGGAAGTGGATTCGAAGGTTTTATCGAAGGATCATCAGTAACAAACACTTTCAAACCAAGCTCTCCTTTCGCACGGGAGAAAATGCTTCGTTTCTCAAGAGGGTAGTGCAAAACAACCGCATCGGAGTAATTCACGAACGATGGTGCAGTGAGTCGAACCTTCCCAAGACAAGTCTTCGCGTTGTTTGCTTTGTTATGGTTGTAAACAAAAGCTTCAAGTGGGAGGCTTGACAACTTGTTTGGATCCGATACATTGAAATAGAAACTCTCGTTCCATACCGGATTGAGATCTTTCTCTTTAGTAGTGGTCCGGCATCTCTGGCCATCGAACTCGAGCTCCACAAAGGCACAGAATGATCCCTGCCCATCTTTGGCTAACAGGTCATGCGCCCCCACCACCTCCACCCCCAACTTGAGACTACTCATAGTTTGTATCAATCAAACCGGAACCAGAAATCACTTTATTGACTATCGATAATTGAAGTCGATCAAAATAATACCTGAAATAAAAAGAAAACTAACAGTTTAACAATGATAATTCATGTATGAATTTAAAACAGATGAATTTCAGTCCCTCCATGAACAAATAAGCAAGCAATATCGAAAGGATATAAGCACTGAAAATGCAAAAAAGCGCAAAACACAACAAATTAATACAACAAGAACCCAGTATAATGAGAATTAGCATGAAACTGCAATGAATTTTTTTATATATAAATAAATATTTTTTTCAATTTAAATTCTCCAAATTCTTGACAACCAAGCAGTATATAATCTGTAATTTTATCATGTAAAATTATGAAAAAGGAAAGTTGAGATTCCAGCCAGAGATTAAAAAGGGGAAATAATTCCATGAATTTTTTTCTCATACTAAAGCAAGATTCTGAGAGAAAGATACCATACTTTAGTTTCACATCAGAATATATATATACACACACATAGGATCTTTTTGATCCTTTTACAAAATCAAAGCTCAGTCCATGTTTCCTTCTGGGAAACAATTACTGGGTTTTTTTTTGTTATTTAAGAAACTTATGGCAAAAACTTTCCTCTATGAAAAGCGTCTATTTTTTTTTTAAAGTTTGAAGAAAGAAAAGGAAGAATCAGCTTACTTTTTTCAGGTTTCAAAGAACACCCAACAATCAGATACCAAGAGTAGAAAAAACCCCGAATACACAATAAAAATAAAATAAAATCATCGAACAAGAAGAAAAGAATTTAAGGGAATTTAAAGAGATTAAAAACAACTGACCTCTGTTTTAAAAGCTGAAAGCTCTGTTAGGAAAGTGAAAGGAAGCTTGAAAGGAGTGTATATGATAGCATCTATGAAACTTAGGAGAGAAGGAGATTAATTTAAAAATTTAGAAATAAAATACAGTTTGACCGAGAGAATATTAGAGAGTCGTCTAAAACGAGTAAAATGAAATGTTTTTTTCTGAAGATGATGGAGATAAATTAAAGAAAAATCAAAACGAAATAAGAAGAGATTCACTGTTTAAATTTAATTATCAGTTTCCAACTTTCCTTTTTTCCCTTTTGGTTAAATTTCACGAAAGTCCCTGTAACATTCTTGGGAAATTTAGTTTATGTGCTAAAATTTGTCATTTTTAACCTTTTACTTTTTCAAAATGTGTATTTTTTAAATTTTATTAAATAATTTCACTTGGATTATTTTTTAAAATATATGATGCTGCGGCATGTATACTTTGCAATTATTTTTTAGTTTTGGATAAATATTATACAGTTTTCTCTTTTCTTTAAACGTGTAAAAAAATTGTTACCATATAAAAAATATCAAAATTTATATGCCAAATCATCATATTTTTTAAAATTAAACCATTCCAAATTATCTGACAAAATTAACAAAAAAATAACCACCTATTTCGAAAATATAGGATCAGAAAGGGTCAAATTACAATAGAAGGATTAAAAATGAAAAAAAGGTATAAAAAAGGGACTTTCAAGAAATATCGACCTTGTTTTCACTTCTAATCTTATACGACAACGATACGGGTGTTGACGTTTTTTTTTCTTTTTAATACAATTTCAACACTCTTGAATGTGCTCGTTATGGCACGCGCTGTACTTTATTGACACGTGTGGTAATTCTTTTCAAATTGCATGTCGATGTCGTCTTTAGTTGACTGTTCTTTAATTTAATTTAGCGTGTTTTTCAAATTATTTTGACAACTTAACTGAAAATTAGATGATTGGTTCAAAAAAAAAATGAATATATGAATTTGTTACATTGTTCATTAATGTTTTTACGAAATGAAAAGTTTTAACTCTTTATTTTATTAAATTTTAGGGGTATAATTAGGTATCAATTAAAATAATTTATCAATTGGCCAGATAAATGGTTTTAATGTATTGCTTTTTATTAATAAAAATAATTATTTTTTAAAAAAATGAATTTTGTTGTGGGCTTTCCTCCTCCATTCATTTTCCAGATTTTATTTAGTTGATCAACAGGAAATTAAAAAGCAAAATAGAATAAAGCAAAACTTTTTGGTTCAAGGACTAGTATTCATGCTTTCCTTATTCAATGTGCTAACATTTAATAACACCAGCTAATTAGTTTTGGGAAATAAAAATACAATTATTTACAGTAAAAGAGGAAAACAAATTTGAAATTCATAACTTAGTATTCTATCCAAAAAAATTCCTAAATTAGTCAAACTTGATTTTATTATGTACAAAACAACTTAAATGAGTAAAATTGTTCTCATGTAAAATTAATTAGGGATTTTTTTTTGCATATTTAAATATGTACAGAATAGTTGAATGAAAGTTTAATAATAAAAAATTATAATTTTTTTATATATATTTGGTTGATAAAATGTAATTATATCGTAATTCGTTATGCCATATTTGTAGTATAAATTATAATTATACAATTATATAATTTATATAAAAAATTATTAGTATGATAAAAAATAATTTTTAAACATGTAACAAAAATTAAAATCAAATCATCATATGTATTATGCCAATATAAAAAAAGTAGTTGATATACGATTACTAAAAAAATAGCAAGAAAATAAACATTATATATAACTTTATCTAACTGTTCTCGTGCATATTTGTCGGATTAGTCCATCTTTAATATTTAACATGTGCTCTTTATTATCATTTCGACTTGAATCTACATCATTAAGATTATCAAGATTTCTTTATTCCAAATACTCTTTGTTAGAGCTAAGTGACTCGAATCCTTGTTAAAATAAAATAAAGTGGTAAAATAAAATAAAAGTAAAATCCATATAGAACTATACTTTTTATTATTATTTTACATTAATTAGAATAAGATTTTTCAACCTTACTACACTTCATCTATTTGACATTGATTAGAATAATGTTTTTTCAACCTATAAATAAACTCCTCTTGTATCATTCGAATTCGAAATTAGTGAATTTTCTTCTCCTCTGCTCGTAATTTTTTTCCCGAAAGGGTTTCCACGTAAAATCTATGTGTTCTTCTTTTTTCTTTCTTTTTTTTGCTTTGCGATCGTTCTATATTGTCATTATCGATGTTAGTTCTACAAACTGGTATCAGAGTTTTTCGAGTTGCTTGTCTCGATCACAGTAATAGTGACAATGAAGTATGATATTCCTCTGTTGGATCGCAACACTAGATTTGCGTTGTGGCAGGCAAAGATGTAGGCAATTCTTGCGCAAATGGATTTAGAGGATGCCCCACTAGGGTTAGATAAGATGATTTCAACATTGACAGATGAAGAGAAGAGATGTAAAGATCGAAAGGCTTTAACGCAATTATAACTGGATCTGTCTAATGAAATTTTACAGGGTGTGCTGAAGAAGACCACCACTTCATTATGGAAGAAGCTTGGGCAACTATGTAAGTCGAAAACCCTAACTAGCAAGTTGCATATGAAGCAACATATTTATGCTCATCGTTTGGAGGAAGGTGCGTCTGTGCACAAACATTTAATCTTGTTTAAAGAAATTCTCTCAAACTTAGAGGCCATGGAGGTTCAGTATGATAAAAAAGATTTAGGGTTAATTCTACTTTGTTTGTTGCCCCCGTCTTATCCAACCTTTAGAGATACAATTTTGTATAGCCGAGAATCTCTTATAGTTGATGAAGTCTATATTTCCTTAACTTTGTATGACAAGATGAAACATCTTGTGGTTGGATCTAACTCTCAGAGAGGGGTCTCATTATTCATGGAAGACAAGAATGACATACTGATGATAATCGTGGGAGGACATAGGAATGAAATCCTTGCAGTAAATCTAAGGGTAGATCGAGATCTTCAAGTAAAGGTAAAACTTGTAACTTCTGCAAGAAGAAAGGGCACATTAAGTATGAGTGCTATAAGTTGCAGAACAAGATCAAAAGGGAGGCTGCGAATCAAAAAGGAAAATAACCAGAACAATCCAGTGAAGCTGATGTAGCAGAAGACTATAGTGATGGTGAACTTCTAGTTGCTTCTGTAGACAACTCTAAAGTGAGCGAGAAGTGGATCTTCGATTTTGGTTGCACGTTCCATATAAGTCCCAATTGGGATTAATTTACAACATACAAAACTGTGTCTGAAGGTGTTGTTTTGATGGGAAATAATGCTTCATGTAAAATCGTAGGTATTGGCACGATCAAAATTAATATATTCAATGGAATCATTAGAATACTTACTGGCGTACGACATGTACCAGAATTGAAGAGGAATTTGATTTTGTTGAGAATTCTTGATTCAAAAGGGCACAAGTACATAGTTGAAAGTAGAGTTCTGAAGATTAGCAAGGGCTCCCTCGTTGTGATGAAAGGGTAAAGAAAGACTTCCAAGTTATATGTGTTACAATGTTTAACTTTTATTGGTGATCCAGCTATCGTTTCCTCTTCCTTGTCAAATGATGATGTTACTAGACTTTGGCATATGTGTTTAGGATATGAGTAAGAACGACATGGAATAATTGAACAAAAGAGGACTTCTTGATGGATAAGGCATTAGTAAATTGAAGTTTTGTGAGCACTGCGTTTTTGGGAAGTAAAAGAGAGTTCGATTCACCAGAGGAATCTATAACACGAAGGGAACGATGGACAATATTCATTTTGAACTTTGGGGACCATATAAAGTGTCTTCGAGGGGTGAAGCTAATTATATGTTGGCAATCATTGATGATTTTTCCAGAAAAGTTTGGGCATTTTTCTTAAAGCAAAAAAGTGATATGTTGCCCACGTTTAAGAATTTGAAAACTATGATCGAGAAGCATACAAGAAAATAGATAAAACACCTTCGCACAGATAATGGTTTGGGATTATGTTCTGATGAGTTTAATGAATTATGCAAATAAGAAGGAATCATGAGACACTTAAAAGTTCGTCATACTCCACATCAAAATGATATTGCAGAATGAATGAATAGAAAAATCATGGAAAATGTTCAATACATGTTGTCAAATGGTCATTTACTGAAGTCTTTTTGGGCTGAAGCGACCTCTACAATATGTTTTTTGATTAACTGATCTCTATCCATTGCCATTGAGAAAAAAAACTCCAAAAGAGGTATGATTTGGTATTCCTAGTGATTATTCTAATTTGAAGATTTTTGGGTGTCCCGCGTAAGCTCATGTCGATAATGGGAAATTAGAGCCTATATCTATTAAATATTTTTTTCTTGGTTATAAAGTTGATGTTAAAGGATATAAGTTGTAATTAGTAGAGATGTTATTTTTTATAAAACTGCTATGTTGCCTAACTTACCTCTTAAAGACTCTTTCAATAAAGACCAAAAAAGTTCAAACACACATGTGAAGCAGGTGGAGTTTCAGATTGATCCAGGATCTAAAATAGAGTATACTTCTTAGGTTAAAATAGAAACTCAGAGTAGAGTTGCTTCTTTACGACAATCAGCACCACAATATTCTATTACCAAAAAACAGACTTAGAAGAGAAATTAAACCTCCGAAAAAGTACCTATATCTGTGTGCACTTCGAGAACTCTGAATGTTTTGTTTGATTGATAGTACTTGTGACTGTTTGTGAGTTGTTGTGGCTCGAATTGTAATAACTTTCGGAACTTCTATTTCGAGCCTACTATTTGGATTTGTATAGTGCTGTAAGTATGTTCTGCTTTTGATCTGTTTTCTGGCTTTTTTTATTTGATTCTGTAGTTAGACGATTTTGATCTTACACTAAGCTTGAGAAGCTCACCCCCTCTTCTGTTTCCCTTTTCAGGTACCTTTTTGAATTTTGACACTGGACTCGGTATGAGGAGGTCTTGGACGGTCATGGCTTCAAAAGCTTATTTCGGTTTTACTTTCTAAATTATATCCTGATTATACTATTTTTGAGCTCTAAGGTTTTATAAGTTTGTGGTACAGTTTCCACTTTAGATTTTCATTCGTTCATTTATTCTGGTCATTTATCAGGCTTAACGGTAACCTTAATGAATGGATTTTAAACGATTAAATGTTTTTGGTTTGTAAAGATATTAATGATTTTGGAAATGGAATTAAGGTCGACTGGTTTTGTAGAATTTTCTCACGATCACTTCAGTGACCAATGTAGCATCCTGAATTCGATCTAAACTCCTAGGCCGGGTTTAGGGTGTTACATGATTAATGCAATAAATGAGCAATAGCATAATTGGAATATGATTAAACATGTTAAATATGATATTAGAGATAAATATGTGACATGTCTGCTTAGTCGATGCATAATGACTTGTTTGCGTAGTGGTTGTTCTAAGCATTCACTAAGCTCGTTAAGCTTACCCACTCCTTTTTAACCATTGCAGATAAGTAGTGCTGGTGTGAGCGGTGTGGTCTCGAGGGGTAATCCAAGCCAGAAACTTTAGTTGCTATTAGTAGGTGTGATTTGATTATTTTTGTTTTGGGAATTAAAGACAATGTGGTCGATGTTATGTTGGCTTTGCTATGATTTTTAGTTGTTTGCATGCCTATTATACTTGGAAATTATGGACTTGAAATATGATGTTAAGACTGATATTTGGGACATTTTTGTGCTAAATTTGTTGTATTTGATGCATGATGTTTTAAACTAGTTTGGAATGATTTATGTGATGACATATGTTGTGTTTTTAAGGTCAGGAATAGAGGTATCGATATTCGGGTTTTAAAAATGATACCTTTGCAATTTTGTGAAGTGCAAGAAGTCAGTTTCGCTAGTTTGTATTGATAGTTTGCCACGAGTATCAATACTCGGGGTAAAATTATCGATACTTTTTTAGTGGTACTGATATTTTCCGAAAGTTGGGTTTTAAGATGAGAAATAGTAAGCTAATTTGATATCGATTTTCCAAGCGGTACAATACCACTTGAGAGAATTATTGATATCACTTTACCAGTATCAATATGTAATATCCCTAAACTGGGTCTAGTAGTTTCGTGTATATTTTTTAGGTTCCGAGTGTGAAATTAGGCATTTATGAGGTTTCTAGTAATTTTTAATTTAATTTAGGAGGTTAATTTCATCTAAAATTGATTAAACAAAAATCGGAAAAAATAAAAATATTTTTGGAAAATTAATTTTAAAGTAATTAAATAATTATAATTGAAAATAATTAATTTGGGTCGAAAAAGAATTTTAAAATAATTTTTATTGGGGGTTAATTTGAGCTAAATTTAATTTTTTTAATTAAATTGGGTTTATTTATAAAGTAAGGGAAAATTTAGAGTATTTATTTGGTAAATAAACCTTAAAATTAAAAATTTCGGAGTGGCATTAGGCAAATTCCCTAATTTTTAAATTATGGTGGGTTGTTTCAGCTTTAAAAATAATGCATCTAGCCTACTTTTCACACCATTTACATCATATTAGAGAGCTATAAATTTCGTTTTCTTTGCATGGTTTTAAAGATCTATCATCAGAGAATAGATCCAACCATTTTTCTTCTCAAAATACTCTCTCTTTCACCCGAAATTATTCTAAAAGTAGCAAAAAATATTATGAAATTTCTCAAGATTCTTGAATCAAGATTTTCAATCATAGGAATTAGAACGAACCAAAGGTAATTATTATTTCTAAACTTATTTTTATGATGGTTAGAAACATTTTTACATGATTTGAGAGTCAATTACATGATTTTTTTATCAATGCCATCTTCTTCAAAAGCTTAAGTTGCTTTAATGCTGGATCTTGAAATTTGAGAGTAAATCCACAAATCAATGGATGTTCTAACTCAAAATGGATCTATTAAAAGGTTTTTGGTCTTATTTATCCAATTTTCAACATTTTCATGAATCGATTTTCCGTATTTTTGTGAAATTGATGCTTAGTTTATGTGTATTTGGTCTAGTATTTATGTTTGGAAGTGGTTACGAGGGATGGAGAGGTCGATTTTTTGAGGAAATAAATCTTTGACTTGATGTTATAAATCCAGTAAGGTATCTTTGAGAGTGAATTTTGAGTAGCATAGTTAATTAAAAATTGTGTTTAACATAGCTTTAGGAAAGGTAGTAATGTCTACTTTACCTCCGTTGAAGCTCTAAATCTTGAAGAGGACCGAGATAACCGGAATCGAAGCTCAAAATTGCCTAGTTGATCACTTGTTGTGATAGAATAAAATTGTGTGGTGAGTGTTTCTAAGGGCGATTTGATAAATTGACCCTCAATTATGTTTAATTACTACATTAATTAATTTTTAAAATTAATTAATTATAGATGAATGATTGATTTTGCAAGATTGGTATTAAATGTGCAAAAAATTGAAGTTGTATTGAAAAAAATGGTAAGTGAATTTTTGGGTGCTATTGTGCTATTTAATTCAATTAATTTTAAGGATGATTTTAAGCATGTGTACTGAAATTTTTAATCATGATATGTTGATGTTTCAATTGGTAATTGATTATGGAAAATTGGCAAATGAATTGCTTGATTTAATTGAATATTAAATGCTATGGTACATGTTACACATAAGCATCTTGTCACATTAAATTGAGCACACTAATGATTGATTTATATGCTATGTTTGATTGAATATATTGGGAACATGCTTGGTGGATCCATTGAATATAGTTGGCATGCCATAGGATTTGTGGGTACTCACCTTTATTTGTGACATTGTGAGCATATGGCTTTAGGTGGACTGATTTGTTGGAGTAGATAAGGGAGTGTAGAGCATGAGTCTCCACTCAATGGGTTATTTGATGCGCTATAAGGGAGCGTATACTTTGGTCCGCTCAATGCGGCAGAGTGTATTTGATATTTGTGGGAGTTCAGAGATCCGTTTATCGGATGTATGATCACCCGATTAAGCCATGAAAAGTGTATGCCAATTTTTTTTATGTGTGATTGTTGCTATATCAATTGATGATTGAAAGCCATGAATAATTGATTTTTGGTATTGAAAATGCTTATGGAAATTAAATTGACATGTTTAATTATTTGGCTGACAATTGGTGAATAATTGATTGTGAATTAAGCATAAATTGGATGTCAATTTATTAGTCATTTTTATTAACATTTACTGAGCTTTTTAAAGCTTACACCCTCACATTTGCACAGATAATCGTTAGGATTGAAGAGCTGAGGAGTCGAGCAAGAGAGTTCCAAGAGATTTAGGCTTGTTAGAGACTCTATTACGCATTTTAGAGACTATAGTCTAGCATTGTGGAACTCCCCGGAATTAATTTGATTTTGGTTGTGAATGGACTTTGGAGATTGGACATTTATTTTGGATGGTTTTATATTAATTTTGAGGCATGTTTGAGTTTAATTATTGATTGATTTACAGTGTATTGTTTCTTGTTAACATGATGATTGATAACACGGTGTGTGAAGCATGAAATTTATACTAACGATTGTTTAAATGAAGCTTCCATGGAGTGGTTTACTAGTGACTAAAGTACGCCACTTGTTTGATTTATTCAGTGTTTGATGTGCATGAAATTAATTGCTTAATTCTATTTAGTTGAGGCTTAATTGATGTCAATAAATTCAATTGAAGTTGTGTATATATATGTTAATTAATCGTAGTTAAATCGGGTTTAATTGGTCGTTAAAATATGCAAAATCAGGTTTTAAAACGAGTTTTTCGCAAAAATAGTTGCAATAGTTTTCACATGGGTGTGTGCCTGTCCACATGGGCATGTGAGGGGTTGCTCACGGGCATGCGGGTAGCTGACATGGGTATGTGGAAATTGGAGTTATCATACACGAGTGTGTGAGATTTCCACACGGGTGTGAGATTTCCACACCGGTGTGTACAATCTGCCTAAAAGTTTTTCGTGACACGAACATGGTCATTTAATGACACACAGTCTGGGGGACACGGATGTGTGGGTTTATGGGGGTTTGAATTTTTGCCTTTTTAAATTGGTATTCTAATTTGTTTAAGTTATGATTTAGTCCTGAAAGTTTATTAGTCTAATTAGAGCCCTAGATGATAAGAAACATGGTAATAATGTAGAATTGGTCTCGTAATGGGTAAAATTTAATAGAAATGCACTTAATTTTTAATTTTTAATAGGTCCTAATAGTTTATATTTGTTACAATTTAGTCCATAATAGTAAAACTTGAATTAGACATAACAAACGAACTCAAATTAAGCTAAAATTTTTAAGACCTGTATAATTTTGACTAAAAGAAGATCGGTAAACATTTAGATCTAAAAGAATGATGAAAATGCCCTTAGGTTAAATTACCTAGGAAAAGTTTAGAATTAGCTCATAATTTACTTCCGTATTAATAATTAACTAATAATTGGATAAGATTGAGGTGTTATAAGGTTGGGGCGTGTCTTGGGTGGTCGTTAGCCGGAGAATCACTTAGCTGGCTAATGTAACACTTCGAATTCGGGCCAGCCCGTCCCGGTCGGGTTTGGGGTGTCATATAATACCTACGTAACAATTTTGGGATATTTTGCTAAGTGATCCTAATGCCTGTTTGGTGTTTATTTTATGATGGTAAAATGTATGTTAGCATGTTTCATACACCCTAGAGTAAGTATGACTACATATCGTATGAATGCCATGTAACAACCCAATTTCAGTGAACATCAAAATAGTGGTTTCGAGACCACAAATCCGAGTTCAAAAAATAAAATTATTTAAATTTCATAAAATGATAGATATTATGATAGGAATATTGCATGGAGATTTTTATAGAAAAATTTTATCGATTACGTGTCTAATTGCAAAAAGGACTAAATTGAATAAAATGTCAAAGTTGAATTCTAGTAGCTAAAAGGATCAAATAGCTATGGAATTCAAAATGAGAGGTCCTTAAATAGCAATTATACAATTGATGAAAAACATGTAGATACTTTAATAAATCATCCATGGAAAAATTGAAAAAGGATAAGGACTAAATTAGAAATTGAATTAATTAATATATGTTAATTGATTAAATAGAAAATAAGTCTTATTTTATATCATCTTCTCCATAAAATACACGAAAACCCTAGGAGAAACTTTTCAAGCTTGAAGTGGTAAGTTCCATGTCCCGTTTTTAATGATTTTCATAATTTTGTGATCGGGAAAGCTTAATTTCTCTATTTGGGGGATTAAATTGAAAGGAAACCAAAGTTTAGAGAATTACCCATGGATGAATATGCTGTAAAATGAAATTTTATGATAGAAAATGAAAGGTTATTGATAAAGAAACCGTTTCTACAAAGTGATTTTTAGTGAAAACATGTGTAGGGACTAAATTGAAAAGTAGTGAAATTCTTGGAAAAATTTTGAAAATTTTGAAATACATGTACTGTAAAAGTTATATTAAAATTTTTATTAAGCTTGGAATAAGGAGTAAATTGCATGAATTTCAATTTCCGAGCCTAGGGACGAAATTGAAATTAATAAAAAGTTTAAGGGCAAAATGGTATTTTTGCCTAGAAAGTGAAATGGACTCAAATGAATGTGAAAATCATGAATTTGATGATTAAATTTATTTATTTAGATCTGGAAGTGTCGAACAAAGAAAAAGAACGAGGAAAAGAAAAAGTCTCGGATTAGAAGATACGATCAATTGTCAAGGCAAGTTCGTATAACTTAATTAAGTATATAAATGTGTTAATTTGATTGCTAAATTATGTGAATTATGACTTGTAATGGATATATGCATGTAGCATGGAAAAGTTGATTCATGATTCATATGTAATTGGTGAAAAGGTAAATGAATCCGTTCGAATATTGATTTCCGATTGGACAGGTGATTACCGTGGTATATGAGGTCCTGCATGTGTTGCAGTAAAGGTTGTCCCGAAAGGGTAGTCTTTTGATCTCATTATGAAAAGGAATGTAACCCGAAAGGGTGGTACTTGAAAAGGTTATGTACACTTTGTGTGTACACTTGAAAAGGTTATGTACACTTTGTGTGTACCATTGAAAAGGGAATGTACACCTCGGGTGTACAACTGGAAAAGGAAAGGTCCACAAGAAATTCAATGATTCAACGGAAATGACATAATAATTGATATAAGACGAAAAGGCACGATGAGCTCATTTATGCATATTAGTGTTTTTGTACTAATCAATTTGGTTGAATGATTGTGTATAGGTCATATTTGCTAGTTTGCTAAGTTGATGGATAAATTGCTTTATGTGTAAATTGCTTGTTGAACATGATTGGTAAGTGTAGTCTTGGTTATATGAACTTACTAAGCATTAATGCTTACTAGGTTTATTTTCCCTATTTTATAATGCTCGAAGCTCGTGAAGGTTGGAATTGGGTCGGAGCTATCATCACACTATCAACCCGTTGGTCTTGGTATAAATGTTAGACTTATTTTGATATAATGGCATGTATAGTCTAATGTGGCCAAATGATGAATTATAATGTTGTTTTCTAACCTAGCCATTGGAATGGCTAGTAATGCATGTTTTAATGATGATATGATATGGTATTGTATTATGAGTTGTATTTGTTAATCAAGCTAAGGAAAATCATCCATGAAACATAAATTTTCAAATTTGTGTAAAGATAAGTTTAAAAGCATGATTGAAGATAGAAACATATCAATTTGTATATTGGAAATTGGTTGAATTGGTTGGTATAAACTTGTAAGTTTTCATGTAGGAAAATGGTTAAGTTTGGGTGAGAAATAAGGCTAGGAAATGACTTTATTTCGTCTACACGGACAAGACACACAGGCGCATGTCTAGGCCGTATGTGACATCGGACAGCCCCATGGGCATGTAGACCGGCCGTGTGTCCCCTGCATCTTGAATTTGAGCTTTGAAATGGCTACACGGGCGAGACAAGACCGTGTGTCTAGGCCGTGTGAGAGACACGACCATGGAACATGGGCGTGTGCCCAGGCCGTGTGAAGTCTGCACCTTAATCAAGAAAAAAATTAAAATAGTCACATGGCCTACCACACGGGCGTGTGCCAGCCCGTGTGAAAACTCCTGTAGGTTCGAATTAAAAAATAAATCCACACGGGCAAGGGACACGGGCATGTCCCAAGCCACACGAGCATGTGAAATCCACACGGCCCAATCACAAAAGTATGTGGCCCTTTATAACATGGAAAATTTTCTAAGTATAGCATGAATTTTCGAAAGTTCCCGATTCAGTCCTGAATCATTCCCGATGTATTTTTTGGGCCTTGTAAGCTCGAAAAAGGGACGTTATACATATGATTGAATAATTTTAATTTGAATGAAATTTTATAGCTTGGTTTTACATGATTATGTACGTTTAAGTTCGGTAATGCCATGCATCCTGTTCCAGCAACGGATGCGGATGAGGGGTATTACATTTATTGGTATCAGACTACGGTTCAGTCGATTCTCGGACTAACGTAGCAAGTGTGAGTTTAGCTATACATGCCATTATATAATTGATGATAGTGTGATACCTCCCGACCATTTTAAATGTGTTTTTCATATAGTAAATGTCTTCCAACCGAGCAAGTGTTGATCCTGAGGAAGCTGAGAGTACTTCTCAAGCTTCCACGAGAAGAGCTACAGGTAGTAATAATAGAAGGTCCGAATCAGAAGGCCAAAGTGAATATTCTAAAGAAGCTTTCTTTGAGATGATGGATAAGTGGTTTTCTGAATATTTGAGAAGAAATCTGGCTGCTACCCAACCACAACCTCCCTTACCTGCTACACAGATTGTTCCTGAGAGATCATCGGGTACTGAAGCCGTTAGAATCGGAAAGGCTCCAGTTGATAAACTCAGAAAATATGGGGTGGGGGAATTTAGAGCTACAATTGATAACGATCTGGAAAAAACTGAATTTTGGTTGGAAAATACTACTCGAGTGTTGGATGAATTATCATGTACTCCAACTGAATGCTTGAAATGTGCTGTATCTCTACTAAAAGACACGACTTATCACTGGTGGAAGACCGTAAGTTCAGTGGTTCCAAAAGAAAATATTACTTAGGAATTCTTTCAAGTTGAATTTAGAAAGAAATATATCAGCCAAAGATTTTTAGATCAGAAAAAAGAAAGAATTTCTAGAACTTAAATAGGGGAACATGACCATTGCAGAGTATGAAAGAGAGTTTGTTCGGCTAAGTCAATATGCTCATGAATGGGTCTGAACAGAGGTAGAAATGTGTAAGCGTTTCGAGGAAGGATTAAATGAAAACATAAAGTTATTGATTGACATTCTGGAAATTAGAGAGTTTGTAGCACTTGCTGACCGTGCAAAGAAAGCCGAAGAGCTAAGTAAAGAGGAAAAGCAAGCGAATAGAGAAGCTCAATCCTCTGGAAAAAGACCTATTTGTAGGTCTCAATCATTTTCTTCGAAAAATCAAAAAGGTACCAGGAGCGATCTATTACTTCAGCTGGGTATTCCAGTAAAGAGCGTGGTTCTCAACGCTCTAATCCGAAAACTTCATCACCATCAGTGACAATTTTCGGAAGCGTGGGAAATACAAAGCCAAAATGTAGATACTGCAACAAATTTCATCGTGGAATGCCGAATGAAAACTGGTGCATATTATAAATGTGGCTCATTTGATCACTTCTTGAATGATTATCCTAAAATAGCTGAAAGAGATGCTGAACAGACTTCAAAGCCAAGTAATACTGCTTCAAGGGGCAGACCACCCCGACATTTTGGGAATGCTAGTGGTAGCCGAAGTGCTACAAAAGATTCAACAGTTAAATCTGAGACATGAGCTCCTGCAAGAACATATGCCATACGTGCTCGAGAAGATGCTTTAGCACTAGATGTCATTATTGGTACTTTTTCTTTACTCGAGCTGATATCACTGCATTAATCGATCCTGGTTCCACACACTCGTATATATGCATGAAATTAGTAAATGCTAAAAATTTGCCTATTGAATTCACTTAATTTGTAGTGAAAGTTTCAAATCCCCTGGGTTAGTGTGTAATGGTGGATAAAATTTGTAAGAACTGTCCACTTATGGTAAAGGGTAAATGTTTCTTGGCTGATCTAATGCTATTGCCTTTTGACGAATTCGATGTGATATTGGGAATGGATTGGTTAACCCAACATAATGTAGTGGTTAATTGTAAACAGAAGTATATTGTGTTGAAATGTCATGATAGTGAGTTGCTACATATTGAATCTAATAGATGGGTTACCAAATGTTATTTCAGCAATAACAGCACAAAAAATGTATTAGGAAGGGATATGATGCTTATCTTGCTTACTGTTAGATACAAAGGTAACTGAGTCAAAGATTCAATCCGTGCCAGTTGTATGTGAATTCCCAAATGTGTTTCCGGAGGAATTACCAGGTTTACCACCTGTAAGAGAAGTAGAGTTCTCTATAGATTTAGTTCTGGGAACAACGCCAATATCGATAGCACCTTATCGAATGGCTCCTGCTGAACTGAAAGAGCTGAAGGCACAGTTACAGGAACTAATTGACAGAGGCTTTGCTCGGCCTAGTTTCTCACTGTGGGGTGCTCTGGTGTTATTTGTAAAGAAGAAAGATGGATCTCTGAGGTTGTGTATTGATTACTGGCAGCTCAACAAAGTCACTATAAAGAATAAATAATCGTTGCTACGGATTGATGATTTATTTGATCAATTGAAAAGAGCTACCATATTTTCAAAGATCAATCTTCGTTCAAGTTATTATCAGCTTCGGGTGAAAGATTCAGATGTTCCAAAGACAACCTTCAGGACTAGATATGGCCACTATGAATTTCTGATGATGCCATTTGGAATAACAAATGCACCAGCAGTGTTTATAGATTTAATGAACAAAATTTTCAGACTGTACCTTGACAGATTTGTAGCAGTGTTCATTGATGATATTTTAGTTTATTCCCGAAATGAAGATGAACATGCTGAACATTTGAGGATTGTATTGAAAACTTTACGGGAGAAACAATTGTATGCCAAGTTTAGTAAATGTGAATTTTGGCTACGAGAAGTCAGTTTTCTTGGACACATTGCATTTGCTGAAGGCATCAGGGTTGATCCGAGCAAAATTTTATCAATAATTAAATGGAGTCCACCAAAGAATGTGTCAGAGGTCAGAAGTTTTCTGGGCTTAGCCGGGTATTATTAAAGATTTGTTAAGGGATTTTCGATGATTGCTTCCCCGATAACTCGTTTGCTGCAAAAAGATTTAAAGTTTGAGTGGACTGATAAATGTCAGTAGAGTTTTGATAGATTGAAGACTTTGTTGACTAAAGCACCTGTATTAGTACTGCCTGAATTGGGTAAGGAATTCGTAATCTACAGTGATGCATCTTTAGATGGTTTAGGTTGTGTTTTGATGCAATAAGGAAAAGTAGTCGCTTATGCTTCAAGATAGCTTAAACCACATGAGAACAATTACCCGATACATGATCTTTAATTGGCAGCTATAGTGTTTGCACTGAAGATATGGTGACATTATTTATATGGTGAAAGGTGTCATATTTACACTGATCATAAAAGTTTGAAATATTTAATGACATAGAAAGACTTAAACTTGAGACAAAGCAGGTGGCTCGAACTAATAAAGGATTATGATTTGATTATTGACTATCACCCGGGAAAGGCCAATGTAGTGGCAAATGCATTAAGCAGAAAATCTTTGTTTGCTTTAAGAGCAATGAACACCCGGTTATCCATGTCTGATGATGGTTCAGTTGTAGCTGAGTTAAGGGCTAGACCGACATATTTGTAACAAATTTGTGAAACTCAGAAGAATGACAGGGAATTACAAGCTAAATGGGTGCAATGTCAAAGAAATTTAGATTCAGAATTTCATATTGGATCTGATGGTTATCTGTTGATCAAAAATAGAATATGTGTTCCAAGGGACTCAGAGTTGATACAAAAGATTTTATATGAAGCTCATCGTGGTACAATGTCGGTTTATCTTGGTAGTAATAAAATGGATAATGATCTGAAAAAGATGTATTGGTGGCCGAAAATGAAAAGGGATATTTCTGAATTTGTATCCAAGTGTTTAATATGTCAACAAGTAAAAGTTGAGCATCAAGTGCCTTCGGGGTTATTACAGCCAATCAATATACCGGAGTGGAAATGGGAAAGAATCACCATGGGCTTTGTAATGGGATTACATACATCTCCAAGAATCAAGATGCCATTTGGGTAGTTGTTGACTGGTTAACAAAATTAGCACATTTCATACCGGTACGTATGGACTTTTCATTGGATAAATTAGATGAATTGTATGTCTCTGAATTTTTTAGATTGCATGGTGTACTGGTTTTTATTATCTCTGATAGAGATCCTCGATTTACATCCCGATTTTGGCATAAATTACAAGAAGCATTGGGTACATGGTTGCATTTTAGCACTGCATTCCATCCTCAAACTGATGGCCAATCAGAACGGGTAATATAGATTTTGGAAGACATGTTACGGTGTTGTGTGCTTGAGTTTGAAGGTAACTGGGAAAAATACTTGCCTCTGATTGAATTTGCTTATAATAATAGTTATCAATCCAGTATTAAAATGGCACCGTACGAAGCTCTGTATGGATGAAAATGTAAAACACCATTGTACTGGACAAAACTTAGTGAAAAGAAGATTCATAGAATTGATTTAATTCGGTAAACTGAGGAAAAGGTAAAGGTGATACAAGACAGCTTGAAAGCAGCTTCAAACAGACAAAAGTCTTATGTTGATCTTAAAAGAAAAGAAATAGAGTTTGAAATCGGTGATAAGGTATTCTTGAAAGTGTTACCATGGAAGAAAGTTCTTCGGTTCGGTCGTAAAGGAAAATTATGTCCCCGATTTTTTGGGCCATATGAAGTTATTAAAAGAATTGGACCGGTTGCTTATCGGTTAGCATTACCACTAGAACTTGAAAAAATTCACAATTTTTTCATGTGTCAATGCTACGACAATATCGATCGAATCCTTCACATGTTATCTCTTCGAAAAAAGTAGAAATTTAGCCTGATATGACATATAGTGAAGAACCAATCAAGATTTTAGCACGGGAAACAAAAGAGTTGAGAAATAAAAAGGTAGCATTGGTAAAAGTTCTTTGGCAGAAACATGGAATCGAAGAAGCTACTTGGGAGCTTGAAGACACTATGAAAAGGCAGTACTCGAATCTCTTTCCCTGGTAAGATTTTCGAGGATGAAGATCCTTAAGGGGGAGAGTTGTAACAGCCCAATTTCAGTGAAAATCGAACAGTGGTTTCGGGACCACAAATCCGAGTTCGAAAAATAAAATTATTTAAATTTCATAAAATGATAGATATTATGATAGGAATATTGCATGAAAATTTTTATAGAAAAATTTTATCGATTGCGTGTCTAATTGCAAAAAGGACTAAATTGAATAAAATGTCAA
The DNA here is from genome assembly GCF_007990345.1 of Gossypium hirsutum. Taxonomy (NCBI): domain Eukaryota; kingdom Viridiplantae; phylum Streptophyta; class Magnoliopsida; order Malvales; family Malvaceae; genus Gossypium; species Gossypium hirsutum. The sequence goes on along the minus strand of NC_053431.1, from coordinate 104,251,346 downwards.
AGTTGAATTCTAGTAGCTAAAAAGATCAAATAGCTATGGAATTCATAATGAGAGGTCCTTAAATAGCAATTATACCATTGATGAAAAACATGTAGATACTTTAATAAATCATCCATGGAAAAATTAAAAAAGGACAAGGACTAAATTAGAAATTGAATTAATTAATATATGTTAATTGATTAAATAGAAAATAAGCCTTATTTTATATCATCTTCTCCATAAAATACACGAAAACCCTAGGAGAAACTTTTCAAGCTTGAAGTGGTAAGTTCCATGTCCCGTTTTTAATGATTTTCATAATTTTGTGATCGGGAAAGCTTAATTTCTCTATTTGGGGGATTAAATTGAAAGGAAACCAAAGTTTAGAGAATTACCCATGGATGAATATACTGTAAATTTAAAGTCTATGATAGAAAATGAAAGGTTATTGATAAAGACACCATTTTTACAAAGTGATTTTTACTGAAAACATGTGTAGGGACTAAATTGAAAAGTAGTGAAATTCTTGGAAAAATTTTGAAATTTCTAAAATACATGTGCTGTAAAAGTTATATTAAAATTTTGATTAGGCTTGGAATAAGGATAAAATTGCATGAATTTCAATTTCCGAGCCTAAGGATGAAATTGGAATTAATAAAAAGTTTAAGGGCAAAATGGTTTTTTTGCCTAGAAAATGAAATGTACTCAAATGAATGTGAAAATCATGAATTTGATGATTAAATTTATTTATTTAGATTTAGAAGTGTCGAACAAAGAAAAAGAACGAGGAAAAGAAAAAGTCTCGGATTAGAAGATACAATCAATTGTCAAGGTAAATTCGTATAACTTAATTAAGTATATAAATGTGTTAATTTGATTCTTGAATTATGTGAATTATGACTTGTAATGGATATATACATGTAGCATGCAAAAGTTGATTCATGATTCATATGTAATTGGTGAAAAGTTACACGAATCCGTTCGAATATTGATTTCTGATTGGACAGGTGATTACCATGGTATATGAGGTACTGCATGCGTTGCAGTAAAGGTTGTCCCAAAAGGGTAATCTTTTGATTTTATTATGAAAAGGAATGTAACCCGAAAGGATGATACTTGAAAAGATTATGTACACTTTGTGTGTACTCCTGAAATGGCTATGTACACTTTGTGTGTATAATTGAAAAGGTTATATACACTTTGTGTGTACACTTGAAAAGGTTATGTACACTTTTTGTGTACACTTGAAAAGGTCTTGTACACTTTATGTGTACCATTAAAAAGGGAATGTACACCTCGAGTGTACAACTAGAAAAGGAAAGGTCCATCGAAAATTCAATGATTCAAAGGAAACAACATAATAAGTGATATAAGAAGAAAAGGCATGATGAACTCATCTATACATTTAGTGTTTTTGTACCAATCATTTTGGTTGAATGATTGTGTATAGGCCATATTTGCTAGTTTGCTAAGTTGATGGATAAATTGCTTTATGTGTAAATTGCTTGTTGAACATGATTGGTAAGTGTAGTCTTGGTTATATTAACTTACTAAGCATTAATGCTTACTAGGTTTATTTTCCCTATTTTATAGTGCTCGAAGCTTGTGAAGGTTGGAATTGGGTCGGAGCTATCATCACACTATCAACCCCTTGGTCTTGGTGTAAATGTTAGACTTATTTTGATATAATGGCATGTATAGTCTAATGTGGCCAAATGATGAATTATAATGTTGGTTTGTAATCTAGCCATTGGAATGACTAGTAATGCATGTTATAATGATGATATGGTATGGTATTGTATTATGAGTTGTATTTGTTAATCAAGCTAAGGAAAATCATCCATGAAACATAAATTGTCAAATTTGTGTAAAGATAAGTTTAAAAGCATGATTGAAGATAGAAACATATCAATTTGTATATTGGAAATTGGTTAAATTGGTTGGTATATACTTGTAAGTTTTCATGCAGGAAAATGGTTAAGTTTGGGTGAGAAATAAGGCTAGAAAATGGCTTTATTTTGTCCACACGAGCAAGACACACGGACGTGTGTCTAGGCCTTGTGTGACACACGAACAGCCCCATAGGCGTGTAGACTGGCCGTGTGTCCCCTGCATCTTGAATTTTAGCTTCAAAATGGCCACACGGGCTAGACACGACTGTGTGTCTAGGCCGTCTGAGAGACACGGCCATGGAACATGGGTGTGTGCCCAAGCCGTGTGAAGTCTGCACCTTAATCGCGAAATAATTAAATTCGTCACAGGCCTACCATACGGGCGTGTGCTAGGTCTTGTGAAAACCCCTGTAGGTTCGAATTGAAAAATAAATCCACACGAGCAAGGGACACTGGGGTGTCCTAAGTCACACGAGCCTGTGAAATCTACACTGCCCAATCACACTGGCGTGTGGCCCTTCATAACATTTTCTAAGTATTGCATGAATTTCTAAAAGTTCCCGATTCAGTCCCGAATCATTCCGATGTATGTTTTGGGCCTTGTAGGCTCGAAAAAGGGACGTTATACATATGATTGAATAATTTTAATTTGAATGAAATTTTATAGCTTGGTTTTACATGATTATGTACGTTTATGTCCGGTAATGCCTCGTATCCTGTTCTGGCAATGGATACGGGTGAGGGGTATTACATGCCATAATAATAAAGGAAACAAAAAGATGTATGTTTAATAATGTGTCGACTTATGTTGTATGCGATGTGAGATGGTGGTGTAGCATCCTGTTCTCGGGCTCGGCGACCGTGCCAAGTTTAGGGTGTTACAAAAAGAGTAAATGGCAATCATGTTTATCAATGTTGAACAAAATAAAAGATTAAAAGGAAAGAAACTTGAAGTCAATTTTGGTGATTTTCCATGAAATTCCTTGTATTGCTTTTCCAACTTTTTTCTCCTTTGTTTCTATGCACAACTACCCCTAAAGTGCCGAATTTGGCTACTCTAAAAGAAACCTTTAAATTGCTCTCTCAAATGTGGTGTGAGTGAATGATAGATGAATGATTGATTGATGAGTGAATAACCCCAAATTCTTGCCCTTATTTATACTTGTTTAAGCCTCCTATTTTTTGCATTGTCATGCATTGGATTTCTCCATCTAGGTGGTTAACCCTTGATTTGTGGAGAAGGAGTGGATGACATGCTTATTTCAAGGGGAGAAAGTTGTTTGAATTTTGGATGAGGGAGATCCTTTATTCTCTTCATGCTGATTTGGTGGTTAAATTAAGTGAATACAAAGTCCCATAGACGGTTTGAGCACCTTAAGTGGATGGTTGGGCTCCTTCCTCCTTTAGTGGGCTGTCCATATTTGTTAACCCACTTTAGAGTTGGGCTAAGAGGATTTCTAAGGTTCATTAAACATCTTGGGGGCGTCCAAAGATGGCACCACATCAACCCAATCCTGTAGGGTTTTTATTGCAGAGATGCTGCAACACTGAGCATCCGTAAGTGAGTTTGTCCATCTTTTCTTCCAGTGCACCAACTATCTTTAAAACTGCAAAAATCATGTGTTTAGCATATAAAATGATCAAGATAACAAATTTACCTTAACATTATCCAACAGGATAGAATTATAATAAAAACTATGAAATTTGTTATTAATCACTCAAAATTTGCATGAATTATTAGTCTAAAAGTACTAAAGATAACTCTATATTCTAGAGTTATCATGTACCTTCACAGTCATGTGCATTTCCTGTTCAGTGCTCCCAATAGTGTTGATGGTGATGTTAGAGTTCTATAGTAGCCATATACCACCTTTTAGCTCGATAATCGAGGTGTCCTCCAAATTTATTAAATGGGATACTTTCCTTAGTATACCTGTATTCTTTCTAAATGGAAAGGAAAAGAAGCGAGAGTTTAATCACCACTGAAGAAAAGGGGAAACTAATATGAAAATATGCTTTAACATTTTATTAAATTTGGATAATTTTTTTTAGGGTTGAGCACCACACAAATAGAATGTTATTTTTTTAGGAATAGTTAAAGAAACATTTCACTTTCAAAAATTTTGTTTTCTAACTATTGAACCTAAGCCCTCTCAAATATTTTTTGGAATAGTTTAGCAGCATAATAGTTAAATAGTAAGAATTCAGCCTAAGCCCTATCGAAAATAGATGTACTAGTCTTAGTGGTTTTATGGTTGCCCAAAGTACTTTACCTTAGAAACTTGTGTTGGAATCACTTTGTGCTTTTGAGCAACTTCAAGAGACACTTCTAAACTTTCTTTAAAAAACCAAAGCACTTTATTTTCTATTGGTAATTTTGTATACTAAAGAAAAATAGTTTGTTTCATTAGAGGTTGATTTTCACATATTGCATTTATTAGTGTGCATATTTATGGTGGTATGATTAAATTAGACAAATTTATCATCTGGAATGACCATGAGTGATGAGTGCAAGCTCAAGTTCTCGGAACTAAAAGCCAAGCAAAACCATCAGTTCATTATGTACAAGATTGACTAAATGACATAATAGGTGGTCGTAGAAAAATTAGAAAGTCCTCAAGAAACTTTCCAAGATTTCACCAACGCCTCGCTTGCCAATGAATGTCATTATGTCGTCTTTGATTATGATTTCATTATTGAAAAGAATTATCAGAAAAGCAAAATTTTCTTCTTTACATGGTGGAAACATTACACAAAACTAAACTACACGAACCATTGTCTTTGTCCTTTTTGCTACTATTAAATATACAAAAAAATGTTCATTTTTTTGTGTGTGCATACATATGTAGGGCCCTTGATGCATCAAGGGTGAGAAGTAAGATGCTTTATACAAGCTCAAAGGATAAATTCAAGCGATAATTAGATGGGGTTCAAGTTGAGTTGCAAACAACTTATCCTAGTGAGTTGAGCTTGGACATCATCAAAGCTAGAGCTCTCTAATTTCATTAACTTAACTTCCCCTTCCAAGGCATTTCTTATTTACAATATTTAGTCTTTTTTCCCTAAAGATATATTTTTTTATATTTTGAGTTTTGTGAGAATTGTGAAAAAATTGCTTGTAATTATTTATGTCAAGTTAAATGCCTATATTTACACATAATAGCCTATACATATGGCCTTGATAGGCTCCTATAAATTAGGATCTATAATACAAAATCTTAACTAGTATAGAATATCAGTATTTTAGGTAACTAATCACCTAAGAATTAGTTATACAACGTGATAGAACTAATTACATTCCCAGCTTGATTTTCTACACTTCTATTCAAGCTAGGCAATATTTGTTCTCCAAAACAAGTGTAATAGTCAGTTTTTCAGTGCTGTCAGAAATAGCGTTATAGTGAAACTTGATTTGGTAAAGGTTGCTAAAAGAACGATTAGTGGTAGAACAAGTGGTTTGGTCTTCAAGTTAATGGTTTTAGAAAATAAGGTATCGAGAACTCGTTTTTGTAAACCAAGCTCGTAAATATTTCCATTGAATATTTACAGAGCTAATATATAGGTGAATTGAAGTTTGGTCCAAAAATTTTGGTGTTTAGATAGTTAATTAAGGAAACAGGCGTAAAAATAGTAAAATTTGACCGTTATTGAATTTTATTAGATAAAATGCTTAATTAGTAATTTTTTAAGGCTTAATTTGGCAAATAGGCCCTTTTCAAAGATGGTGGATGGTTAGTGGAGCCTTTTTGTCATTTTAGTTGATAAATTTTAATTAAATAATTAATAATAAAATGTTAAAATATTATTATTAAAGGTTAAAACATTAAGAAACTAACATCATCATCCTCATTTGGTTTTCTTCACTGAAAATAAAAACATCAAACACTATTGTTGAAGCTAAGGTTCGACAAAACTTGGATGCTTGCATGTAAGTCTATTTTAAGCCCATTTTTTTGTAATTTTATGTTTTTGAGATTGTTGTAAATCTATTTAGCTAAACAAAACCTCTGTTTTCAAAACTGTTAAAGTTTGTAAAAGTTACCATTGATGAATTTTGGATGTTTTTGATAGAAAATGGTAGATTTGTAAGCTTGAAGATATTTAAGGACTATATTGTTAAGTGAATTTTTGTTAGTTTAGAGCATAGGGACTAAAGGGTAAATATGTCAAAATTTAATATAAAAATTTTGTAAATATAGGTTTTAATAGACTGTAGAAGGATGGAGTTGAGATCGATGTCGAAATCAAAGATCAAATTCAAGAGTTATAGTATTTTCGATTTTAGGGACTAAATTGAAATAAATGCAAAAATTGAGGATTTGTTCCATAGGTGAAATTGAAGTATTGCATAATTGTATTATGTTGTTAAATGATATTTGGAATGGATAATTGATTTAAATTATGATTTAGATCAAGATTTTCAACAATTGGAGGATATACGGGGGAAAGGGAAAATTATTGAATATTCCCTAACATCTAAACCGTAGTTGTTCGCTAGTTAAGTTCATATAGTATAACCAAGTTTAAGTTGATGTTGTATTATTTTTAAATATGTATTTATGTTCTATTAAATGTTTGAATTGACTATGAGTAGTACACAAATTGAGGATTGAAATTAATTGAAATTGAATGTTGCAAAAACAGAAATGTTGAATTAATCCCAATGAACTTAGTAAAAGTCTCATACACGAGGTTACAGGTTGATGTCTAATGATTCTGAGCTCCAGCATTTTTTTCGGACTCAAAGGTACATGTGACACAAGTTTATAACTCAGACGAGTAACTTGATGTCATTTTATAGGTTTAGCCCAAACGGGTAACCTTACATGTATATTAAGCCCTGACTAGGCTATTTAGTGTATCGTTAAAGGTTTATCCCAGACCGGTAACCTAAAACTGATGTATACGATTAGCTCGGATAGGCACTGGTATTATTTTCACCTGTGTACTGAGCTCTTTCATAAGTTCTCATCGGGTAAGTTAAAGATAACAAATGTGATAATATGAAATTGAGATGGGGAATTGATGGATATTAAGTAGATATATGATATTTATTGACTTGAGATTGATATGGTATTATTTGAGGTTATAAGTATGGTTATAAAGCAAAAGTCTCACTATTTTGATGTTTGCTTATGGTTATAAAGCAAAAGTCTCACTATTTTGATGTTTGCTTTATTATGCTATGATAGGGAAATATTTTGGAATTGATTTGTGTATTTGTTAAATGATTAAGGTAAGCCATTTGTTTATATTGTATGAGCTTACTAAATATTTATAATACCTACCCGTTGTTACTACTTTCTATAGATTTTGAATGTTTGGAATGTGTTAATCGGATCAACAAGAAGGTCACACCTTTTGTCTCCCGATTTGGTAGACTTTTGATTGATTCAAGCTTGGTTATATGTGGCATGTACATAGGGTTGTCAAATAGTAGTAATGTAAAGTATGTTTTGTGGCATTGTTAATCTTTGAACAAGTATGGTAACTTGATTGTGATGAATGTTTAGATTCAATGCTTTGGTATGCAATTATGGATGAATATGTTCAATAGGTATTGCATGTATGTATTTGTGGCATGGAATTAAAGAATAGCATGAAAGAGATTCAATAGTTATGGAATGGTTGGTAATGATCATGATCATTATTGTGATTTGGTGCCAAATATGGCATTTTGGTTTTATGAATTGATTTAGTGATTATGTGATAGAATTTGGTATGGAAATGGCATGTTTTGAACAGGTTTTAAATGTTTTAAAAAGCATACATAGGCATATTTGTAAGTTGAATTGAGTCAAGCATCAAATGGACATATTTTGGCCAAATCAAGATCTCGTCCCAACATCAAGCTTCTTTTGTCGCAACGTCGGCCAATAGCTTGTGAGGTCTCGATGTCAAGTGGTCTGACGTCTTAACATGAAAGACTGTTTGGCAACGTCACGACATGGGAAGTGCAGTGCCTCATCACGAAGACAACCCTATATTTTACAAACTTTACAATTTGATCCTTATTCGATCCCGAGTTAATGTTAGAGCTTACGTAAGCTCGTTTTAAGGTCGAAAAAGGTTTAAAATTCTCTTTGAATGGCTTATAACATGCTTGTTCATGATTTTCGATTTGAATTATCCATTAAAGGTCTGTAACTGTTCCATTTTATACTATAGGATGTCATAGCTCAGTTCCAGCAGTTGGGATGAACTAGAGGTGTTACACCAAGTATAGTACTTAGTTCAGTGATATCGAGCTAAAAAAGAACTTTGGTTAAGATGTCTTCTGCTTGTTGCCTAGATGGAACATAGATGAGTGACATTGTCTTGCTTTCAATTTTCTCATTAATGAAGTGTCTGTTAATCTCCACATGCTTAGTTCGATAATGATGGATTGGATCTTTGGCAATTACAAATATTGACTAGTTGTCACGCATGTTATAGATAGAATCTGAAGTTCCTATCTAAAATTTGTTTAGTAGTTGTAGCAAAAAAATTCCTTCACAGATACCCAAGGCTAATGCACGAAAGTCGACCTGGGCACTGCTACATGCTACCACTACTTGTTTTTTATAACGCCATGTCACTAGATTTTCCCAAATAAATAAGCAATACCCAAATGTAAATTTTCGGTCATAAGGAGATCTAGCCCAATTAGCATTAGTATAAACTTCTAATGTTTGATTGGTTGTTTTTCTAAACATAAGTCCCTTCCTAGGATCCTTCTTCAAGTATCTTAGGATATAGTTCACTGCCTCCAAGTGATCTACTGATGGGTTGCTGGGAAACTGACTAACAATATTGACAGCAAAACTTATATCTGGACATGTATGGGTTAGATATCTTACCCACCAAGATTTGATATCGCCCCTTATCGTCTGTCGATTCATTAGTTCGAGGAATTAGTTTTTTTTATTAGGGTATATAGGAGTTTTAACAAGTTTACACCCAATCATGTCGGCCTCACGAAAGAGATTTAGAACATACTTGTGTTTAGAGACTGAGATTCTTAACTACTCTGTACCACTTCCATTCCTAAGAAATATTTCAGAAAACCTAAGTCTTTAATCTCGAATTCCTTGGACAATAACATATTAAGCCTCCTCATTACTCATTCATGATTTCCTGTGAGAACTATGTCATCAACATACAATATCAAAATCATGATTCTCACATCCGTGAAGTGTTTAACAAATAGAGTATGATCTACCTATATCTGGGAGCATCCATCCTGTTTAAAGACCTTGGTGAATCTGTCAAACCATGCTTTAGGGGCTATTTAAGTCCATATAATGCGTATCCTTAGTTTTAGCTTGCAAACCTTCCCCTTTGTATCCTTGTCTCAAGCCAGAAGGTATATCCATATAGACTTCCTCAATTAGCTCTTCGTTTAAAAAGGTGTTCTTGACATCAAGTTGGAACAGTGGCCAATCCAGGTTAACTGAAATAGACAATAAGACACGAACCATATTAAGCTTTGTTACAAGGGAAAAAGTCTCCTAATAATCAGTCCTATATGATTGAGTGAACCTTTTAGCCACTAGTCGAGCTTTGTATCTATTTACATATCTATCTTCCTTCCGTTTGAATGAGAATATCCATTACAACCCACAATTTTCTTTCCAAGAGGTAGTTTTGTTAATACCCAAATGTCATTTTTTTCAAGTGCAATATCCTCTTCTAAGGTTGATTTGTGCTATTCTGGAACCTTTAGAGCCTCATAAACTAAGTTGGAAACGATGATTTTGTCTAAGGATGTCACAAATGCCTGATAATTTGGAAACAAATTTGTATAAGAGATGTAACTTTGAAGAGGATGTTGAGTACGTGATCGAATACCTTTTCTCTATGAAATATTAAGATCCATCTTCAGTTTACAACCTAAACCTGAATAAGGACCAGGATTTGCCTCATCTTGTATTCTTTCAAGTTTGGCTTGGCTTAAGAGAGTTTTTTGACCTTACTGATTTGGTATGAGCAAATCATGATTTTTTCTTTCTTCCATAAACTTTTACAACATTATCAGGAAGAAGAAGATGTTTAGGATATAAAATGGTAGATTGATTAAACATGGAATTTGATGGAGACATATCTTACATCAAGTCTGAACCTACATCTAAAGTGAGAACCAGAATTGGAGTATTAGAGGGAGAGGATAAAGTGGAGGAAAGCTGAGGATTCTAAGAATTTCATTCAATGAGTGATGACCAATTTCAATTTTGTGATTCATTTGTGTTATTCTCCCCCTGAATTATAGAATTGGAGTAGAAAGGAATTTCTTCAAAAAAAAAGTAATATCCATGGTATTATAAAAATTTCGAGTAGTGAAAGAGAAACATTTGTAGCCTTTTTATTGGTTGAATATCCAAGAAAGATACACTTAAGTGCACAAGCATCAAGTTTACCACGTTATTGAGAATGGACATGAGCAAAAGCAATGCAACCAAAAAGTTTGAAAGGAATTTGTTACACAAGATGGAGGTAGGATATTGACCTTAAAATGTTTACAAAGGTGAGTGAAATTTGAGAATGGCATACTATTGATCAAATATGTTGCACTGAGAATGGCTTTACCCCAGAATTTATTAGGAACATTGGCTTGAAAGAGTAAAGATCGGGCAACCTCAAGTACATGACGATTTTTACGTAGAACCACTGCAACAACCCGTTTTAAGTGGAGTCAGAAATAGTGGTTTCGGGACTACAAATCCAACCAGAGAGTTCATAAATATTATTAATTAATATTTATGAGTCAAGTATAATATTATTAAAATTTTTATTTAATAAAGTTTGTTGATTGGTCGTATAGTCAAGTTCAAGTGGTTAATTCCTTAAGTCAAGTGGTTTTGAAAAATAAGGTAGCGGGACCTCTTTTCTATAAATCGAGCCCATAAAATTTTTTATTAAATATTTACAGAATGATTATATGGGTTTATTGAAATTTTGGTCTGAAAATTTAATGTTTAGATAGTTAATTAAGTAAAAAGGACTAAATCGTAAAAGTTGTAAAAGTTAATCTCTATAGGTTTATTTGCATTAAATTGATTTAACACATGAAGTAAGGGTTTAAAATGGTAAATTTTCCAAGCTAAAATATAGTGGACAGTTGTGGCTTGGTTTTTGGTGAAATTTTAATTTATTTTAAAGGTTAATTTTGTACTTTGGTAAATTAGTAATTAAAACAAAAGATGAAAACAATGATCATCTTCCTCAAAATTTCTTAGCAACCGATTCACCATGGAAACAAAAACCTGACATGTGGCGAAGCTTTAATTTAATGCATGATATGTAAAATTTTTCCCGTTTTTAATGATTTTCATATTTTCGAGTTCATATTAGCTTAATTTTAGCTAACTTGGGGATTAATTTGAAGACTGTTAAAGGTTTAGGGACCCACCATTAATGAGTCTGATTGTTTTTTTAATTTGTTTGACATAATAGTTAGCTTGGTTGTTGAATAAACTTATTTTGTTAAGTGATTTTTGATGAATTGGTGTTTAAGGACCTATTTAAGAAAATAGTAAAATTTAATGATAATTATGTGAAATGGAATAAAATATAGGCTTTTTGTGAATCTATTAAAAATTGGCTAGGATGAATTTTAATTAAAAGTGGTTAAATTGAAAGTTTCAGGTTTAGGGACTAAATTGAAGAAAAGGTGAAACATTGGGGGTAATTTTATAACTTTTCCATTAATAAGGGTTATAAGTTGAATTAATTATATTAATTTATTTGAGTAGTTTAATTGAATGAAAGTTATTATCTAGATCAAGGAACAAATCAACCAGATTTGAATCGAGGAAAAGCTAAGGTTTTAGATTAATTATTGACTTACTTTTACGACCGTTGTAGTCGAGGTAAGTTTGTACTACTATTCCTATGTTTATAATGATTTTTACTTATTACATGTTTTATTATAATTAAATTTAATGTTTTTATTTATCTAGTGAAAGAGTAGAAAATAAATAATAAATGAATATAGTGAATACGTGATGTACCTGAATAGCAGGCCTTAAGCTGATATTTATTTAGCAGGCTTTGAGCCAGTGATTGTTTAGTAGGTTTTAAGCTGACAATTATTTAGCAAGCTTTGAGCAGGTGATTACTAAGCAAGCTATGAGCCGATGCTTATTTCACAGGCTTTGAGCTGATGTTTATTTAGTAGGTTTTTAGCTAGTGTTTATTTAGCAGGCTTTGAGCCGGTGGCTATTTAGCAGGTACTATATACCGGTGATATAGACCATAATGATGGCTTGAGATTCTGGATGTATTGTGGATACCCTGAAGCTTATGTGAGTAGCATCGTGAGTCGTTAAAGTTCTAAAGTTAACTCGAATGAGTGGTATCCTTTCGATTATCTAAAATGAGATGTTATTATAACAATGACTTTGTTTATGATCATTTATCATGTGATATTTTAATGATGTGAATTATCCAAGTTTAAATGTTTCAGAAAGTTGAAACGATGGTATATTGGCAAGAATTGTTAGTTTTATGCTGTGTATGTTTTATAATTAGGTATAAAGGTTATATGATTTATATATGTGACTTTAAATATGATGGTATGAACACTTTAAATAGAAAAATGATGTTTATCTGTTACATGATGAATGAAATGTGTACATGACATATTTATTATTACAAGATCTATGATATGTTGGTAATTGTATATTTCATTGTTATATTTACTAACCTTATGAGGTTTGTGTTGTATAGAATAGTAATATATGTACATATTCTAATGAATGAATTTATACATAATGATCATGTGATAAATGGTTTTATGAAACGGCTATACAAAATGTTTATATATAGAACTAGATATATGAACGGTTATATAAAGTAGTTTTTGGAATATAAATATGTGAAAAGGGATAATTGAAATAAATACTTGAAATAAAGATATTAAATGTTAAGTGAATATGTGATGGCTGAGTAATGTACCAAATGTGTTTTTAGGTATATATTTTACAACACAATAGAGTTACATGTATTATATATGAACTCACTAACCCTGTGAGATTTGTGATGTGTATAGGTAGTTAATGAACTTAAGACCGAGATATTGAATTATCTTGTAAAATGGTTAAGTTACATCCTTTTTGGTAAGTTAAAGTTTAAGATTATATGAGGTTACTAAGCATTAGTTGCTTACATAGTTGTTTTTCTCTATCTTGTAGATCATCGGAAAGCTCGACCAGTTAGAATCTTGTTAGGGCTTTCTCACACTATCCGTCGACTATTTTGGTAGCTTTTGGTTATTACGGCTAATGGTTATAAATGGCATGTATAAGGCTTATATGAAACCTTGATTCCTTTGATGTTTTAAGTTTGTGATAAGCTTATTATGATCAAGTGATTAGTTGATGTTGTGTTGCAAATGATGATGTAAGCACTTGAGCATGTTCTATCTTATACTAGATAAGTCATAGTTGAATGGTATGTTTTAGAAATGGTTGTTGGTATGTTTGATCTAAGTTTATTAAATGAATTTATAATGTTGAATGGGATCATATTTGATTTGTGGTTGTGGTACCTTTTGTTGGTACATTGGTTAGTCCTATAGGTTGATGGAATTGGTATGTTTGAAGGGTGTTTTGGTCATTTGAATGTTTGTGGAAATAGTGTGTTTTGATGTGCAAGAATTGGGATTGAAATGGCTTGATTTAGAGGCAACTTATGCTGCACACGACCTGGGACACGGGCTGTCACACGGCCATGTGCTACAGATGGTCACCTAACGCGGTCATGTGTCATTATTGTTTTAGATGTAGGTTTCACATAGTTTGAGACACGGTCTACGACACGGTCGTGTGTCTCAAGTCAGTATGTAACACTGTCTGGCACATGGCCGTGTGACCCAACATCGAATGTACACACGATTTGGCACACGACCTCCAACCTAACTGTGTGGCCCTATTTCAAATACCCACATGGGCAGACACACGGGTTAGGACACAACTGTGTGTCTAGACTACGAATGTCCACATGGTTTGGGCTATATCACATGGCCGTGTGACCCTTATTTCCAAAATTTTTTGTTTTATTTCAAATTGATTCCAGAATGTTCCCAAATTGTATTTAGGGCCCCGTAAGCTCGATTTAAGCCCCGTAAGTGTATTATTTATTAAATTAAATTGAGTTATTCAATGATAGTTCTTGAATTGCATAATTATTTCTGTTTTGATGTTGAATATTCTATTTTGTACAGCAATGTTCCGTAACCTTAATTCGGTGATGGAGACAGGCTATGGGTGTTACAACAACACCATGTTGTTGTGTTGTGTCAACACATAAACATTGTTGAAGGACACCGTGAGATTTGAGATAAATACCAAGGTTTGAATTGAACAAGTCTTTGGAATTATTAGTTTCTAGGATTTGAATATTGGCTTTGAGCTGAGTTTGATCCATAACATGAAAGTGTTAAAATATGTATTTGGTTTTAGATCCTTCTTTCATAAAAAATGTCCAACACAATCGAGTATGATTATCAACTAACAATAAGAACCATTGAGCACTAGTTATACTAGGAATACAAAATGGCCCCCAAATGTCACCGTGAATAAGAGGAAAATGGTGACTTTGTTTGTATGATCGTGGTGAATAAGTGTTTCGAGTATTCTTTGCTAATTGACAAACTTCATAATGAAATAAATTGGAATTTTTATGGATGAATAAGCATGGAAAAAAATTTTTAAATACAAAAAATTTGGATATCCAAGATGAAAGTGCTACATCATGATTTCACTTTCCTTATTAGAACAACTAACAGACTTACAACTATGACTCAATGGATACTGATAACTGACAAAATGGATTGATGGAGTGTTGACATCTAGAATAGAAGCCTACAAAAATCAACATTGTCAATCGTTCTCCCCGAGCTCAAGTCCTAGAAAATACAAGATCTAGAAAGGAATTTAGTTTCACAGTTTAGGTTGTCTTTTAGTTTACTAATAGATATGAGATCATAGTCAAGTTCATGCACAAATAACACTGATTTGAGAGTGAGGTATTTGAGAGACAAATGGGTCATGTTCCAACCGCTTTGGTGTATGTGTAGCACCTTTCGCCCAACCCGATCGCCAATCCAAGTTGTAGGATGCAACATTTGTTGTTGGAGCAACTACAAGCAATTTTTCAACATTAGACCCTTCATACATTTAAATAAGTATCACTCACGTTAAAAATGTAACAACCCATTTTTAGAGTTAATCGAAACAGTGGTTTCAAGACCAAAATTCGAAGTCAAAATATTTATTTTATTATTTTAATAAAGTCTACAGTATGATATTAGAGTTGTGTGAAATTTTTGTAAAGAAATTTTATCGTTTAAGTGGTTAATTCGGTAAAAAGGACTAAATCGCGTAAAATGCAAAAGTTACGTTCTATATGTTAAAGGTGCTTAATTGCTATGGTTTATTAAAGTGAAAGTCCTTATAATGATATTAGACCATTTATGTGATAATAGATGACAGTGGAGGGGTAGTTGGAGTAGTTTTAAATGTTTACAAAAGTTAATTTTGTAATTTGTGAAATAAAGGTTATTAAAAATAAAACAAAGCCATATTTATCTTATTATCTTAATCTACTACAGAAAATTCAAAGAATAAAAAGAATTTTTTCATGCACTTAGGGTTTGGCACTTGCAACGCTTAATTGGTTAGTGTTTTGAGCTCGATTTTTAATGATTTTTACGTTTTTGATATCATTGCTTCGTATACTAACTAGCCCATGCCCTAATTTTTGAATTTTTTAAGGATTTTGTGAAGTGTCATTGATGAGTGCTTGAGGTTTTGAATGCTTGATAATGGAAAATGAATATTTGTGTTAGTTAAACAAGTTTTGTTAAGAGATTTTTGGTGAAAATGCAAATTAGGGACTAAATTGAGAAATATTGAAAATGTGTGGTTGAAATGTGAAATAAATAAAATTTATGGGATTTTAGGAGTCCATATGAAATTCCGTTAAGCATGGATTGTATCAAATTGCATGAATTTGCAATTTTATGTAATAAGGACTAAATTGTAAAAATATGAAATAATAAGGAAAAAGTGTAATTTTTCCAAAATGTGTAAATTGTGTTAAAATGAATGAATTAATGATTAAACAAGTAAATTTTGTTATTATATAGATTGAGAAAAATGAGATTCGGATCTAGAACGGGGGAAAACATAGTATCGGACTAGTCGATTCGTTCTGTCATTTTAAAGATCGAGGTAAGTTCGTATGTAATAAGCATTGTTAAATTTGTGCTTTTAATGCTTTGATATCATATAAATTTTATATACGTGAATACTGTTATCTTTGACGACATTTAGACTAAAAATGGCACTTAGTGTGCGGTTCGAAATAGCTTCGGCTAAATGTGGCACTTAGTGTGCGAAGTATCGAGGATGGCACTTAGTGTGTGAAGTATCGAGGATGGCACTTAGTGTGCGAAACATCCAGAATGGCACTTAGTGTGCTAAGTATCGAGGATGGAACTTAGTGTGCAAATCATCCAGAATGGCACTTAGTGTGCGAGGTATCGAGTACGGCATTTAGTGTGCGAGACATTGAAAATGCAATTGCATTATGTGTGTGTATGAAATGGTAAGGATCGGTACAGGTATGTACATGAGTTATATGAGCATTGAATCAGAGAACTTGGGAAATTCATTGTTAAGTTTATGAATGAAATGAGAAAGGTTTATGAATCAATTGTATTTATTAATATTGAATTGAGACAATGTGTTTTCACCGATGTTTAAATGAGTCAACGAGTAAAGATGAGGTTACGAAGAAATATAAGTGATGATGTGAATCAGTTCAGGTACTTGTACAAAATTCGACAAGTAAGTGATATCTGTGAAATTCATATGATAAGTAAGTGGAAATTTATGAGATTTCCTATGAATTATTTGGCTAAGTAAAGGTAATAGTTATTGAATTGAAAGTAGTATATCTTTATTTGTTTATGCATATGAAAAGGTGATTGAGTTGATTAGATGTACTCAAATCATATGAGCATGGAATTTAATAGACTAATGAGATTCATGATAAATGATGTGAATGGGTAGGATGCTTTGAGTAACTGTTTAAATTGTGGTTAATTGATTATGAGTTAATAGTCATACGAGCTTACTAAGCCTATTAGCTTACCCTTTTTCTCTTCCCTTCTCTTATAGGTTGTTTTGGCAAGCTCGGGTTGGAGATCGCCAGAGATGCTATCACACTATCAAGCTACCATTTGGGGGTATAAGTATTCAAGTGCATAAGTTTATGGCATGTATAGGGGCTAAGTCTTTTGTTAATTATGTTATTGTTAATTTGGCCATGAGATGTGGCTTATATTGGTTATTGGCTTGTAAGCCTAAGCATGTGTATACATGCATAAGTTAAATGCTTCATAGGATGTGAACATGTTGTTCATGTGGATGTATTATAAAGATGTTTTAGATGTCTGATGGTTGAATTGTGACTAAGTTGGCATATGAGTAGATTAACATAACTAAGAGATGTAGAAATGTAGTAATACTAATCATGGCATGAAATTTTGATATGCATAATCTTGTTAAAGCACGGTTTTTGAGTTGCATGAGTTGCTATGAAGTTTCCATGATATGTATTTGTTTGTGATTGATTAAGTGCTCTAATGTGCCATGTTAATGGCCACACTCCCGTGTAACACCCCTTACCCGTATTCAACACCGGAACAAGGTTCGAGGCATTACCGGACTTACATTACAATCATTCATTCAAACCATATCATAAACTTGCTTTTAAATTAAAACTTTTCAACATTCAATCAATACCTCCATAAAACGAGTCTACGAGGCCCAAAACATGCACTAGAAGTGGTTCGAGACTAAATCAAGGACTTTAGAAAATTCTACAAAACTTAGAAAATTTTTCATGTTATAAGGGTCACACGTCCGTGTGGTCACGTCGTGTGGTCACACATGCCCATGTCCCTATCCCGTCTTGATTTATTTTTCAATTTGAACCTACAGGGGTTTTCACACGGCCTGGCACACGCTCATGTTCATGGCCCGTGTCCCTCACACGGCCATGACATGCCCGTGTCTCAACCCGTGTACTAAAACCTTGACATTCTGTTTCTGACGTCATCAACCATTTAGGAGCACATGGCCAAGGCACATGCCCGTGTGCTAGGCTGTGTGGTGAATTTAATTTCGCATTTAAGGTGCAGACTTCACATGGCCAGAGCGCACGCCCATGCCACCAGGCCGTGTCCTTCACACGGCTGAGACACATGGTCGTGTCTCTGTTTGTGTGTTTAATACCATGCATAATGACTTGAAAATTCAAGGTGCAGGGGACACATGGCCGGACAACATGCCCATGGGGCTGACCATGTGTCACACACGGCTTAGACACACGCCTGTGTGTCCAGCCGTGTGGACCAAAGCAAGGATATCTACCAAGCCTTTTCGTCACCCTTACTTACACCAACCTATATAACATTATACATTTCCAATCGACACAGCAATACAAGATCAAATCAACCATAACATGGCATTCAAATCCAAGACTCATTTCACTTAAACAAAACCAACTATGCACTTGTTCGTTCATGCAATTTACTCATCCATAAAAATATCAACATTTGCTTATATCAATAATGAATATTAGCCATTATCCATGGCCTTATACAAAATGAAGGGTTTCATCCCAAGCCAACACAATTGGCCAATTTAACAATGACACGAGACACAAAAGACTAAGTCCCTATACATGCCATACTCAAAATAGAAAAACTAACTATACCAAGTGCTTCAATTGATAGTGTGATCGATGCCTTCGACGTCCGTTGATCCACGAGCTAATTAGGTAGCATTATAAGAAAATGGAAAGGAAAAAGGGTAAGCACAAAGCTTAGTAAGTTGCATGTAAATAATCTACAACAATTTACCATGCCTTAGCATACTCATAACATATCATACTTTATGCAACATGCATAAACGGTCGTAAGCATAACTTACTGAATTTCATCCCTTACTAATTATACAACATAAATTGAGCTCGTATTTCATAAGTCTCATAGAGGTACCTGTACCACTCACAACATGGTCATACATTCTCTCATTTCAAAGTAAACTGTAAATTTCCTGTTGAACCATTCGGAATACACCTGTGCGCTAGGCCGTGTAGTCGATATAATTTTCATGATTTTTTATAAAATAGGTGCAAGCTTTACGCGGCCGGGTCATACGCTCATGTTTCAGGTCGTGTCCCTCACACGGTTGAGGCACATGCCCGTGTCTCTGCCCGTGTGCTCATTACTGGACATTCTGTTTTGCAACAATTAAGGTGCAGGGGACACACGCCCATGGGGCAAGCTGTGTGTCACACATGGCCTAGACACATGCCCGTGTGTCTACCCGTGTGGACAAAAAAAGGGTATTTACCAAGCCATTTTACCACCCTTCCATGCACATACTTACACAACAACATATAACACAAATTCAAGCATATACCATCAACCAAAACAATCACAACTAAGGCATTAACATCAAATCCACATGCTAACATCTAACATGCTTTAACATCATAATTTACCAATTCGAATCATGAAGTTTCCACATTCATGAAAGGCATCATTATCTAAATATACTTATAACCAATATTAGCCAACTTTCATGGCATATACAAAATGAATCATAAACCATTATAAGCCAACACATTTGGCCAAATTAATAATGACACAAATAACAAAATAACCAAGTCCCTATACATGCCATATACCCAATTGTTTAGATTCATAGGTACCAAAATGATAAGTTGATAGTGTGACGGAGTCTCCGAAGATCCCTAAATCTGAGTTAGCTTGGTGACACTATAAGACAAAGGAAAAGAAAAGAGGAGTAAGCTATATAGCTTAGTAAGTTCATATGCAAATAATAAGCAACATTTACCATGCACATATTCATACAAATAGCACAATGTAAATTAATATAAATGTCGTTGAATTCTCATAAGCACAACTTAATCAATCACATTCTTACTAAGAGTTTATCTTTTACCGAGATCATTACTCATGAGTTTTACGTACATACTTGTACCCACTCGTAACATAATCACATTCCTTCTCATCTTTGACATACCCGTTGAACACTTGGAATACTATTGGATAAATGGAAATATTTCACATAAGTGCCACATATGTCGCCAATGCTACCAAAAATCTCATAACACATATAGGGTACCTCTGGAGCTATCCACGACCCGCTCACACAAGCTGTTAGTCGAGACGTAATTACACGGTGCTGCTCACACAAGCTGTCAGGTATCGACAAAAAATGCTGGTATACCCAGCCACTGGTAGGATGTACAGAACCAGTACCCGGGATCACATAAATCACATAACCACATGGTTTTCTAGTGACATGTCACTTGTATCCTAATCTACTCCTAAGGTTCAACTGAGATTTTCTCGCTTGTTGAAACTTTATCGAATACGTGCAAAGAGGCAATCACACAATTCATGCAATATCAAAGCATATAAAAATATAATTATAACATTGCGTTATTTACATACGAACTTACCTCGGTATAAAAATAGTAGAAAAGGACCTAATCATCAAACACTTTGTTTTTCCCCGATCAAAATTTTTTCTTGATCTATAATAGAAAATTTAACTCGTTTAATATTCACATTATTCAATTTAGCCTGAAAATCATATTATGGAAAAATTACATTTTTGCCCTTAACTTTTTAACATTTAACATTTTAGTCATTAGGTTTGAAAAATGAAATGTATTCAATTTCTTGGGAACCCAGCCTAGCCAAACCTTATACACACTCATAGAAGCACACATTTGTCCTTTAATCACATTTTTACTACTCATTTTATAACTTTTTACAAATAGGTCCCTTTTAGGTATTTTCATAAAAAATAACTTAGCAAAAGTTGATTATTTAACATCAAAATTGCATAATCTACCATTAAACATCAAAATAAACACATGTCTAACATGGTTCAAACCTTATACCTTAATAATTTCTCAAATTAGTGGCAAAAATAGATAGATTGAGTGATAACGACTTAGAAAAATGCAAAAAGCATTAAAAACGAGACAAAGGTAGACATACAATTGAGCTTGGAAGATGAACAAAACCTAGTTATGTCTTCCTTAGTGATATTCTGGCATGGGAGAAGAAGATAGACAAGATTTTGGCTTTATTTTACTTATTAATTCATTTAATTACCAAATGACCAAAATGCCATTTTCTTAAAACACCCAAATTTCACCTAATTCATGTTCATTTTTGTCCACCAACTTAACCAATGGTATAATTACCTTCTAATGACCTTCAATTTAAAATCTCATAGCAATTAGACCATATAAATATAATAAAAAATAAAATTTTCTTCGTCAGATTTGTGGTCCTAAAATCACAGTTTTGACTTGGCCCTAAAACGGGATGTTAGAAAATGATTTCATTCAACCTATTACAAGTATAATGCTACTAAACCATGCAAATCTAAACTAATTCAACCATTCCACATCAACCAAATCAACTATCCAACCTTTGGCATATGCAATTTTATATCAACTATCCATTTCCAAAACATATCATTTACCTATTCAAACATGTCTCTTTTGCAAATTTAGGAGAAAAGCAACCCAATAAACTTGGCTTGAACTAGCCACAAATACACTAAACTATGTACAATGTTTAACATTCAACTTACCCTTTTTAGTTTATCAACCAATCTGGTTATTTCAAATAGTCCAATTGCAAGCCTTAATATTCCAAACCATTTAAGAGCCAGATTATCATTCTCATAGTATAAACATCATCAAATATGCATCAGTAAGTTATATACCATACCAAACATTCAAAATCAATTACCACCACAATTACCATTTAACTATCTACTCCAAAAAATCAAATTGCACACTAAAGAGCCCTTGTATACATGCCACAGTGTTTGGACTTAAATTGAACTTCTATCTATCATCTTGTTGATAATGTGTGCTCCTCCACTGATCTAGCTCCGCAAGTTTAGCAAGGTGACGATCTACAAGGGAAAGAAAACAAATAAAATATGCATTAAGAATGCTTAGTAAGTTCAATGGAAAATACTATACTTACCTTGTTCTTATTTAAGCATAAAAGCAAACCTTAGTTTAGTATGTTATTGGCTAGTTCATGGCATTCAAAACATAAACAACGTGAGTTTACAACATTATCCATAATCATTAGATACCACTTAACAACTAGGAATACCAATTTATACTGTAACACCCTGATACCCGACTTGATCAACGAGTCCGAGCTACAAGGTGTGTAACATCCCTATTTTTAGCCTAGTCAGAATAGTGGTTTTGGCACCACAAATTCGATGAGGAAAATTTTATTTTTATTATTATATTTTTATGGTCTACGATTTCACGGAATGATTTTTTGAAAATCTCGTTTGAAAATTTTGACGTTTGGGTACTCAATTTAGTTAAAAGGACTAAATTGTAAAAAGTGCAAAAGTCGAGTTCCACATGTTAGAAGTGTCAAATTGTTATGATTTTTTAAATTAAAGGTCCTTAGATGGTAATTAGACCATTAGTTAGTGATGGACAAAAATATACATGAAATGAGTGAAATAAAATATTTTTAAGTTAAGGGCATTTTGGTAAATTGGTAATTAAATGGACAAAAGGACAAAATTAATGCAAAATTTCATTCATCTTATTCCTAAGGGCCGAATGTCTCATGAAAAACATCGTGGCTAGGGTTTTCAAGCTTCCAAGCTCCATAGTAAGTGCATTCTAATCCTGTTTTTAATGTTCTATGCATTTTTGAAGTCCCGACAACATGATCTACTCATTTCTATCTATATTTTGAGACAGGGTTTATGTCTAAAAAATTTGAACCATGCATTACATGCTAGTATTTTGATGTTTAATGGTAGAATATGAAAGATTGGAGTGTGTTTAACAACTTTTACTAAGTGATTTTTCATGAAAAAGCCTAAAAAGGACTAATGTATAAAAGTTGTAAAATGGTATAAAAGGGTGTTATAATGAGAATTGAAGTTTGCTATATTTATGAAAATGGTTTGGCTAGCCTTAAAGAGTAGGGAAATTGAATAAAAATCATTTTACGAGCCCAGGGGAAAAAGTGTAATTTTGACAAAGTTTAGGGGCAAAATTGTAAATTTTCCAAAATGTGATTTTTGGGTCAATTTGAATAATTTGATTATGTGAAATGTTGAATAAAAAAAACCGAGATTCGAACTTAAATCAGGAAAGTACGAGATTATGGTCTAAAATAGAATAACTAGCCGTGCTCGGATTCGAGGTAAGTTTGTATGTTAATAATAATACAATGTTAATGCTTGAATGTTAATGCTGGACATTTCATGAATTGTAAGTTCATGTGTAAATAATGTGATATTTTCTTTTGTTTTAATGATTTATTCATATATAATGTATGTTTCATTGTTATTAAGAATTTCATGTCTATTGATGATATTTGAAAGCATGAATTTATATTACGATCGTTCTGTTCGACAACAAGAGAAAGTACGATGAAGTTACCATATTCAAGTAGAAGAAACCTTTTTTGAACCTTAGGAATAGTTTAGGATATGAGTGACTTGTCACTACGAAACCCAAGTTATGAGCTTTTACAAGTTACAAGTCAAGATACAAGTGAATTGGCTCCGGGTGCTGGGTAATCTTAAGTTAGCTCGGATTCTTGATAGCTTTTGTGAGCAGGCCTGTGAGAAGTAGCTTCGGCTACAGATGTTACAAGGCACTATGTGCGATATCTTTCCATGTATCCCAATTATATTCCGATGTGTTCAACGGGTAATTCAATACTTAAAATGATTCAAGTTTCATGAGGTATACTAAAGAAGGTATGAACTCGTCCTTATGTTACAAGAGGATACAAATATGCATGTTAAACTTATGACCTATGCTTGAATTCATGATAATTTATGATAAGATATCAAGATGATGATTAAGTTAACAAGATGTGTATGTCATGCAAGTTATATGAATATTATGTCATTTGATGATATATGACAGATAATGTCTTAATGCATATGAGAAAAGTGAATTGTGCCTATGAGAATAATGTATGATGACTCTGTGATTACGGGATCATGTTTATGATGTCTGATAAAATGTATTTTTACCATGATGATTGAAATGGTTGTAAAGGTGTTATAACCTTAGTACCATTATTTTGCACTAAAGCAGTATTGGACAGCAGCAGCAGTCGAACTTTGAAAATCCACCAAAATTGTGGAAATTGAATAGAGATTGAATAAAATATGTAATTAAAGCTTATTGATTTATTTCCACATAAAAGAAACGATGTAAGCAAAGGAATTTCATAGTTTGAGATATTTGAGTTTTTGTGAGACAGAGGTAGAATGCTTTCAAAATCCCCTATTCTGAATTGGGAAAATCACTAAAAATTGTAAAAAGATAATAATGAGTTAAAGTTTATATGTTTGAAATTATTAATGAGTCTATTTTCAATAGAAACAAATGGGAACATGATCCAAGTTTGTTACTAAGAGATAAATAATTCTTAGTGAAGAGAGGTTAGAACGGGTGAATAGCGAAACTGGGGCGACTTTAACGAATAAACTGTACTAATTGGATAAACCAAAAATTCTGAAAATTTTATGGAAAGAATATATATGAGTCTAGTTTTTGGAAAAATTAGCAAATCTTAATTTGGAGTTCCATAGCTCTAGATATAAATGATTTAGTGACTATGACTAGAGAAAACAACTTAACCAGAACATGTGTAAATGTACCATTAGGATGGTTTTCCCATGAAAAACATGTTAGTAAATTGCTTATTATTTTCATATGGACTTACTAAGCATAAAGCTTACTCCCTCTTTTTTATTTTTTTCGTGTTATCAGGTTAGCTCGGGGTTGGAGATCGTCGGAGGAAGCATCACACTATCAAATCATCATCTTTGGAGTGTTAACATGTATACGTTAAGCGTACACATGTGAGTGGCATGTATAGGGACTTAGTTTTTATGATAGCTGTTATTATGATTAGCCAAATGTATTGGGTTATATTGATTTATTGTATATAGCCATGAGATGTGGCTTATAATGATTGTGGCTTGTAAGCCTAGTTATCCATGATATGTTCTAATGCTTGTGATGCGATGATGTGTTTATGCTTGTGGGACATGTATGATTGGTATTATGACATATATGCATGATAGATGCTTCTTGACCAATCGAAATGGTCATAGTCACGTGGTAAATGTATAATATGAAAATAAATTGATAATGTTTGAACATGAATACTTGTTGTTAATTGAGGCTATTTGATAAATTGATGGTTATGAAAGTTTGGTAAAAGTGCTCATCAAGTGACAAGATCAATGAATATGGAATTGTTGTGTCTAGGCTTGATATTATTTTTGTGTTTGTAATAAATGAATGATAGCATGTTAAAGTTAAGATTATGTCTTAGTGAAGTATGCTAAATCATTAAAATGATGTGATGATGTATATCTGATAAACCGTAATTTATTCATATTTTTACCCCATGCCTAACGCATTTATAGATGGTTTCTCCTTATATTTGGTGAATCCAATCTCCTAATCCTTTAATTTCATGTTTTATACTTAAGAGAGCATAAGAGAATAAAAAGAGCGAGAAATGGGCCAAAAACAAAGAAAATGGACCCACATGGGAAAACAACATGGCTTGGACTTCCTCACACGGGTGTGTCACACGGCAGTGTCAATTTGGCAGGATCGAAGCACGACTTACACGGGTGGATCACACGCCCGTGCCTATTTAACAGCCTTGACCACAGCCTTCACATGGGTGTGTCACATGGGCATGTCCCTGCCGAACCCAAGTTTAGTCCAATTCGAAAAAGGCTAATTTAGAGGGCTCTTAGGCATTCCAAAGCCTATTTAAACACTTGAGGAGGCACTTAGGAAAGGGGATGCAGAGTAGGAACCAAGGAATTACTCAAGGAAAGCTGATTGATCTATCTCAAGAGCCAGATTCATCATCAAGACTGGAGATCTCCCTTCAAGTTCCTTTAGGAGTTTTGGGTTTTCTTATGTTTTGTTATCTTTATGCTTTTGAGATGTTTTCTTTCATAAGTATGAACTAAACCCCTAAATACCTAAGGGGAATGGAACCTAAGACAGATCTTGTTATTATTATCTGAATTGTATGATAAATATTTGACTTGTTCTTAATTATGTGTTCTTAATTCTTGTTTTGATATTCCAGGATATTGATTGAAGTTAAGCTCTTATTCAGAGGAGGAATAGACCCTATCTAAGAGTAAATTTGTCATAATTAAGCAGATTTGATTGTGCGCCTAGAGATCGGGTGACAAGATTTTACTGGGTTAAGGTGAAACCTAATAAGGGAATCCATAGATCGAGTTAATGCAATTCTAGGGTGTTAATTAGAAAGAGATTTCAATTATTCAACCTAGGGTTAGACGTTATTAGTCTCGAGAGAGATAATAGTATAACTTAGGGATTTCTACGGATCAAGTCAAATGAATAAATCGTCTGATTTAGAGTCAAATAACAAGTGGAGTCTAGGTGGATTTGTCCTTAGGTATTGTCTCAATCAATTGAATTTTCCCAAAAGTATTTTCCCAAGTTTTTCTTTCTGTGCATTCTTAGTTAGTAATTAGTTTAGACAACCAAACCTCTTAAATTTTAGGCTAGATAATAAAAAGGAAGTAAATACTAGTACTCGTAGTTCCTTTGGGTTCGACAATCCGGTCTTGCTGAACTATACTACTGTTCGATAGGTACACTTTCCTTAATCATGATAATAAGTTAGTCTCAAGAATGTTTCATTTATAAATCTTTAAAACCTGTTACGAATATCACGCATCAATATCTTTGATATGTGTATAGATGTGATTGGATTGATGGTAATAAAATGTTTGAGAAATAGTTTAAGTCATGAATACACGGGCTGAGATATGGTCGTGTATCTCAGCCGTGTATCTCAACCATGTGGAGGACACGGTCTCTGGCCACGGGTGTGTGCCTTGGTCGTGTGCCTCATTTGGGTTGCTGACATCATAAACAGAATATCAAGGATTTTCACACGGGCATGCGACACGGGCGTGTTAAGGTCGTGTGAGGGACACGGTCCAAGGACACGAGCGTGTGCTCGGCTGTGTGGAAACCCCTGTAGGTTGTAAATGAAAAATAAATCGAATTAAATCCTCATGGGTGTAGGACACCGGCGTGTGCACTGCTCCACACGGGCGTGTAGGCTTAAACGTGAAATTTTTCTATGATTTTTCTTAAGTTCTCGGTTTAGTCCTGAATTGTTTTTAATGCATGAATTGGGCCTCGTAAGTATATAATAGGGATTATATGATATTAATTAATTGGTTTGATTTTTGAAAAAAAATTTTATAACCCGTATTTCTCGGAATGTCTCTGTATGTGCACGATAATGCCTCGTACCCGTCCCAGTCTTGGGTACAGGTATGAGGTGTTACAAGGTGCCACATTCGTTGCTAGAGCAAATATGAACAATTTAAATTCAATTAAGAACCGTTATAAATTCAAATATAAGTAAAACATGTGAATAATACAATACATTATTATTTCTAGGTCTAATATGAGCTTACAGAAGCTCTAAAGCTAACCCGGGGTCAAATTAAGACCAAATTGTAAAGATTTCAAAGTTCTTGGTTGACGTCGCAACTTTGAGGTTTCCTCATCACTAAACAACTCATTATCATAGGCTCATTTTGACCTTGAGTATACATCATCGTGACATGACTCACTATTTTCTAAAGGACCAATTTGAAACAAGTTGAAAAGACTTGAAATAACACTTAACACCTCAATTACAATGATACATGATATTCGTGACAAGTTTTAAAATATTTATAATGAATCATTCTTGAAACTAACTATTATCACGATGAAGGCAAGTGTACCTATCGAATAGTAGTATAGTTTTAGCAAGACTGGATTATCGAACCCTAGTATTAACTTTCTGTTTATTATCTAGCCTAAAAATAATGGGGTTTGTTTTAACTAACTAATTAACTAAACTAAGAATTCACAGAAAATAGAATTGGGGAATTACTTTTGGAAAAACGATTGAATTAAGACAATACCTAAGGAAAATCCACCTAGACTTCACTTGTTATTTGACTCTAAATCGGACGATTTATTCATTTGACTTGATCTGTAGAAATCCCTAAGTTATATTATTATCCCTTGATAAACCGTAATTTATACATATTTTTACCCCATGTTTAACGTATTTTATGGATGATTTTCCATTAGAATTGGTGAATTCGATGCTCCTAATTCTTTAATTTCATATTTTACACTTAGGAGAGCATAGGAGAGCGAAAGGAGCAAGAAACGGGCCAAAAACGGAGAAAATAGGCCAAAGTAAAAAATCAACACGGCCTGGACCTCCTCACACGGGTAGACCACAAGGCCGTGTCAATTTGGCAGGCTCAAACACGGCCTAAAGTAATTGCACACGGGCGTGTCCCTGCCGAGCCCAAGTTGAGTCCAATTCGGAAAAGGCTAATTTTGAGGGCTTTTAGGCATTCCAAAGCCTATAAATACACCCTAGAGGAGGAAGAAAAGAGACACAGAGTAGGGGGTAAGGAATTACTCCAAGAAAGCAGATTGATTCATCTCAGAAGCCGGATTCATCATCAAGACTGAAGATCTCTTTTCAATTCCCCTTTAGGAGTTTTGGGTTTTCTTTATGTTTTGTATTCTTTATTATTCTGAGATGTTTTCTTATTTAGTTATGAACTAAATCCCTTAAATACCTAAGGGGAATGAAACCTAAGACGAATCTTGTTATTATTTTCTGAATTGTATGATAAATATTTGACTTGTTCTTAATTATGTGTTCTTAATTCTTGTTTTGATATCCCAAGATAACGATTCAAGTTCAGCTCTTATTCAGAGGAGGAATATACCCTGTTTAAGAGTGTATTTGTCATAATTAAGTGGAGTTGATTGCGCGCCTAGACATAAGGTGACAAGATTTTTTGCTGGATTAGGGTGAAACCTAATAAGGGGATCCATAAATTGAGTTAATGCAACCCTAGAGTGTTAATTAGAGAAAAGTCTCAGTTATTCAATCTAGGGATTAGATGTTATTAGTCTCGAATAGGAATAATAACATAACTTAGGGATCTCTACGGAACAAGTTAAATGAATAAATCGTCCGATTCAGAGCCAGAATAACAAGTACAGTCTAGGTGGATTTTTCCTTAGGTATTGTCTTCATTTAATCGATTTTTCCAAAAGCAATTCCCCAATTCCATTCTCTGTGCGTTCTTGTTTTAGATAATTAGTTAGTTAAAAAAAAAACCTCTTTATTCTTAGGTTAGATAATAAAAAGACAATCATTACTAGTACTTTTAGTTCCTTTGGGTTCGACAATCCGGTCTTGCTAAAACTATACTACTGGTCGATGGGTACACTTGCCTACATCGCGATAATAGTTAGTTCAAGAAAGAGTAATTATAAATATTTAAAACCTATCACGAAATCACGTGATCATCCCTCTCGAGACTAACAACGTCTAACCCTAGGTTGAATAATTGAAATCTCTTTCTAATTAACTCCCTAGAGTTACATTAACTCGATCTATGGATCCCCTTATTAGGTTTCACCCTAATCCGGCAAAATCTTGTCACCCTATCTCTAAGCGCGCAATTAACTCCGCTTAATTATGACAAATGTACTCTTAGACAGGGTCTATTCCTCATCTGAATAAGAGCATAACTTGAATCAATATCCTAGAATATCAAAACAAGAATTAAGAACATATAATTAAGAACAAGTCAAATATTTATCATACAATTCAGATAATAATAACAAGATCTGTCTTAGGTTTAATTCCCCTTAGGTATTTAGGGGTTTTAGTTCATAACTAAAAAGGTAACCATCTCAGAAGAATAATGAATACAAAACATAAAGAAAAACCCAAAACTTCTGAAGGGAAATTTAGGGGAGATCTTCAGCTTTGATGATGAATTCGACTTCTGAGATGGATTAATCGGCTTTCCTTGAGCAGTTCCCTGCTTCCTTCTCCATGTGTATTTTCCTCCTCCTCTAGGGTGTATTTATAGGCTTTAGAATGCCTAAGAACCCTAAAAATTGGCCTTTTTCGAATTGGACTAAACTTGGGCTCGGCAGGGACACGCCCGTGTGACACGCCCGTGTGCGATTACTTCAGGCCGTGGTCAAGCCTATTAAATAGGCACAGGCGTGTGGTCTACCCATGTGAGTCGTGCTTCGATTCTGCCAAATTGACACGGCGTGTGGTCTGCCCGTGTGAGGAAGTCCAGGTCGTGTTGATTTCGTACGTTGGCCCATTTTCTCTATTTTTGGCCCGTTTCTCGTTCCTTTCACTCTCCTATGCTCACCTAAGTATAAAACATGAAATTAAGGCATTAGGAGCATCGAATTCACCAATTTTAAGGAAAAATCATCCATAAAATATGCTAAGCATGGGATAGAAATATGTATGAATTACGGTTATCAAATACCCCCACACTTAAGCATTTACTTGTCCTCAAGCAAATCCTCAACTCATAATCAAAATAAATTCTTCTCAAATCATAATTTTTATCGATAATATCTTAAAATAATCCATAGGTAATTATGCATAGAAAATTCAACCGAAAGGACATCAAAGTTTCAAACATTCCAAGTTGAGTATTTTATCATGAAAACATAGGTGTCTCCCCTCATCTAAGTAATTACCTTTGATTCAAAATATCACAGGGTTTCACATCCTCACTAAAGATTCACTCAAATCACTCGAGGTGTTTAAGGACAAAAAATGAAGCACTTAATAGTCAATAATGAAAAGTCATTACCATAGGCTTGCATGAAAATCAAATCTCCACCACTATAAATTGAGATGAAACATCAATCAAAAGGTCTTTAGAGGGTTGTAACGTGGCTTTGGTTAGAGGGTGTGGTCACAAGCTGAAAGAAAGGGTTAGAATTGAGATTGAATTGAAAAATTGCCTAATTAGAAAACTGACTAGTCATCAGCTGCGTACAACAGAGCTTTTTCTCAGAATATGAAATTTAACTTCTTTAGCTCAGAAGATCACTACTACTAATATGTATACATGTATATATACATATATATATATTTTAAGAACAAGTCAAATTACAAAATAGAATAAAACATAGCTAAGCAACTATTCCAACTCGAATCTCGGAAAAAATAGGGATCAAATTAATTTAGGGGATTTTAACAATAATGAGTTATGGGTTAATATTGAGGGTAAATAAATGAATGGGTTGTTAGGCTCAAGGGGGTTCACTAAGGGTTAATTGTGAAGGTAGGCTTTCATGGAGTGAGTAGGTTAAACCTAAGTGCCTTTCTCATTTTGACATATCAGATCAAATGGTGTGGTCTTGACATGCTTAATCAAGCAAGTTCTAGAATAGCAATTCAATACTGGCGCACTCATAATGAAAGTGAGCATGAAAGAAATAATAGATGCTCTAAAGGCTCAATATCTCACAAAAATCATGGCTTTTTTATGTTTAAACTTGTGAATTCCAACTCAAGATAATACCTAAACTTAGGGAATCAACTTATCATGCTTGATTCTCTAATGTCTTAAAGTTTAATCAATCAATGTATAAATGCATATGTTTTAATTCAAGATATATCAATAAACATTATAGACTAATTGGAATTCATTCTAATAATGATATGAGATGATCACATGAGAATAGAACAAAATTCAAGGATTTTTCTGATATAAAAGACCCCCCCACACTTAAGATGTACATTGCCATCAATGTACAAAGATAGATATCTGAAAAAGATAGATTCATAATCATAAGATAGCGAGAGAAGTGAAACTTCCTAAATGATGAATGAATTTCCTTGATCTAGAGTTTTGGATAATAATCGGCATGAGGGTGGAGGAGGATACTCTGGTGGTGGTAGAGGTTCATTAGTCCATATGCGAGGATGAGCTTTGGAGCTCTTTCTAATTGTTATAAAATCAGGAACTCTTTAAGAGGTATATTGAAGCATAATTACTCGTAATGAAATAGCCGAAGAATAAAAATTGTAAAAACTCAAGATAAAATAGTATTAAGAGGAAATAAATAAAAAATAATTTCAAAATATAGAGATAAAAATAAAATAAATAATAGGTGTTTATAGAGAAATTGGGGCACACGGCCATGGGGCACGCCCGTGTGCTTTAATCTCAGCCCGTGCGTTTCGTAGTTTTCAAAATTAGGTGCATTGGTGTACACGACCATGTTGCACGGTCGTGTCGATCTCCATTCACTTCTCCCACGTCCATGTATGTAGGCCCACGCCTGTGTTAAATTGACAAGTTTACCCATGGTTTCAAAACACGGGCGTGCAAGAAGAAATTTTTGCCCTGTTTTCACACGGTCCTAAGAACGCCCGTGTGTTTGGCCGTGTCTATGTGGTAAACCTATATTCAAGAGATCCATTAGTAAGTTAGGTGTTAAACACTAAAATTTAAAGAAGTTAATATAGTTAGTGCTCGGGTTGCCTCCCGAGAAGCGCTTATTTAGAGTCTAAGCTCGACTTACCTCTCCATTGAATGGTCATGGTGGTTCGAGGAGTTTATACTCCTCATTCCTACTATGAATCTCATCAAAATAAGGTTTTAGGTAGGTATTGTTTACCTTAAAAATGCCGAACTTGGGATGACTTACCTCGACTGTACCGAATGGGAAAATGCTAAGTACCATAAGAGGAATTTCTTCATCCGGTTTGGCAGTGACAATGTGATGATCTGCGGCATCTAATAAAAATTTATCTCCAACCTTAAGTTGATTTGGAAAGGTATTGAGCTTGTTCTGGCATAGTTTTGGTCTACCGTATGTTCTCAATTTATGTGTCCGCCATTCATCTAGGTCATCGATTTGTAGCCTTTGTTCTTCATGAATAGGTCCTCTACTATTGCTTGAAAATGGCTCATGTACTTCCTTCAAACTCATTTCCTACAAAGTAGGTTGCACCATATTGTCAGTTTTAGTATAATGGTTTAGACAATCACCTTCAATTTTTGATGTGTTGCCGGAATTGCGAGCTTGAAGGGTGATTGTTTCATCTCCCACACGAAGTGTGAGCTCACCTGTGCCAATATCAATAATCGTTCTAGCAGTTGCTAAAAAGGGCCTTCCTAAAATCAAAGGAGTGTTGCTATCATCTTCTATGTCTAGAACAATGAAGTCAACAAGAAATATAATTTTATCGATTTTAACTAGCACATCTTCAATAATACCCCTAGGAAATCTTATAGTTTTATCTGCTAATTGAATGCTCATCCTAGTCTATTTGGGTTTCCCAAGACCTAGTTGTTTAAACATTTTGTAAGACATGTCGTTAATACTAGTCCCTAAATCAGCTAATGCATTATTAACATCTAAATTGCCAATTAAGCAAGGAATTGTAAAACTCCCTAGATCTTTCAAATTGTTGGGTAGCTTATTCTGAAGAATGGCTGAGCAAATTGCGTTTAGCTCCACATGCGACCTTTCATCTAACTTTCGTTTATTTGCTAGAAGCTCCTTTAAAAATTTGACTGCGTTCGGCATCTGCGAAAGTGCTTCAATAAACGGTAGGTTAATATGTAGTTTCTTTAAGAGTTTAAGGAATTTACCGAATTGTTCGTCTAAGCGGTCTTTCCTTGTCGCATTGGGGTATGGCACACGAGGTTTATATTCTGTACTTACCGGTTTCTGCTCATTGTGGTCTACCTCACCTTTGCCTTTGCTTATCTTAGTTTCTTGCCTTGCTTCTGGTTTAGGTGTGACTAACCCTTCCTTATCTTGACTAGTAATCGCGTTGAGTGCTCCCTTGGGTTAGATTGAATGTTGCTTGGCAGGCTACCTTGTGGTCGTTTAGAAATCAACTTGGCAAGCTGTCCAATCTGATTTTCGAGCCCTTGGATCGATGCTTGTTGATTTTTGAGTGCCATCTCGGTATTCTGAAAATGACTCTCTGACACCGAAATAAATTTTTAGAGCATCTCTTAAAGGTTCGACTTCTTTTCCTATTGGTAGGGTGGTTGTTGGTAGCCTGGAGGTGGTCTTTGATTTCCTTGGCCTCCCCATGAAAAATTTGGGCGGTTCCTCCAACCTGCATTGTAAGTATTGTTATATGGGTTATTTTGGGATCTAGAGTTATTGTTACCCATATATTGGACTTGTTCATCCTCGATGCTAGGGTTGAAGGGTTGATATTCTGTGCATGCTCCTCCTCCATTCAAACCGCACCTTATCATTGGATGTACCTGAATAGAACCACACAAACCTTCAATCTTTTTATTTAAGAGTTCTACTTGGTTAGATAGCATAGTAACCGCGTCGAGGTTGGAAACACCGACTGCTTTCATCGGCTTTGTTCTCATAACTTGCCACTGATAGTTATTCAGTGACACCTCCTCAATAAATTCGTAAGCCGCCTCAGGTGTCTTATTATTGATAGTTCCCCCAGCGGCTACATCAATCATCTATCGAGTCGAAGGATTCAGGCCATTATGGAATGTTTGAACCTGTAGCCAAAGCGGTAACCCATGGTGAGGGCACCTTTTTAAAAGGTCCTTGTATCTCTCCCATGCATCGTAGAGTGTTTTTAAATCCATCTGTACAAAAGAAGAGATATCATTACGTAATTTGGCTGTTTTAGCTGGTGGAAAATATTTTAATAAAAATTTTTCGGTCATTTGTTCCCAAGTAGTGATTGACCCTTGTGGTAACGAGTTCAACCACTGTTTAGCTTTGTTCCTCAATGAAAAGGGAAAAAACCGAAGGTGAATGGCGTCATCAGAAACGCCATTAATTTTAAAGGTATCGCAAAATTCTAGGAAATTTGCCAAGTGAGCATTAGGATCCTCGTCCTGTAAACCATCAAACTGAACAAACTGTTGTATCATTTGAATTGTGTTAGGTTCCAGTTCAAAATTATTTGCAGCAATAGCAGGTCTAACTATACTTGACTCAGTTCCTGTTAAATTAGGTTTAGCATAATCATACATGGTGCACGAAGCAAGATTTTGATTAACAGCAATTGCAGAAGGTAGCGGATTTTCTTGGTTTTTAGCCATCTCCTCGGTTGTGGTTTGAATATTGTCCTCTTGCTAGTTCTCTGTGTATCTTAAGCTTCGCCTTATTTCTCTTTGGTTTCTGCGAATTGTGCAATTGATCTCCTTGTCAAAAAGTAATGGTTCTGACGGGTTTCTTCTAGTCATAAACTATAGGAACCTGCCAGAAAAAGGGAAAAAGAAGAATTAGTAATAAAAATTAAAATAAAAATTAAATTGCAGAAAAAGTAAATGGCTAAAGTAATAAAAATCGAGTGTTCCTAATATCTTAATTCCCCAGCAACGACGCCAAAAACTTGATACGTGATATTCATGACAGGTTTAAAAATATTTATAATGAATCGTTCTTGAAACTAACTATTATCACGATGAAGGCAAATGTACCTATTGAACAGTAGTATAGCTTTAGCGAGACCGGATTATCGAACCCAAAGGAACTAAAAGTACTAGTATTAACTTTCCTTTTATTATCTAGCCTAAAAATAATGAGGTTTGTTTTAACTAACTAATTAAATAAACTAAGAATTCACAGAAAATAGAATTGGGGAATTACTTTTGGAAAAACGATTGAATTAAGACAATACCTAAGGAAAATCCACCTAGACTTCACTTGTTATTTGACTCTGAATCGGACAATTTATTCATTTGACTTGATCCGTAGAAATCCCTAAGTTATATTATTATCCCTTTTGAGACTAACAACGTCTAACCCTAGGTTGAATAATTGAAATCTCTTTCTAATTAACTCCCTAGAGTTACATTAACTCGATCTATGGATCCCCTTATTAGGTTTCACTCTAATCCGGAAAAATCTTGTCACCCTATCTCTAAGCGCGCAATTAACTCCACTTAATTATGACAAATGTACTCTTAGACAAGGTCTATTCCTCATCTGAATAAGAGCTTAACTTGAATCAATATCCTAGAATATCAAAACAAGAATTAAGAACATATAATTAAGAACAAGTCAAATATTTATCATACAATTCAGATAATAATAACAAGATTTGTCTTAGGTTTAATTCCCCTTAGGTATTTAGGGGTTTTAGTTCATAACTAAAAAGGTAACCATCTCAGAAGAATAATGAATACAAAACATAAAGAAAACCCAAAACTTCTGAAGGGAAATTTAGGGGAGATCTTCAGCTTTGATGATGAATTCGACTTCTGAGATGGATCAATCGGCTTTCCTTGAGCAGTTCCCTGCTTCCTTCTCCATGTGTCTTTTCGTCCTCCTCTAGGGTGTATTTATAGACTTTAGAATGTCTAAGAACCCTAAAAATTGGCCCTTTCTGAATTGGACTAAACTTGGGCTCCACAGGGACACGCCCGTGTGCGATTACTTTAGGCTATGGTCAAGCCTGTTAAATAGGCACGGGCGTGTGGTCTGCCCGTGTGAGGAAGTCCAGGCCGTGTTGATTCCGTACGTTGGCCCATTTTCTCTGTTTTTGTCCCATTTCTCGTTCCTTTCACTCTCCTATGCTCACCTAAGTATAAAACATGAAATTAAGGCATAAGGAGCATCAAATTCACCAATTTTAAGGAAAAATCATCCATAAAATGTGCTAAGCATGGGATAGAAATATGTATGAATTACGGTTTATCATACAACCAAATCAATAATATAACAACTACATTCAAGCCAAAATATGCCAAAATAATACTTCAAAAAACATTAAGCAACCAAGTTCTAAATTCGACCATTTACCATACAAAACTAGCTTAAACCCTAGGTACATCCATATACAATCAAAAGAGTACATTAAAAAATTGTTGAGCTAGAGAATCGTTTCCTGGATGCTAGAACTACTTCTCGTATTCCTGAGGATCACCTATAGCTACGCACAGAGAAAAAAAATTGTATGCTAAGCAATAAGGCTTAGTGGTACATTTATGATTCAAGATAATATAACTTAAGGTATAAATAGCAATATAACATGTTAAACATAAATAAAATATCTATCAATACATATTCCCAATCGCATCACAATTACACAATTATTTTACACATAAAAGTTTACATATACCAATATTTAACCAAATCACTTAACATAACAATAGCATAACTGATTCAATTGCATATATCAAACCTATTTCAAAAACATACTAGCTATTAGTACCAATTCATGATTCAAGTATTCATAACCATGACATTATTCCATTCAATCTCATATTCATTTCTCAACAACAATTCATTTTGACATATCATTTGACATTTACCATTTCATTTACCTTATTAACCATCATTCAAACTCGTTTTTGGAGTCTATTGACTCATTCATATTCAGTTCGGCCCCCTGGGATCATTTTCAATTGATTTACTTAATCATCAACATGTTCCCCTCTATCTTAATTCTTATATATACATATTTGGTTCAGTAGCATCATATATCACCATATCCAAATCATTTACTAAACTTACAACTTCCAAACCCAATTAACCTGACTCAGACTCAGGCGGATACATGGATCATCCAACCAACACACCAAACTGGCACCGAGGGGCATCACCAGATAAATTGAAGTAGGGGTAATTGGCACGTAAATTACATACTAGCGCACGAAACGCATTATTGGCACACAAAGTGTATCTTGACACATGAGGTGCATCCTGGCATTCAAAGCGCATAATGGCACATGAAGTGCATCTTGGCACATAAGCGCATAGTCTGTACACAAACCAATCCTATGACATGCCAACTATATTGGAATCAGCTCGACTAGTTAATAGGGTATCAAAGTTTAATTTCATTTATAATTTAATACATATATTATCTTTCCATCATATTCATTATCTTAATCCATTTTATCATCATATGTCATTCAATATATTTTCATTCAATTCCACAACAAGTATCATATTTCAAAACAAGTTATGCAACTATACATTTTATTCATTTTAGTCCTTTATCTCGGCAGTTCATATTCTAACTCAATCCAATGATTCATATTATCATTATATACTCCCTTGACATTCTCAAATGCAGTTAGTATGTAAATCCAACAATTCAAAATGATCATAAATGTACAAACTGTGGTCTCGTATCACCCGTCGACAACTTTCATTTTTCCTTTCCCTCTCGATGGTTCCACATCAATGTTAGCTACGAATAGTCACAAAACATATCATATAATCAATTACCAGCCAATTCATAACCAATTATCAATTTATACATATTTTTTTATTTATTCAATTTAGTCCCTAAAACAACAATAATCATAACTTTCAATCTAGAGTTTCGAATTAAAATCCAATTTCACATGTATATTCATTAGAGACCCTATACTTCCTATTCCTACTGAAATTTCATGATAGATTTTCATTTTATTCAATTTGATCACTAATGTAATAAACTAACAATTAAGCTTTGCAATTTAGTCCTCACACCTACATCATTCAATTCTCAACAATGAAAACTTTCAAAAACTTTAAAATTTTCACAAATTGGTACATGGGCTATCTAAATCAAGTTCCCATGACCTCAAATCTATAAAAATTAAAGAAAAATGGCTAGAGACTTACTTGAAATCAAGGGTCGAATGCTTCAAACTTCTAAAATGGTGTTTCCTTATTTTTTTTCTCTTTTAGAAAGGTGAAAAAGATGACAGTTTCATCTTTCTTTCCACTAAAATGCTATAAATATTTAGTTTATTACTTAATTAATCATGTTTTAACTAATTAACCTTTCATTTTTTAAGTTAATTAACATATATCATTACTGTCCACTAACACATATTTTTAAATGGTTTATTAACCATTTTGACCCTTTGGATAATTTCAATTTAAGTTCCCAAGCTTTCAATCAATTAAAAATCTATAGTTATTGGACTTTACAATTTAGTCCTTGAACCTTAATTATCACAATTTCGACTAAATTGTCTAACCAAAATTCAATTAGATTATATATTAACTCTGTAAATATCCCTATTTAATATTTACAGACTTAGTTTATGGAAACGAGGTCCCAAAATCGAAACTTCTGGTACCACTAAAGACTGGGTCATTACATATATTACTTTCATGTTCTAATCACAATGACATATTCAATCAACAAGTCACAAAATCAGACCAAATTCACATAATTCAATACAATCACCCTTCTTGCATTATCAATCAATTAAAATCTATAAATTACAATTACATCCATTTCATCACATTCTCAACTTCCTATTTCATTTGTATTGTTTCGCCTGATGGAACCCTAGTAAAATAGACTCGGATTCACGAGTAAACTACACCACACCAAATTGCTCATCCGAGCTGGACATAAATACATATCAGGAATCCGTCTGAGCTAAATGTAACACCCCTCGTCTGACTTGATCGCCGTATTTGAGCTACGAGATGCCACATTCATTTTCAGAGTAACTATAGTCAAATTACAGCAAAATATTCACATACAAATGTAATTCAGAGCTAAACATATTCATTTATGGTTAAACAAAAAAAATTGAGTCTTAATCAGGCTTACAAAAGCCCTTCTATTGACTCGAGCAAAAAATAAGACTAAATTACAAATTTTTAAAGCCGAAATCGTGACATCGCACAATAGTTTGTCAAGTCGTGACCTCAGGCCACTCGACATTGTGACGTGACCTATTGTTTGTTGACATTACGACGAGAAAGATTGCTTGTCCGGACGTCGACTCTATTTTTGGTAACTATTTCATACTTTCAAAACAACCTATCAAATTGTAAATCATATACCAACTTCAATTGAGTTTAGAATACATCAAAACATATCAAACAAATCATTTAACTACTTATAACCAAAACTAATTCAACATGAGTTTAATCTTTTACAAGTTAACCATTTAATCTTCAACAAGCTTAAGCATACAAGTCATTAAAGGCATATCTACTACTACATTCATTCATATATGTTACCTATTTCAACATTTTAGAAGCTACCATCAACCATTTTCACTTCAAATCATACTAATCCATGTACCATTATTTTAACCATGGTACTTCACATTTTTAGTTCAAGATCACACATATATGTCTACAAATTCAATACCATATGCAAATACAAAAAAAAAAACACCAAGTCAAGATGGAGAGTTTAAAACCAACTTGTCACAAGTAAACATAATCACACCCTAAGTTACTGAACAAGACCCCTTATATACATGCCACAATCTACGACTCAAAAAGACCGAAAAACAACTAATACAAAGACAAGATAGTGTGAGCTTCGATCGATCCTCTTAACGTGTTTCGCAAGGTGAAATATACAAGGGAAGGAGTAACAACGAGGTAAGCATATCAAATGCTTTGTAAGTTCATAGACATTAAACATGAACTTACCTCAATTTAATATTTGATACAACAAGCTATTTAACATGGAAATGTTTGCCTACACATAAAAACTCATATAAATAAGGTGCGTTAACATATAATGACATCAAATGACCATTCAAACATATATCAATCCAATTCAATACCATTTCCATAATCAAAATCAACGTTTAACTATTTGGATAGCAAACATATAACATTCCATTGCCATTTTCACTTTTCATTAACCTTTTTAGCCCGATGAAATCAAGTGAATAAATTCAGATACACGAGTAACTACACCACACTAGATTTCTTGTCTAAGCAGTAACTACACAACACCAAGGCATCTTAATGCAAAGCCCATAGGCAAGAATTCATATAATTGCATTACAATACATCCCTCCACCACACCAGGGTCTCTGTTGAGACGTACAATACTCAATGGTCCGCAACAAATGTTGGATCTTGATATAATCAGTAATGATCTTCGTAGAACCAATTATCTTGTACTATCACATATCCCGTACAAGCGCGCATATAAACCCATTGGCATGTCAATCTTATCCTATCCTTAACTACGTTCACTCGGGCATTTTTAACACATATAACCATTTACTTACAATTTCGTCCATATCTCACATTTTGTACCAAATCACAAATAATTCAAATTGCAACCAAACATGCACATATTCATAATTCAAATACATAAAAATTAAATACAATCATACCATATGAACTTAATTGTTCAAAATAGCAAACAACAGAATCTTCAAGGACTAATCAATAATTTTTCATTTTCAATTTGATACAATTCTCGATCTATACAATTATTCAATTCAGTTTAACAATACCAATCATTTTATAAAATCACCTTATATGTATCAAGCAGCTTAATTTCATTTTTTGAATGCCCCTAAAGTTTTACATTTTATTCAATTTAGTTCCTAAAACAAAAATAACAATATATTTTCATTTTTAGCTTCAATTTCGAAACTGATCTCAATTACATCCTTCTATGACCCTCTATTATTTATTATTGCTAAAATTTCATATCAATTTCAAAATTTATACACTTTAGTCCTTTTAGACAAAACTAACAATTTAAAATTTACAATCTAGCCTTTTTTTTCACATCTAAGCTTAAAATCTATCAATTTAACACAAATTTCTTCAAGAACTCGTCAATGGAAACATTCAAAAGCTTTAACAATTTTACAAATTGGCACATGAGCTAGCTAAATT
The DNA here is from genome assembly GCF_007990345.1 of Gossypium hirsutum. Classification (NCBI taxonomy): domain Eukaryota; kingdom Viridiplantae; phylum Streptophyta; class Magnoliopsida; order Malvales; family Malvaceae; genus Gossypium; species Gossypium hirsutum. The sequence goes on along the minus strand of NC_053431.1, from coordinate 104,209,842 downwards.
AAGCTCTCATGACCTCAAAAACATAAAAATTACAACAAAATGACTTAATTGTTATACCAAATTAGTGGCCAAAAGTTTGAAACCTCAAGGAGGGTTTTCTTTGTTTTGTTCTTAGGTGGAGAAGAAGAATAATGAAGATGGCCATATTTTTATTTTATTTTAACTTATATACTTTAATTAAAATTTAATTAATCATAATTATTTAATTTTAATTTTAATTAATTAAACCTTAAGCTTAGTTAGCAAAAATTAGTGGATTCTAACTCATCCACCACCATTTGACCATTTAGAAATGGTCTTATTATTCATTTGGTCCTTTGGCTATTTAAAAATCTATAATGATAAACTTTTACAATTTAGTCTCTATACCTTAATTAACTATCAATTTGGGAAAATTAAAGGTCCAAACTTTAATAAATTTTAATAATAATATCGTAAATATTAAATATTTATATTTACAGACTCGAACATCGAAAATGGGGTTTCGAAACCATCATTTTTGACACCAATGAAAATCGAGTTGTTACACTAAACCTATATAACAACACATCAAGTTACTCGTCAGAGCTAGACTTATGTTACATAATGCTCAAGAACCCACAAAAAATGTCAAACCTCCTTAAAATCTGGAATAATCCCCATAGAAGCGTGCATAGGTCCTTATTGGCTTGCCAATCATATCCTAACATTTTACTAAGTTCATATGGGCATCTTTTACACATACAAGCGTTACATATCATTGTAATTATTCATATTTCATATCGTACCCTATACATAACCACATGCTTCAATTATATGCCTATAATTAATCAAAGTTTCACATATGTACCCTATACTATTACATAATAGCCAATTATCACGTAGTATTTCAATTCAGTCCATTTCTAGCCATATATGCTAATTCACTAATACTTAATCATATTCAAACATATGTATATAGGAATTCAAACATGAAATTTCACATAAAAATAAAGTAAGATGGTAAGTCCCATACGACTTTACCTATTCAAAATGTGAAATAGGTGGATGCTTCAGGGACTAATATGTAATTTTAGCTTTTTTCATACTAGTTCCACTTTGATCCAGATCTTGATCTATATAATTATTTTATATAACCAATTAATACCAAAAATTTTCATACTATTCAATGATATATATAATCCTATAAAATTCTAGTTTTCATTCTCCTCATATTTTACATTTTATTCAATTTAGTCCCTGAACTCGATATGAGTATAATTTTTTATTCCTAGCTTCAAATTAAAAGCTGATTTTGTATATTCTCATTAGGAACCTTATACTTTCTATTTAGAACATAATTTCATGGTAATTTCCATATTATTCAATTTGGTCCTTAATGTAACAAAGTTAACAAATAAGCTAAATTAACTTTACAATCTAGTCCTGTTTATATTCTAAGCCTAAAATTTATCAATCCAAGTCTAATTATTCAAGAAATCAACAATGGTAATTTTCTAAAACTTTAACAGTTTTACAAATTGGTACATGGGCTAGTTAAATCAAGCTCTCATGACTCTATTTCCATAAAATTACCAAAAAAAATAATTGAATTTGCTAATTAATTAATGGCCAAAAGTTTTTAGAATTTCCTTGGGTTTTTCCCTTCCATGGACAGCAAGAAGAAACAAAATGAGGAAGATATATTTTTCTACTAATTTATGCTTTTATACATTGATTAAACCTTAATTACCATTAATTAATTAACTTAAGCTTTAATTAGTTTACTTTAATTACCATTAACCTTATTAGTGGAAAGCAACATCAACATCCATTATCTTAGGATAGAAAATGGTTTATTTATCATTTTGAGCCTTTGATTAATTGCTATTTAGGTCTTTAAACCTTTGGCCAATTAAAAACCTATAGAGATTGGTTTTTTTCCAATTTAGTCCTTAAGTCATAATTAACTATTAATTTGGAAAAATTATTGGACCTATCTTTAATATATTTTTATATTAACTCTATAAACATTCATATTTAATATTTATAGACTCAATTTATTGAAATGGGGTTTTAAAATTATAATTTTTGGTACCACTGAAAATTGGGTTTTTTACAATGTGTACCATTGGCAATACACTGTTTGAAGGCTATTACAAGAGGAATAAGTTCTGAAAAGTGATATGTCACATTTCATGTAATTGGATGTGTAAATCTTAGAAGAATAGAATAAAATTATTGTTTTATTCATTAATTGTAAAGGTATAAATAGTAGTATAGGAATCCTATAATAGGAAGTAAAATATCCTATATTAATTCTAATAAATCAACTCTCTAATTCCTATTATTTATCCTGCAAATCAGCATACATATTAGCTATCTAATCCTTATAAATCAGCCTATCTAATCTGTAACACTCCCCCTCAAATTAGAGCATGGATATTAATCATACCTAACTTATTACATAGGTAATCAATCTGGACCCTATTAAGAGCCTTTGTGAATATATCACCTAATTATTCTCCAATTTTAACATAACCAGTAGTAATCAAACCCTGTTAAATCTTTTCACGAATGAAATTACAATCAATCTAAATATATTAGTTCATTCATGAAAGACTAGATTGGAAGCAATGTGAAGTGCAACTTGATTATCACACCATAGCTTTGCAGGTATTGAGACCTTAATTCCTACTTCACTGAGGAGCTGATATACCCATATGACTTCAAACACAGACTTAGACATAACTTTGTGTTCAGCTTCCACACTTGATTGTGAGACTACATTCTATTTCTTACTCTTCCATAAAACCAAATTTCCCTCGACAAAAACACAATATCCTAAAGTAATCTCCTATTTCAAACCAAGCCCAATCAGAATTTGAAAAACATTCGATCCTAGAATGATCATGATTACCATACAGGATTCCACGTCCAGGAGCATTGTGACAACCCGAATTAGGGCCTAATCGGAATAGTGGTTTCGTGACCACAAATCCGAGATAGAAATAATTGTTTTACAATTATTTTGGGGTTTATGATATGATTTCATGATTTCGTGAAAATTTCGTGATGAAATTCTATGCATTGAGCGCTTAAGTTGAGATTAGGGACTAAACCGAATAAATTGTAAAACTCATGTTTTAGAAGTTTTTAGTATGAAATTGCTTTGGGATATTAACTAGGAGGTCTTAAATAGAAATTTGACCCATTCCTAAGTTATGGACAAAAGTTGGACATGGAGGGAATTTTTGGAAAGTTTAGTAGTAAGGGCATTTTGGTCATTTGTATATTAAATGAAATAAAATGGCAAAAATAACACAAAATTGGTCATCATCTTCACTAGTTGCTGCCGAAATTTGCTCTCCTCCATAGCTAGGTTTTCTTTAACTTTCAAGCTTCATAGTAAGTGATTTCAAGCCCCGTTTTTAATGTTCTTCACATTTTTGAAGTCCTTGTAGCTCGGTTTACCTATTTCTACCATTATTTCGAGTTAGGGTTTATGTTTAAAAATTTACCCATGAATGATAGGCATGTATTTTGTTGTTTGATGGTAGAATATGAATGTTTTAAGTTAGGAGAACGATCTTTTCTAAGCGATTTTTAGCGAAAACGAGCAAAACGGCATAATCGATAAAAATACCTATTGTTCATAACTATGTGTTAGAGTGAGAATTTGATGTTGCCATAGAAGAGAAAAATGATCCGTAGGTCATTAAACATAAGAATAAGGCTGAAATTAAAATTTCGAGCCTTGGGGAAAAATCATAATTTTGTAAAAGTTAGGGGGCAAAAATGTAATTTTTGTATAATGTGATTTTTGGATTAAAATAAATAGTTCGAGTGTTAAATGAGCTAAATATGTTGTTATAGATCAAGAAAGGTGTGGAATCGACCTCGAACGGGGGAAGGAGAAAATTTTGGACTAAATTGCAAAATTCCCATATTTTGCACCGAGGTAAGTTTGTATGTAAATAATACATTAATTTCATTTACATTCTTATATTTCAGCCTATTATATATATACTAGCTGATGTTGAAGTATAAATCGACTATTGGAAGAATGGAAATAAGTAATAGAGAGAGATCCCGGTTGAACATTCGGAAAGATCGAATAAAATAGAGGGAGCGTAGTTAGGTCACATGTATGGTGCTGAGTGCACATCATGTGTACAAGAAAGCTACGAGATACTATGTAGTAGCTAGGTCACATGTGTGATACGGGATGTATCCCATGTAGACAAGAGAGCTACGAGAGAGATAAATGTAGCTAGGTCGCATGCGTGATTCCAAGTGAAGAACACCATGTAGACAAGAGAACTACGAGACAAATTGGCTAGGTCGCATGAGTGGTACTAAGTGTTCACCATGTGTACAAGAGAGCCAAATTAAATGAAATATGATGGTGGGGCTGTGTGCTGAAACCATCAAGTATAGAGGATTAATCCTAATTGTTCAACGGGATGGCTTTGTGGTGACATTGTAATCGTGGGCCTATACTCGTGATGTGTGAAATGTGGTGAAAATGATTTGTGATATATATAAGTTAAAATGAGGTTAGTACAAAGAATATGTGAAAGAGTGAAATTAGAACTAAAACTGTTTTGGATAGTAACAGTGATGTGATTTTGAAAAATCACCAAAAATAGAAAGAATTTAATTAGAGGTTGAATGAGATTTGAAATTAAAGCTTAATGAGTCTATTTTCATATAAAAGAAACAGAGCAAGCAAAGGAATTATATATTTTGAGATATTTACAATTGTGTGACTTGCTCAGGATGACTATGTGATCCCCTATTCCAAATTTTAAAAATCATTAAAAATTGTACAAAACACAATAAGAAATATAGTTTATAAGCCCAAATTTCTTATTGAGTCTAGTTTTAAATGAAACAGGTTTCATGGTTATTTGAATTGTGTACTGAGAGAAATTCAATTCGTAGTGAACAGAGGTCAGATTAGTTGAGCTGTGTAACAGGGGAAACTTAAACTAATAAACTGTACTAATTGGCTGAACCAAAAATTCTAAAAAAAATTTAGTAAGAATATTTATGAGTCTAGATTCAGGGAAATTTTACAGATTTGAATTTTGAGTTTCGTAACTCGAGTTATGATTTATTTAGTGATCATGACGCAGGAGGGACAGCTTGATCAAATCAGAGTAAATAGTAAAATTAAAAATATGATATAATTGAGTTATGTTGTAAACATATTAGATTCCTTATTTGTTATTTATATACTTACTTAATAAGCTATAAGCTTACTTTCTTTTCTCTCCTTTTTCTTATAGTGTCATCTAGCTAGCATAGGAGTTAGAGATCGTTGAAGATCCACCCGCACTATCAATACTCTTGGTATTTGAACTCAACATTTTGAAACATGGCATGTATAGCAGACTTAATTATTTTGTTACATGTCATAATTGTCTAGGTTTAAAATACTAATTATAGTATCAAACTAATCATTTTGTACGAAGCCTTTGAAATTGGTTTGTATTGTTAATAGCATACGTTATAATGATTAATGATCAAATTGCACGCCATATTTTTGTTTGGGTTCTATTTAATAGTATATACTATAATTTGTTAATACCTCGTACCCTGTTCCGGCGACGGATACGGGTAAGGGGTGTTACAAGCATCTTTTAAATAGTGCATAACTTATTCTACCTCCTTCCAATGATCAACAATTGGTGATGACATAAACTGGCTTTGCACACTCATTGAATAAGCAATATCAGGACGCGTCACAGTAAGATAATTCAACTTTCCAATAAGTCTTATGTACCTCTCAAGATCTGCAAATAATTCACCTTATTTAGTTAATTTTAAATTAGGAACCATTAGAGTGCTATATGGTTGAGCACCTAATTTTCCCGACTGCGATAATAAATCGAGCACATATTTTCTCTAAGATAGGAAGATTCCTTTCTTACTCCTACAAACTTCAACTCCCAAGAAATAATTTAACATCCCCGAGTCTCTGGTATGGAACTGAGTATGGAGAAAAGACTTCAGAGACAAAATTCCTCTAGAGTCACTACCAGTGATTACAAAATCATCGACATATACAAATAACAACATAATGCCTCTATCAAACTGTCTATAAAAAATAGAATGATCTAACTTGCTCTTTTGCATCCCAAATGTAACACCTCTAACCCATATCCATTGCCAGAATAGGGCTACAAGGTATTACTGATCAATCACATCACAAAAGGATATATTTCTCATACATTAAGTATTTCCATATAAACATCAATCAAACATAACCACATTGTCCCTTAAGAGGGCTTATGAGGCCTTAAACATGCTTTAGAGGTGGTTCAGGACTAAACCATTAACATACAAAAACTTTGGGAACTTATAAAATTTTTCATGAAATCAGGGGTTATACGCTTGTGTGACCATGCCGTGTGCCTCACACGGCCACAGGACACGCCAGCGTCCACGTCGTGTGGAAACAAGGCATACATACTGACTTGGCCACATGGCCGACCACACGCCCGTGTGCCTATTCGAAATGGCCACACATGCCCATGTGCCAAGGCTGTGTGCCACACACGGCCAGTAGACACGCCCATGTGTCTAAGCCGTGTAACTCACTGACTTGACTTTAACTAAGCTTCAGGGGACACACGCCCGTGTGCTAAGCCCGTAAGGATGAAAATAGGCTAGTTTCAAGCCACATTTCTCACCCAAACTTAACCACTTGCAACAGGTCATAATTCACCTATAAAATTTGACTTATGAGTTCAAATAACTCCACATCTTTACTAACCTTAAAACACACATATAAAACATATCAAAATCAAGTCATGTAGCCACCAAATTGGCACTCAAACATCAAAACTAAACCAAGCATATACATGTCACTTACCAAATGACTATTTGAGCTAGTTGAACCATAATCAAACTTATCAAGATATATCATTTTACAAGGCAATATACACACCAAGCTAACATCATTTTCAAGCCACATCTCATGCCTATTTACATCAAACACATAGGCTTCAATTTCCAAAATTAATTATACTCATCAAATAACTACAAAACCTATACATGCCATATAACCAATATCACAAAGCTTAGAAGTACCAAACCATAGCTGGATAGTGTGATTAGATCTCCAACGACTTCCAACTCGAGCAAGCCTCCGAAACTCTATAAACATAGGAAGGAAAACAAAGTAAGCTATAAAGCTTAGTAAGCTCGTATGGTAATAAACTCAACTTATCGAATAAACACAGATTAAGTATTTACATATTTTATAATGTTACTCAATGCTTTCACCTTTATACCATGAATCCATTCACATAGTTAACCAAGAGTTTCACATGTTTATTCATATCATTGTTCATATAGATCTAACACATTCTTACGAATTCATTCCCATTTGCATGTACATAAGCAAATATATATATTTATATATGTATAACTTTATTCAATCCAATATCCATCACATTTTATTTAGTAAATATGAATCATGTTAAATATCACCAAATAATGGTATTTCTCACACTATGTGCCATATGTATATTTAGTTGAAATAACTATAACTTATATCTCACATATCATTCAATTCATACCTCATTATAGCCAAATGAACACATTTTGGCTTGAAACATACTTATACATAAATCTTTCTCATATCATATACATGATACACTATGAACTCACCAAATTACCTTCATTCGATTCTCATATAGGTTCTGTACGTACCTGTATTACGTAATTTGATTGTACTTTCATTCTCGTCTTGACTATGCCCGTTGAACCATTCGAAATTGCTAAGGATAATTGGAAATCTCGTATAACTCATACAATGCCATATCCCAGATATGGTCTTACATGTTATAGCCTATCGATGCCAATAGCCCAGCTATGGTCTTACACGAATCTCATATTGATGCCAATGTCTCAGACATGGTCGTACACAAATATCATATCGATGCCAATGTACCAGATATGGTGTTACACGAATCTCATCTCGGTAACCCTAATGTCATGACATTTGTATTCAATACTATTCCTAAGATTCGTACGAGAGTTTCAGACGTCGTAACTTTGTCGATTTTGGCTCGTAATCGTGACCATATAGCATTCAATTCAATTCAAAAATAAATAAGCATTTATAACACAATTGAAGTATGTTTGTTAGCAGACGAACTTACCTCGTTCTCTGTAACAACGAATTAGGTCAACGAATTCGATACTTTGTTTTTCCCTCGTTCTAGATCCGAATCTCATTTCATTTTTTTCAATCTATGTAACAAGAAAATTTACTTATTTAATCATTAATTCATTCAATTTAACACAATTTACACATTTTTGAAAAATTACACTTTTACCCCTATTATGTCACATTTTTGCAATTTAGTCCTTATCATTTAGAATCACAATTTCATGCAATTTCATCCTACCCATGCTTAGCCGAATTCTTCTTATTGCCTTAGCAGCCCACATTTTCCAAATAATCACACTTTTAACCACAATTTCAATATTTCACAATTTAATCCCTAATTTCAATTTTCATAAAAAATCTAATATCAAATATTCATATTTCACCATTAAACATCAAAGAATACATAAGCTCATCAATGGAAACTATCAAAATCTTTAACAGTTTTGAAATCGAAGACACGGGCTAGCTAGTACTAGTTGCAATGTCACAAAAACATAAAAATAATAAAAAATCGATTCAAAATGGACTTACAATTGAAACATGCAAGAACCAAATGCTCAAAACTCCTAAACTCATCTTTTTCTTTTGATATTCGACTATGGAGAAAGATGATAGCATAAAAAAATGGCTTTTGTTTTATTTAATTACACATTATTTAACATTTTACTACTTTGCCATTAAAATAAATTCATATTTACACAAATGCCAAACCAAATATCATCCACTAACTCACAATTGGTTAATTATCACATAAGGACCTTTAATTTAATATTCTATAGCTATTGACACCTTTAGCTTATAGAACACAACTTTGACACTTTACACGATTTAGTCCTTTTTACTGAATTAAACACTTAAAGGGTAACATTTCTTTACGAAACTTTCACGTAATTAATCTATCATGCTGTAGAACCTATTATAATAATAAAATAAATATTTTAACTTCAGATTTGTGGTCCTGAAACCACTATTTTGCCCAAAAAAGGTTCGTTACAACTCTCCCCGTTAGGGATTTTCATCCCCGAAAATCTTACCAGTGATTTGATTAGAGATTTGCTTTCACATTGCCTTATCACATAGCCTCGAATTTCTCAGCTCTTTAGTCTTACAAAATAGGATTTTGATCTATTCTTCGCTATAGATCTTCTCAAGTTCTGACAGTAATATAAGTTGATAAGCCATTGACCTTATTCTCTCTATAATCCCATACAACCTGTTGAATCATAAAATCATTTTTCTTTAATGACCAAAACAAAGAATATTCTTTCTCGAAGGTACTTTTAGGAACACTTTATTGCCAATCTGAATTTCAATATCTTCACATTTCAAGTCTGTATACAATTTTTGATGATTTGAAACTACTTTCAAAATGTCACATATTACTTCCACATTTCTTCAGCCTTCCTACTCAAATCAACCCCGTGAATTATTTTCTCACATTATCCATCAGTTGGAGAATAAAATGCAGTGTTACAATGCAACGTCATACTCAAAGTTTACAGTATTTTTCTTTACAAACACAATATAAACCTCAAATCTCTATCCGAGATAATAGAGACTGGCACTCTGTAAAAACTGACAAGTTTAGAAATGTATGACTTAGTTAGTCTATCAAGAGAGAAATTATACGTACTGAGATAAAATGTACAGACTTCTTCAACAATCAACAATAGTTCAGATAATATCTTTCTTCTACAAAACCCAATGAAATTCTATTTCATCTCCACTCAAATAATAACACAGACTATAACAGTCCCAAAGGTATTTGATAATCAGCTTTAACCTGTTGATAAATCATACATTTGGATACAAGCCAGAAGTATCACATTTCATACTCATTCACCAGTAAAACTGTCTCAGATTATTTTACACCTTGGTATTCCCTAAATGAACAGATAATTACTACTATAAATTTCTCGATACACGAACTCTGTCTCGAAACAACAAATAATCATCAGTTACAATCTGAACCTCTAAACCAGAAGTCAATTCACATTGAACTCTTTTAACTTGCAATTCACTGATACATTTCTGAGCTTTACAAAATCCCAGAATAAATATCAATTTAGCTTTTAACTCAACTAATATCTATCCATCATCCAATAACATCAATCGTATATTCATCACTTGTAAAGCACAAAAAGATTTCTTGTTCAAAATATACGTGACTATAATCGTTTGTCCAGGATGATAACAAATCACTGACTCAAATTCTTTCAAAAGTTCAAGCCATCTTTGCTGTCCCAAATTTAGATCTCTCTGTAACATCAAATAGGTTACATTACTCACCAAACTATCAATGTCATTAACTATTCAATGCGAATTACAATGTCAACCATTTCTAATTCACGTGTCGAATAACTCTTTTCATGTAGCTTTAACTGTATTGAAGCATAAAATATCACTATACATTCTTGTACTAAAAATACTTCGAACCATTTAAAGACGCATATCTGAAAATCATAAAATTTTTACTTGACTCAGGCTGAATAAGAATTGATGCTTTAATTCACAATGTTTTAACTATTTACCACTTTATCAACAAGTATCATACCATTCAGACTTCACAATTGCGATGACTTTATCAATTAAAACCATTCCAATAGATATAATTCTGTATCATGTCTTCTAAAATATGAATTCTTCATTCAGGCTATCCATCTATTTACCCTTGAACTTACAAAATTTATCTTCCAAACTCGAGGATAAACTTAAACACATATACTCAATTAACCCTTCAAGCAAACAATCTCATCAGGTTAAACAACTGAATCGATCTTGGCTATCGAACAATAACTTTTCAAAGAAAACCTTTCTTCTTGTTGTCAAGATAACTTAAATATACATGTTATTGCAATATCTTTAGGATACTAATCAAAGATATTTAAAAATGACATAATTCAAACATAACATAACAACCCATTTTCAATTCATGGACATTTATCAAGATTACCTGGGACTGGTAACCAGTATGCAAATTTGGGTTTGATCTTTCACCGTTTACTCTTTTGCCGATGTCAACTCACTTTTAAGAAACTAGAAAGGATTTTATAATAAAGCCATCTCCAATATTAATCACCGAAGCGTTGAACTATATTGAAGCCACCTCCATCATATAAAAATCATAATGCCATAATAAGACCAATGCCTGAACCGTATAAATAAATAAAATCCCCAACTATTAATAATGCATTTTGACCAAAAAAGAAATCAAAAATGGTTTCCTCAACAACGAATGCAGAAACACAACCTCTATCATTTGATGACGGTACCACTGTACTACCGTGATCAAACCAGAAATTATAATCATAACAAGCATAATCATCTTCATTAAAAGAACATCTATTGTAGATATCTTATGCTTAATAAATTAAAAAATAAAATGCTAAGGAAGCCAAGATAGCATAATCTCAAAATGTGGAGCTATACAAAATTTTTAAAAATCACAACTCATATAGAATATTAGAAATCTCAATAATTTCCTAGAAAATTTCCAGAAGGAAAAACGTCATTCACAGGTACTGAAATGCATAGTGACAGAAGCAATATAATCTTTATATACATTCAATAGAATAATAACCAGTAGAAATAGAATACGAGCATCATACAGATTTTATCGTCGATTTTCCTATCAACACAAGGGAATAGAATACCAAAGAAAGATAGAGCAATGCCGATCATAACTCAAACGGACCAACAATGCTTTCGTCTATCAGTATGTTCCGCTAGCGTTCTCATACGATAAGAATTTCATCTGAAAATATACAGCTACATATATCTCTAAAAATAGTTGAACATATAGACAAAAGAGTTCGTCGTAAACCATTCGACTATAACCGTTGTACTCAACTATTTTAATAATTCAAACATGATTCCACTGTCTACCTCTGACATCACTGATTTCTCATTATCCCAACACTAATATAAATCAATTCAAAAGAACTTCCAGTTAATACATTCTTTAGATATCATACCTGAATATTTTGTTTCATTGAAATCAACTTCTTCTTTAATATTGACTTTGCATAATCCAAATAGCCTTCAAAACAATCCGATATCTCTTCTAGTACTGTCTTTACTGTTGACTCATTCTCTTATCTGACCACAGTATTAATCCTTCAATTGATGAACTTTGTAATTCTACACTAGTGAGTTTATTCAATCTAAATACTACAAGTTTTCATTGTAATACCTTATTGATGAGGGGGTGAAGGTCGTAACACCTTAAATTTAACTTTTACATATACATACACATAACATAACATTTATTAATAACACGATATTATGAACTTTTATTCATACCTTTATGAGTTTCAACTCATCATAATCACATTTTCACTCAAACATTTGAGTATAACATTCTACATTATCGGAATTAGCTCAGTTGGAAAGCACATTTATCTAATTAAAACAATTCTCATTAGAATCAGGAGATATCACACTATCACAGGTTAAATATGGCATGTATAGCTAGACTCACATATGCTACATTAGTCCTAAAATCGACTAAACCGTAGTTCTAATACCAATAAATGTAACACCCCTAACCCATATCCGTCGTCAGAATAGGGCTACGAGTTATTACCGATCAATCACATCACAAAAGCATACATTTCTCATACATTAATTATTTCCATATAAACATCAATCAAACATAACCACATTGTCCCGTAAGAGGACCTATGAGGCCTTAAACATGCTTTAGAGGTGGATTGGGACTAAACCGTTAACATACAAAAACTTTGGGAGCTTATAAAATTTTTCAGAAATCAGGGGTCACACGCTAGTGTGACCAGGCCGTGTGCCTCACACGGCCACCAGACACCCCAATGTTCAGGCTCTGTGGAAACAAGGCATATATACTGACTTGGCCACATGTCCGGCCACACGCTCGTGTGCCTATTCGAAATGGCCACACACGCCCATGTGCCAAGGCTGTGTGCCACACACGGCCAGTACACACGTCCGTGTGTCTAGGCTGTGTAACTCACTGAATTGAATTTTAACTAAGCTTCAAGGGACACACAACCGTGTACCAAGGCCATGTGTCACACACGATCGAGCCACATGCTCGTGTAGATGAAAATATGCTTGTTTCAAGCCACATTTCTTACCCAAACTTAACCACCTGCAACTGGTCATATGGTAATAATATCATACACAAATAGGTAGCCAACCATACCAATTTCATGCACAAATCATGCCATTACATTCCAATCATTTCATCTATTCATACATAACCATTTGACTAATCAAAAACTTACCAAATCGACCATAATTCACCTAAATAATTTGACTTATGAATTCAACTAACTCCACATCTTTACTAACCTTAAAACACACATATAAAACATATCAAAATCAAGTTATGTAGCCACCAAATTGGCATTCAAATATCAAAACTAAACCAAGCATGTACATGTCACTTACCAAATGACTATTTGAGCTAGTTGAACCATAATCAAAATTATCAAGATATATCATTTTACAAGGCAACATACACACCAAGCTAACATCATTTTCAAGCCACATCTCATGGCTAATTACATCAAACATATAGGTATCAATTCCCAAAAATAATTATACTCATCAAATAACCACAAAACCTATACATGTCATATAACCAATACCACAAAGTTTAGAAGTACCAAACCATAGCTGGATAGTGTGATTAGATCTCCAACGACTTCCAACCCTAGCAAGCCTCCGAAACTCTATAAACATAGGAAGGAAAACAAAGTAAGCTATAAAGCTTAGTAAGCTCGTATGGTAATAAACTCAACTTATCGAATAAACACTGATTAAGTATTTACATATTTTATAATGTTACTCAATGCTTTCACCTTTATACCATGAATCCATTCACATAGTTAACCAAGAGTTTCACATGTTTATTCATATCATTGTTCATATAGATCTACCACATTCTTACGAATTCATTCCCATTTGCATGTACATAAGCAAATATATATATTTATATATGTAACTTTATTCAATCTAATATCCATCACATTTTATTTAGTAAATATAAATCATGTTAAATATCATCAAATAACGGTATTTCGCACACCATGTACCATATGTATATTTAGTTAAAATAAATATAAATCATATCTCACATATCATTCAATTCATACCTCATTATAGCCAAATAAAAACATATTAGCATAAAACATAGTTATACATAAATCTTTCTCATTTCATATACATGATACACTATGAACTCACCAAATTACCTTCATTTCATATATAGGATCTATACTTATATGTATTACTTAATTCGATTGTACTTCCATTCTCGTCTTGACTATGTCCGTTGAACCATTCGGAATTGCTAAGGATACTTGGAAATCTCGTATAACTCATACAATGCCATATCCCAAATATGGTCTTACATGTTATAGTCTATCGATGCCAATAGCCTAGCTATAGTCTTACACGAATCTCATATCGATGCCAATGTCCCAGACATCGTCTTACACGAATCTCATCTCAGTAACCCTAATGTCATGACATTTGTATCCTATATTATCCTAAGGTTCGTACGAGACTTTCAGACGCCGTAACTCTGTCAATTTCAGCTCGTAATCGTGACCATCTAGCATTCAATTCAATTCAAAAATAAATAAGCATTTATAACACAATTTAAGCACGTTTGTTAGCATACGAACTTACCTCATTCGTTGTAACGACAAATTAGGTCGACGAATCCAATACTTTTTTTCCCCTGTTCTGGATTCGACTCTCATTTCATTTTTTTCATTCTATATAATAACAAATTTTACTTATTTAATCATTAATTCATCCAATTCAACAAAATTTACACATTTTTGAAAAATTACACTTTTGCCCCTATTATTTCACATTTTTGCAATTTAGTCCTTATCACATAAAATTACAATTTCATGCAATTTCATCCTACCCATGCTTAGCCGAATTCTTCTTATTGCCTTAGCAACCCACATTTTCCAAATAATCACACTTTTAACCATAATTTCAATATTTCACAATTTAATCCCTAATTTGCATTTTCATCAAAAATCACTTTATAAAATATGAAAATCTAATATCAAATATTCATATTTTACCATTAAACATCAAAGAACACATAAACTCATCAATGGCAGGTATCAAAATCTTGAACAGTTTTGAAATCGAAGACATGGGCTAGCTAATACTAGTTGTAAAGATCACAAAAACATAAAAATTATCAAAAACCGAGTCAAAATGGACTTACAATTGAAACACGCATGAACCAAATGCTCAAAGCCACTCATCCTTTTCTTTTGATATTTGACTATGGAGAAAGATGATAGCATAAAAAAATGGTTTTTATTTTATTTAATTAAACTTTATTTAACATTTTACTACTTTGCCATTAAAATAAATTCATATTTACACAAATGTCAAACCAAATTTCATCCACTAACTCACAATTGGGCTAATTATCACATAAGGACCTTTACTTTAATATTCTATAGCTATTTGACACCTTTAGCTTATAGAACACAACTTTTATACTTTACAAGAATTATTCTTTTTTACTGAATCAAACACTTAAACGGTAAAATTTCTTTATGGAGCTTTCACATAATTAATCTATCAAGCTGTAGAACTTATTATAATAATAAAATAAATATTTTGACTTCGAATTTATGGTCCAAAAACCACTTTTCTAATTTGACCCAAAAAATGGGTTGTTACACCAAACTTCTCAACAACATGGCTAAAATTTTAAAACCAAGCCCAAAGACTCTGTTTCAAGCCATATAAGGATTTTTGCAGACGACATACTTTCCCATACTCCCCCTAAGCAACAAAACCAGGTGGTGGCTCCATATATATCTCTTATTGAATATCACTATGAAGAAAGGCATTTTTTATATCGAATTGATGTAGAGGCCAGTTTTGAGTTGTTGCAATGAAGATAAACAACCTGACATAAGCAAGTTTAGCAATAAGAGAAAAGGTGTCATGATAGTCCACTCTATAAGCCTGATCATATCCTTTAGCAATAATCCTAGATTTCAATCGAGAAATGAAGCCATCAAGATTAATTTTGACAATAAACACCCATTTACACCTAATAGCCTGTTTACCAGCAGGCAAGGTACTGACTTGCTATCAAATATAGTAGTCAATTTGGGTTAATTCCTCACTTAAGGAGCTTGTTTTCTAAGCAATTTAGGATTTTAATTTACATTTTTATTAATTAGCCCTTAGGATAGAAAGTTAATAAAAATTAGTGTTTTTAACATATTTTGTAGGTTATGTGACCCAATAGACTGACATAGGCCTTAGGTGGTGCTAATATGTTCAATTCAATGTCTACTATGATGATATAAAGGCCTAATTGATGTGGAAGCAAGGATCGAGTGATGCACAAGGTTTCCAAACCATAAAAGTACCAAAGGAACGGCATTAGGCTAAAGTTGCATGTAGTGTAGTACCACGCAAGGGGTGTGACGTGACATAAGGCCGACGTGCTGCCCAAGCTTATCAAGGATATTTTTGTTTGCATAATCAAACTGATTCAAAGACCTAGGACGTGCTAAAGACCTAATTTGGGATGCCAAAACCTATATAAATAAGACATTGAGGGTTTGATGTAACTAAGTCGTCGTAGACGCCTTCAAAAGCCCTAGTAGTTTAGAAGTAGATTTAGTTTATTTTCTTTTCGGCTTTTCAATACTTTCTTGTTTTCCTCTTGAAATCAATTTTGATTCAAGAGTTTACTTGTATTATTCTAGTATTTCAGTTTATGTTATTTTCCATTCATTTTATTTCTTTACACTAATCAAGAGATTTACTACTTTGTTCCCCATTCAATTTCAATCCACGATTCTTCAAATCTCTTTTCTTATCTGAACCTATCATATTTCTCACATGGTTTACTCAATTGGAGTTGAGATTATGAATAACATGAGCTGCTAAATCCCTTAGGGAAGATTAATGAGTGAATGATGATGTGATTAATAGAGGATTTAGGGTTTCTTAAGATGGATTAGTTGGTATAAATTATGTGTTCTTAAACTATTAGGACTAACAACCCTAATAAGTTATCCTAGGCTAGACGAGGTTGGGAGAAAAGTCAAACTAAGTAAATCATAATTTATCCTGGTTGAGAAAGTAAGGTTAGGAGATAAGAAAGTATCAACCATTAGATTAGTTAATTAGAGGCTGAGAGGTAATCATTGATTAATCAAGGGCTAATCCACTCTAAAACTCTAATATGAAGTTAGGTACAAACCCTGAAGTGAGTTAATCTTCCTATTGGTTTATTGATTTATTTTGATTGTTTATTTTTCTTTATTTATTTTTTAGTAATTTATTTATTTTTATCTCTTCAATATTATTTTCTAGTTTATTGTAATGTAGGAACTAATTACTACTACTTAGACTTGCTACTATAAAATGTTTTCATTATTCATTTCATCCTCCCTTGGGTACGATCCTTGGAATACTTCCAAGTATTTCATTGTACAACTATATTACAATTTGACTTGTGCACTTGTGGACACATCCATTCTTAATTCTTATATTTTTGGTGTCATATTTAAACTATAAACAATAGTACCTTTATAGGCAGTCAAGTTGTTGCCACTGTTGTTGGAGAGATTTCAACAATAAATTTTGAAAATAATTTTTACAATTAATAAGATAAGTAGGAATGTTAGGACCTATAGATACAATTTTTCATTTTTTTTAGTTATTTTTATTCAATATCTTTTCAAGTCCTCAGGCGCAACCGTCTCGCAATGGATAACAATCCACCCACGGTTATAAATTTACCCCGGGAAAATTTGTTATTTGAGGAGCCATGAGAGAAGCAAGGAAATAATTGGGAAGAAGTCCCAATGGCTCAGTGGACGTTACATAAGTATGCCCTACCTACCTTAGACATGGTACGAGGAAGCATGTAAAGGCTGATAATCAACGGAAACAATTTCAAACTAAAAACAGACACAATACAGATGATCCAAAACACACTATAGTTAGAAGGGAACATGATTGGAGACCCGAATCAACACTTGAAGTAGTTCCTTCAACTGTGAGATACCTTCAAAACAAAGGGGTATCCGATGATGTCCTGCGTCTCTGATTATTCCCGTTCTCACTATGTGATAACGCAGATGATTGGTCAGACTTGTTACAACCGAGTTCCATCACCATATGGAGCAATTTAGCGAAAAGTTTTCTTTACAAATTTTTCCCAATTAGTAGAACCATACAGCTGAGGTGAGAAATGTCAATTTTAAAAAAAATTGAAAAAGAATCTCTGTACGAGACATGGGAGCATTTCAAAAATTCCCACACCATGGACTACAAGTGTGGCTTCAAATCTAAATTTTCTATAATGGCATTCACGACCATATAAAATTGAGCTTAAATGGAGCACCCGGAGGGTCTCTCATGTTCCATATGTATGAACGAGCGTACAAAATCATTTAACATATGGCTATGAACTTGTACATATAGCCCATTGAGAGGTTTATGTACAAATCTAAGACATCAACGATGAAAGCTGTGAAGGAAGAGAAGTTCGAACGAATCTTAGAGAAGCTCAACACAGTTTGGAGCCACCTGTCAAGCTAACTAAAACGGAGCCTTGCTCTAAAAACCAACCGAATGTGGCAGGCTACGTAAATAACAGGGGTCGAGATCCTTATTCAAATACCTACAATCTTAGTTGGAAAGCTCACCTGATCCTCAAGTGGGGAGGTAACCAAGGATTTGTAACCCAAGCTCAAACTCGATTGAATCCTCCTTATTAACCTCCATCATTGCAACAACGATAAGGAGGTTACCTCCCCTTATAAACCTCCACCACCGATACCAATCCAGGGTATTATCTATTACTTGATGGAGGGCTGTGATGAGTGGACTTGCCAAGCCAACTTCAAGGTGCCATTGAAATTTCCATCATGTTCCCAATGACCAAGATGTAGATGCAATTTATTTGCACCCGCCTAGCGCTGAACCATAATACCTCTAATGTTACCACTTATTGAGTGGTCATGCTTTACTCTTGCAAAGAGATGGAATTTGTATAGGCCATTGGATCTATAAGGAGATGCTCAAGTGCATTCAAAATTGGAAATAAAGTACATACTTCCCGTATCTGAACATCGTTTTATGTCACCGAGTCGACGTCCCTATGTCACTGGTCGAGCCATTCATAAGACCCACTAGGAGCATGATCAGGGATAACTTGTACGACCAATTCATCGATCTCTAGCACAAACAAAATCGGAATAAGAAGCTCAGAACTAAACATAGGAGAAAAACTTAGGGCCCGACGAAGAGGAAAGGGAAGTACACACGTAGTGGATGATGGGTCTCACAGATATGCCGATATCGAGGTGGCAAACTTGATGGATACAGGATAGGGGGATATTTTGATTCGTATTGCAGAACAGAATGGGTGGCCCATACCAGCAGAACTTCTTGACATGTTCGAGAGGTTTCCATCACCAAGCGAGGAGGGCACGGATGATAAGTATGAGGATGAAAATGAGGAGGAGAGCCATATCGGACCATCGGACTATGAGCGGGCATTTTTCCTAAACTGCTCATCGACAAAGGGTGTGGTGATCTACGACTCGAGGTAGCAGAGCCTGGCCCAAACTTTGACAAGACAGGTTACAAAAGTGTCAGCGGGGTGCAATAGGGGCTGTAACGCCCCAAAATTTATATTTTTGATTCTGTTAGAATGTGACACAATTGTGTATCTGCTTCAGTGGTTAAGTGTTTTCGGTGTGTGTGGGTGGTCTCAAGTTCAAGCACTAGCTTGGGAAAATTTTGGTATTTTTCTGAAGTAAGCCTATTACGTGAGCAATGGGCTTATATTTAAGTTCTTGTAATTTCATATCAGAATGGGCCAACTAGTCTGGTGGTTAAGTTGAGTGATGGATTGCTAAAAGTCTTGAGTTCGAATCTCTGCACGAGCGTTGGAATATTTTTTTGCTCGTTTGACCAAGAGAGTTTTGGTCAAACAGAAATTCTGATGGAGTTGTCTAGTGGGAGTAGTAGGAGGAAAACTAGGGATTGGGATCATTTTGTTAGTTTTCCCAAAAATTTCAGTTTCTCCAAAAGTCTCTAACATCCTTCTCATTTTTCTTCTTTTATCTTCTCTACCGAACTTCTGTTTCTTTTCTTCCTCTTCTTTAGTATACTCTTTGATGTGCACGATAAGTTGTATATTTATGATTGATCGTACTTGAAAACTAACTATTATCATGATAAAGGCAAGCGTACCTATCGAATACTAGTATAGCTTATAGCAAGACCGGAATGTCGAACCCACAGGAAGTAAAAGTACTAGTATTAACCTTATTTTTATTATCTAGCCTAAAAATAAGGGGATATGCTTTATCTAAACTGATTAACTAAACTAAGAATGCACAGGAAGTAAATTGGAGAAATACTTTTGGGAAAACTGATTGATTTAGACAATACCTAAGGAAGAATCCACCTAGACTTCACTTGTTATTTGACTCTAAATTAGACAATTTATTCACTTAACTCGATCCGTATAAATCCCTAATTTATATTATTATCTCTCTCGAGACTAACAACGTCTAACCCTAGGTTGATTAATTGAAATCTCTTTCTAATTAAAACCCCTAGTGTTGTATTAACTCGATCTATGGATTCCTTATTAGGTTTGACCCTAATCCGGCATATTTATGTCGCCCTATGTCTAGGGGTGCAATCAACTCCGCTTAATTATGCTAGATCTACTGTTAGAGAGGAACTTTTGCTCCTCTGAATAAGCACATCAATACTTGAATCAATATCCTGGAATATTAAAGTAAGAATTAAGAGCACATAACTAAGAACAAATCAAGTATTTATTATATAATTTAGAAAATAGTAACAAGATCCATCTTAGGCTTCATCCCCCTTAGGTATTTAAAGGACTTAGTTCATATGTGTAAAAGAAAACATCACAGAAGAATAATAATAACAAAACATAAAGACACCCAAAAACCCCTGAAGGAAATTGAAGGGAGATCTTCAGTCTTGAAGGAGAATCCGGCTTCTGAGATGGATCAATCGTCTTTCTTCGAGCAATTCCTTGCCTCCTACTCCGTATGTCCCCTTTAGGTGCCTTCTAGGGTGTTTATATAGACTTTAGAATGCTCCAAAACCCTCAAAAGTGGCCTTTTCTGAGTAGAACTAGACTTGGGCTCAACCAGGACACGCCCGTGTGGGGTGGCTTAAGCCGTGTTAGATTCTGCTAAATAGACACGGACGTGTGGTCTACCCGTGTGAGGAAGTCCCGGTAGTGTTAATTTCTCACGTTGACCCATTTTCTCCGTTTTTGGCCCGTTTCTCGCTCTTATTACTCTTCTATGCTCACCTAAGTATAAAGCATGAAATTAAAGGATTAGGAGCATTAAATTTCAAAATCTAATGATAATTCATCCAAAAATATGCTTAAGCATGGGATAAAATATGTATAAATTACGACATATCACTCTTTTTTTTTGCATTCTTTCAATTTGGTGTTTCCATCTGTTATTTTCATGTGTTTTGAAAAGTTGATTAAGTATGTTTTTGTTTTGGGTTAACAAATATGTTATTTATAGAGGCTTGATTTGGTATATAGGTGGGAGTTAAGGGACTGTGGTCGGCCAGTCGGTACTCTGGTGTATGGAATCGCTGTTCTTGCTCGATAGTAAGGGCTTCGTGAGACTTTAGGAAGTTTTCCTTCAGAATTTAGTTCCTTGGGAAATCCAAATAAGGGATTAACTGAGTGATATTGTAGTCAATGTGTAGGTTCTAGAGGGCTCTTGGTTGCATTGCATCGTTTCAATACTAGGTGTGTACCCAAAAATACCGAAAATGAGAATCGACGAGAGCCAAAATTGCAAACTATCGATGCCACACGAGCGTATGGTCGCCCATGTGGTAGGCCTTGTGATGGAACACGGGCATGTGACTGACGAGCCAGGCCGTGCGTAGGTGACACAGCCGTGTGATGGATGGGCCAAGCTGTGTGATCCACACGGCCAAAGCCAATTTGGGCCGTGTAGGCCACACAAGCGTGTGGGATTCTGGACGAGGCAGTGTGATCCACACGGCCAAGGCTAATTTGGGTTGTGCTGAGATTGTTGGAGAGGGTCATTGGGTCCAATACTAGATCTAGGGGACGAGGGTAAGTTACGGAACAACTCCGGTCCAATAGGGCCAAGTTATTTAGGGGTGTCACTGGATTCACCCCTAACATGGCCCAGTACTGTATGGAGGCCACAGAGAGAATTATGGATAACTTGGACTTCAGCCTTGAGTAAAAGATGAAGGGGTTGTTGCTTTGCTTCGCGATAAGGCATACTAGTGGTGGCTGACTGTTAAGGAGGACACTCAGCCAAATCGATTGACATGGGATTTCTATAAGACTGTGTTCCAAGGAAAATATGTAAGAGCCAACTAGATTGATGCTAGGAGACGTGAGTTTCTAAATCTCACGCAGGGAGATCAAACAATGGCTGAGTTTGAGGCCGAATTTCTACGACTCAGCCGCTATGAGCGAGGCATGGTTGCGACTGAGTATGAGCGATGTGTTCACTTTGAGGATAGCCTTAGAGATAACCTGAGGATGTTGATAGCTCTGGAAAGGGAGTGTGAGTTTGCTGTGCTGGTTGAGAAGGCCAAGATTGCTGAGGATGTTAGGCGCACTGAGCGCTAGAACAAGGATAGTGAGAGGGGTAATAACAAGAGGGATTCAGAGCCCTCGAGTTCTATGATAAAGCCTAGGAAAAAGGCCAGATCTTATGGGCTGGTTAGAGTTGGGCCCCCTATTTCGCCTACAAGGATCTTGCCGTGTGGGTTATGTGGTAGACGCAATCCAGATGAATGTTAGAGGTCGATTGGGGCATGTTTGAGATGTGGGTCTATAGGGCACCGTGTTCGAGAGTGTCCACTAAGGGCTGATCAGATGCAAGCTCCAGATTCTGGTACTGCATAGCCGCCGAAGGTAGTTCAGCAGCCACCTAGGGGCCGTGGTCAGACTAGGGGTGGTAAGGGCATGGGCCATGGTCAAAGAGCACTAGGTAGAGGTGCTAGGCATACCGAGGCGAGGTAGTCTGCTTTGGTATATGCTACTTGTCACTAAGAGGACCGAGATACTCCAGACGTCATTACGGGTACATTCTTAATTTTTAATGTACCTTATCTTGCATTGATAGACATAGGCTATACTCATTCCTATGCAGCTAGCACTGTGTCTGAAACGTTAGGGATTCCAATTGAGAATACTTGTAGTGAGAAGACTATTGTGGCTCCCTTGGGGCAATCTATCCTAGTCAGTAAATTGTATAGAAATGTTCTATTAGAGGTTCAAGGGACAGTATTTCTGGCTAATCTGATGAAGCTTCCGTTTGGGGAGTTCGATTTGATTCTGGGTATGGATTGGTTAGTCAAACATTGGGTGAGTCTCAACTGCACGACTAAGAGGGTCAATTTGAGAATCGATGGGGACGGCGAGGTGGTTATGATTGGGGAACAATAAGATTATTTGTCTAATGTGATTTTGACGTTGGTAGCGGAAAGTTGGTTCGAAAAGGGTGTGAGGCATATCTAGCCTATGTAAGTGTTTCGAAATCTAGGAACTCTTCGATTAAGGACATTAAAACTGTTAGTGATAGTTTGAATGTTTTTCCTGAAGAGCTACTGTGTTTGCCTTCGAGCCGAGAGGTGAATTTTGGAATTGAACTTATTTTGGGTGCAGCTCTAGTGCCTATCACCCCTAACAGCATGGCGCCGAAGGAGCTTATGGAGCTTAAGGCTTAGATTCAGGAGTTGTTGGATCGTGGGTTTATTAGCCTCAGTATGTCTCCGTAGGGAGCACCTATTTTGTTTATAAAGAAGAAAGATGAGACAATGAGGATGTGTATCGATTTAACAAGCTGACGATCAAGAAAAAATACCCACTTTCGAGGATTGATGATCTATTCGATCAGTTCAGAGGGGCTCCGGTGTTCTTCAAGATTGATCTATGTTTGGGTTATCACCAGTTGAAGGTTAAAGAGGCCGAAGTATATAAAACGACATTTAGGACTCGTTATGGTCACTACGAGTTCCTAGTGATGCCCTTTGGTTTGACTAATGCACCAACGGCTTTTATGGACTTGATAAATCGAGTGTTCTGGCCCTATCTGGATCAGTTAGTGGTGGTATTCATTGATGATATCTTGGTATATTCTAAGACTAATGATGAACACGATGTGCATCTAAGGGTGGTACTATAGATTCTTCGTGAGAAATAGTTTTATGCAAAGTTTAGCAAGTGTGAGTTCTGGCTTCGAGAAATATCGTTTTTGGGGCATGTAGTTTCCACTGAGGGCATACGAGTAGACCCTCGTAAGGTTGAGGCAGTATTAGATTGGAAACAGCCGAAGAATATGTCTCAGATCCGTAACTTTCTGGGTTTAGCGGGGTATTATCAAAGTTTTGTGGTAGGGTTCTCCTTGATCGCAGCTCCGTTGACTAAGCTTGTGCGTAAGGGAGTTCCTTTTGTCTGGACTGATGTGCAACAAAAGAGCTTTGAAAAGCTAAAGACTATTTTGACTCAGGCTCCGGTTCTGATACAGCCTGAGCCTGGTAAAGACTTTGTGGTTTACAACGATGCTTCACATGTCGGGTTGGGATGTGTATTGATGTAAGACGGTAAGGTGGTAGCGTATGCATCTCATCATATTAAAACTCACGAAGCAAACTATCCGTCTAATGATTTAGAGTTGGCTGCGGTTGTGTTCACCTTGAAAATCTGGAGGCACTATTTGTATGGTGAAAAGTGTGTTATCTACACCGATCACAAAAGCCTCAAGTATCTCCTTACTCAAAAGGAGTTAAATATTAGGCAGCGTAAATGGGTTGAGCTGCTAAAGATTATGATTGTACCATTGAGTATCATCCTGGTAAGGCCAATGTGGTGGCCGATGCATTGGGTCATAGGACTATGACCGATCTAAGAGCGATGTTCACTCGGCTTAGCCTATTCGATGACGGAGGTCTGTTAGCAGAACTTCAAGTTAAGCCGACATGGATTGAGCAGGTTCGACGCAAACAGTTAGGGGATAAGTCTCTTGAGTTGCGCTTTCGTCAGGTTGAGAGTGGTGATACTATTGATTTTGGGATAAACAGTGATTGGGTACTTTGTTTTTGCGGTCGGATTTGTGTACCGAGTGATGAGGATTTAAGACGGTCGATTTTGAGGGAGGCGCATAGTAACAATTATGCTATGCATCCTGGTGGGAACAAAATGTATCGAGATCTTCGAGAGTTGTACTGATGGCCAAGGTTGAAGCATGAGATTACTGATTTTATGGCTTGTTGTTTGACTTGTCAGCAGGTGAAGCCTGAGCATCAGTTACCTTATGGTTTGCTACAACTGGTTAAGATTCCGTTATGGAAATAGGAGCAAGTAAGGATGGACTTCATTAGTGGGTTGCCTTAAACACCCACTAAGAAGGATTCTGTCTGGGTCATCGTGGATCAATTGACCAAATCTGCACACTTCATTCTGGTTAGAACAGACTTCTTTCTTCAGAAGTTGGTTAAACTTTATATCTCTGAGATAGTAAGACTACATGGGGTACCTGTCTCGATCATTTCTGATAGGGATCCTCACTTAACGTCTCGGTTCTGGAAAAAGCTATATGAGGCTCTGGGTGCAAGGTTAGACCTCAGTACTATGTTTCATCCTTAAATGATGATCAATTTGAAAGGGTGATTCAAATACTGGAGGATATGTTGAGGAGCTGCGTTATTGATTTCCGAGGCAGTTGGGAGGACTATCTACCATTAGTGGAGTTTGCCTACAATAATAGCTTCAAGTCTAGCATTCAGCTGGCACCTTACGAGGCACTGTATGGCCATAAGTGTCAGACTCCTTTGTGTTGGATTGAGTTGGGCAAGGGGCGTGTTTTGAGTCCTAAGTTAGTTTTTGAGAATGAGGATAAGGTCAGACTGATTCGGGATCGTCTGAAAGCAGCTTCTGACAAGCAGAAGTCTTATGTTGATCTGAACTATCGCGAGATCGAGTATTCTGTGGGGGACTTTGTGTTTCTAAAGGTCTCACCATGAAAGAAGGTTTTGAGGTTCGATCGCAAGGGCAAGTTGAGTCCTAGGTTTATTGGGTCGTATCGAATTTTGAAACGAGTGAGACCGATCACTTATTAGTTGGAGCTACCTACAGAATTAGATCGCATTCATGATGTGTTCCACGTCTAAATGTTGAGGCACTACCGCTTTGATCCCACACATGTTTTCCCTGTTGAGGAGATTGAGGTTCGGCCAGATCTAACCTTCGAGGAGGAGGTGGTTCAGATTCTAGATCGCGATGTTAAGGTTCTAAGAAGGAAATCTATTCCACTAGTGAAGGTGTCGTGGCGGAACCATATCCCTGATGAGGCTACGTGGGAGCCTGAGGATGCGATGCGTCAGCAATATCCTCACCTGTTTTGATTAGGTAAATTTCGAGGACGAAATTTTCTTTTAGGGGGTAGAGTTGTAACGCCCCAAAATTGATATTTTTGATTATGTTAGAATGTGACACAACTGTGTATCTGCTTCAGTGGTTAAGTGTTCTGGGTGTGTGGGATCTCCCAAGTTCAAACCCTAGCTTGGGCAAATTTTGGTATTTTTTTTGAAGTAAACCTGTTACATGAGCAGTGGGCTTATGTTTAAGTTCTTGTAATTTCATATCAGAATAGGCCTGCTGGTCTGGTGGTTAAGTTGAGTGATGGATTGCTAAAGGTTTTGAGTTCGAATCTCTGCATGAGCGTAGGATTATATTTTTACTCATTTGACCGAGAGAGTTTTGGTCAAACAAAACTTCTGATGGAGTTGTGTAGTGTGAGTAGTGGAAGGAAAACTAGAGATTAGGATCATTTTGTTAGTTTTTCCCAAAAATTTCAATTTCTCCAAAAGTCTCTGACATCCTTCCCGTTTTTCTTATTTTCTCTTCTCTACCATACTTCTGTTTCTTTTCTTCCTCTTCTTTAGTATACTCTTTTTTTTTTGCATCCTTTCAATTTGGCTTTTCCATATGTCTTTTTTGTGTGTTTCGATAAGTTGATTAAGTATGTTTTTGTTTTGGGTTAATGGTTATGATGTTAATGGAGGCTTGTTTTGGTATGTAGGTGAGAGTTAAGGGACAGTGGTTGGCCTGTCGGTACTCTGATGTATGGAATCGTTGTTCTTGCTCGGAGGTAAGGGCTTCATGAGACTTTAGGAAGTGTTCATTCCAAATTTAGTTGATTGGAAAATCAAAATAAGGGATTAACTGAGTGATATTGTGGTCGATTTGTAGGTTCTGGTGGGCTCGTGGTTGCGTTGCATCGTTTCAGTACCGAGTGTGTCCCCGAAAATACAGAAAATAAGAATCGACGAAAGCCAAAATTACAAACTATCGACACCACACGAGCATGTGGTCACCCATGTGGTAGGCCGAGTGACGGAACACGGGCGTGTGACCTACGAGCTAGGCTGTACACCGTGTGATGGCTTGGCCAGGCCATGTGATCTACACGGCCAAAGTCAATATGGGTCGTATAGGCCACACAGGCATGTGGGCCCACACGGGCGTGTGAGATTCTAGACGAGGCCGTGTGATCCACACGGCCAAGGCCAATTTTGTGCCGTGTGGGCCACATGGGTGTGTGAGCCTATTTTTTGAAATATTCTGTAAGGTTGCACAAGTCGCCCTAGTCAACTGTGGACCTTCTGTAGGGTCGGTAAGCTTTACTTAGACCCCTTCTTATGTGACCTGATTGTATGAGTTCTGACTAATCATGAATTATGATATCCGATTGTAAGAATTATGATTGCATAATGGTATGACATCTTATGTATGTTGCATTGCATCGAGGTGGGTTATTGATTTCTAGAAGAAGTGTCTTAAAGGCTATTAAGTTTGATATTTGGCAGCTCAGCTGCATAAATCTGATTATGTGCTGCATTTCGGTACAGAATGGTGTGTAGGGCTGGGTGGGTCGATTTAATCCTCACATGGTGTGTAAGGTTGGACGGAGATGGTGTGTAGAAGCTGGTGGGTAAGATTCTGTTTATATGCATTTGCATTCTGTATCTGATACGGGCTAAGGCCCTAATAAAAGTCTGAGACTGTATCTGAATGGGCTTAGGCCCAAACTGTATTGTGACATATATCTGTATGCATATTTTCTGTTGAGGTTGCACACTAAGTTTACGAAAATTCACCCTATCTGTTTCATCTGTACAGGTAATCCCCAGACTTGACGGATCGGCACAGCGAAGGACTCGACAGTGGACACACGTACACTTTTAAGACTGTTTTGTTATCTTTACAATTTAATTCTTAATTTAAGGTTTTGATGTAATTTTGGATTGGACTTGGACTATTTGGTTTTAAATTTTGGTTTGGTTTGTTTCACGATTTTAATATTGATAAGCATGATTAAACCTGATTTTCACTAAGGGTCAAACGGTTTTCTAAAAATAAGAGTTTTCTAAAGCTTCCGCTAAAATATGCTTTTCATAACACGAAATACGTGACTGATATCGAATTAAGATAAAGACTAATTAACTAGAATGGTTTTAACTCAACAAACATGTTTTCAAATTTCATTCCATGTGATATCGCTAGATTCGGTCGTACCATCTAGGCCGAGTTTAGGGTGTTACATTTAGTGGTATCAGAGCCAGGTTCAAAACTTGACTATAAAATTTTAGGTTCTAAACTAGGTTTTAAAGAATTACTTTCAACTATTTTCAAATACTCTCTTTAAGTATGTGGTCCACTGAGTCTCCGGCACCAATCCTGTAAGTTTTCTGAAACTTATACTATTTTTTTCGAAATATTGTAGATAGTATATTCTGAAACTACTATAGGTAGTAAATCATACTGAAAACACTCTAGTTAGTGTATACTGAAAACTGTAGTAAAATTGTGACTTACGAAAACAAACTCTAAACTTTTGATATTATGTTGCATAAAATATCTACTAATAAATATCAAAACTCTAACTGATTCATAAAACTGTTAATGTAGATAAACTTCGAATCTAGAATGAGCAAACGTGGTACTCGCGGTAGAGGCTGAGGTAGAGGCCGTAGAAGGGCTCGAGCTAAGTCCTCTTTCATATATAATATACCGTATCTAGATACGAGTGAGACATCGGTTTTGCTTGCAACTGAGACTGGGTCTTAGAGTCATTCGGCTGGGGACAACCCACTATTCCAGGACATGTTGAGATTGTTGGAGAGGATTGCTAGATCCAATACTGGATCTGGGGGCCGAGGGTCGGTTACCGAATGACTCTAGTCCAACGGGGCCAAGTTATTTAAGGGTGTCCTTGGAGTCACCCCTAACATAGCCCAGTACTAGATGGAGGCCACGAAGAGAATTATGGATGATCTGGAGTTCAGCCCTGAGTAAAAGCTAAAAGGGGTTGTTTCTTTGCTTCGTGATAAGGCATACCAGTGGTGGCTGACTGTTAAGGAGGGCACTCAGCTAGATCGATTGGCATGGGATTTCTATAAGACTGCGCTCCAATGAAAATATGTAGTAGCCAACTACATTGATGCTAGGAGACGTGAGTTTCTGAATCTCACGCAGGGAGATTGAACAGTGGCCAAGTATAAGGTCGAATTTCTACGACCCAGCCGCTATGCGCGAGGTATGGTTGCGACTAAGTATGAGCAATGTGTTCGCTTTGAGGATGGCCCAAGAGATAACCTGAGGGTGTTGATAGCTCCGCCAAGGGAGCGTGAGTTTGTTGTGCTAGTCGAGAAGGCCAAGATTGCTGAGGATGTTACGCACACTGAGCGCTAGAACAGGGATCGCGAGAGGGGTAAGAACAAGAGGGATTCGGAGCCCTCGAGTTCTGTGACGAGGCCTAGAAAAAAGGGCAAATCTGATGGGTCGGTTAGATTTAGGCCCCCTGTTGCACCTACAGGGATCTTGTCGTGTGGGTTATGTGGTAGACGCCATCCAGGCGAATGTTGGAGGTCGACTGGGGTATGTTTCAGATGTGGGTCAACAGGGCACCGTGTTCGAGAGTATCCGCTGAGGGCCGATCAGATACAAGCTCTGGGCTCTGGTACTGCGCAGTTGCCAAGGGTAGTTCAGTAGGGGCCGTATTCACACTAAGGGTGGTAACGGTATGGGCCGTGGTCAAAGAGCACCGAGTAGAGGTGCTAAGCATACCGAGGGGAGGCAGTCCACTTTGGTTTCTGCTGTTTGTCGCCGAGAAGACCGAGATGCTCCAAACGTCATTACGGGTACGTTTTTAATTTTTAATGTACTTTATCTTACATTGATATACATAGGCTCTACTCATTCCTATGTAGCTAGCACTGTGTCTGAAACGTTAGGGATTCAGATTGAGAATACTTCCAGTAAGATGACTATTGTGAGTCCCTTGGGGCAATCTATCTAAGTCAGTAAATTGTATAGAGATGTTCCGTTAGAGGTTCAAGGGACAATATTTCTGGCTGATCTGATAGAGCTTCTGTTTGGGGAGTTCAATTTGATTTTGGGTATAGATTGGTTGGTCAAACATCGGGTGAGTCTCAACTATGCGACTAAGAAGGTCATTTTGAAAATCGAGGGGGACGACGAGGTGGTTGTAATTGGGGAACGACGAGATTATTTATGTAATGTGATTTCGACGTTGGTAGCAGAAAAGTTGGTTCGGAAAGGGTGTGAGGCATATCTAGCCTATGTGAGTGTTTCGAAATCTAAAGACTTTTCGGTTAAGGACATTAGAACTGTAAGTGATTTTTCAGATGTTTTTCCTAAAGAGCTACCGAGTTTACCTGCGAGCCGAGAGGTGGATTTTGGAATTGAACTTATTTCGAGTGCAGCTCTGGTGCCTATTGCCCTCTACCGCATGACACCGAATGAGCTTACCGAACTTAAGTCTCATATTCAGGAGTCGTTGGATCGTGGGTTTATTCGTCCCAGTGTGTCTCTGTGGAGAGTACCTGTTTTGTTTGTGAAGAAAAAAGATGGGACAATGAGGATGTGTATCGATTATCAATAGTTGAACAAGCTGACGATCAAGAATAAGTACCCACTTTCGAGGATTGATGATCTATTTGATCAGTTCAGAAGGGCTTCCGTATTCTCCAAGATTGATTTACGTTCGAGTTATCACCAGTTGAGGGTTAAGGAGGCCGATGTGTATAAGACGGCCTTTAGGACTCGTTATGGTCACTACGAGTTCCTAGTGATGCCTTTTGGTTTGACTAATGCACCAATGACTTTTATGGACTTGATGAACTGAGTGTTCCAACCCTGTTTGGATCATTTTGTGGTGGTATTCATCGATGATATCTTGGTATATTCTAAGACTGATGATGAACACGATGTGCATCTAAGGATGGTACTATAGATTCTTCATGAGAAACATTTGTTTGCAAAGTTCAGCAAGTGTGAGTTTTGGCTTCGAGAATATCATTTTTGGGGCATGAAGTTTCCACTGAGGGGATATGAGTAGACCCTCGTAAGGTTGAGGCAGTATTGGATTGGAAACAGTCGAAGAATATGTCTGAGATCCGCAGCTTCTAGGGTTAGCGAGGTATTATCGAAGTTTTGTGGAAGGGTTCTCCTTGATCGCAACTTCGTTGACTAAGCTTCTACGTAAGGGAGTCCCTTTCGTCTGGACTGATGTGCAACAAGAGAGCTTTGAAAAGCTCAAGACTGTTCTGACTTAGGCTTTGATTCTGATACAGCCTGAGCCCGGTAAAGACTTTGTGGTTTACAGTGATGCTTCACATGTCAGTTTGAGATGTGTATTGATGCAGGATTGTAAGGTGGTAGTGTATGCATCTCGTCAACTCCAAACTCATGAAGCAAACTATCCAATGCATGATTTAGAGTTGGCTGCAGTTTGTTCACCTTGAGAATCTGGAGGCACTATCTGTATGGTAAGAAGTGTGTTATCTACACCGATCACAAAAGCCTTAAGTATCTACTCACTCAGAAGGAGTTAAATCTTAGGTAGCGTAGGTGGGTTGAGTTGCTTAAGGATTATGATTGTACCATTGAGTATCATCCTGGTAAGGCCAATGTGGTGGTCGATGCGTTGAGTCATAGGGCTTAGCCTATTCAACAACGGAGGTTTGTAAGCAGAACTTCAGGTTAAACCGACATGGATTGAGCAGGTTCGAGGTAAATAGTTCGGGATAAGTCTCTTGAGTTGGACTTTCGTTAGGTTGAGAGTGGTGATACTACTGATTTTGGGATAAACAGTGATGGGGTAATTTGTTTCCGCAGTCGAATTTCTGTACCAAGTGATAAGGATTTAAGACAGTCAATTTTGAGGGAGGCACATAGTAGCCATTATGCTATGCATCATGGTGGGAACAAAATGTACCGAGATCTTTGAAAGTTGTACTAATGGCCAGGGTTGAAGCATGAGGATACTGATTTCTTGGCTCACTGTTTGACTTGTCAGTAGGTGAAGCCTAAGCATCAGTTACCTTAGGGTTTGCTACAGTCAGTTAAGATTCTGTTATAGAAATAGGAGCAAGTAACAATGGACATCGTTAGTGGGTTACCTTTAACACCCACTAAGAAGGATTCTGTCTGGGTTATCGTGGATCGATTGACCAAATCTACGCACTTTATTCCGGTTAGGACAGACTTCTCTCTTCAGAAGTTGGCTAAACTTTATGTCTCTGAGATAGTAAGACTACATGGGGTACCTGTCTCAATCATTTCTGATAGGGATCCTCCCTTAATGTCCCAGTTCTAAAAAAAGCTATATGAGGCTCTGGGTGCAAGGTTAGACCTCAGTACTGTGTTTCATCTTCAGACCGATGATCAATCTGAGAGGGTGATTCAGATACTGAAGGATATGTTGAGGAGCTGTGTTATTGATTTTCGAGGCAGTTAGGAGGACTATCTGCCATTAGCGGAGTTTGCCTACAATAATAGCTTCCAGTCTAGCATTCAGATGGCACCTTATAAGGCACTGTATGGTCGTAAGTGTCGCACTCCTTTGTGTTGGACTGAGTTGGGCGAGCGGTGTGTTCTGGGTCCTGAGTTAGTTTTTGAGACTAAGGATAAGGTCAGACTGACTCGGGATCATTTGAAAGCGGCTTCTGACAGGCTGAAGTCTTATGTTGATCTGACTTGTTGCGAGGTTGAGTATTCTGTGGGGGACTTTGTGTTTCTAAAGGTCCCGCCATGGAAGAAGGTTTTGAGGTTCGGTCGCAAGGGCAAGTTGAGTTCTAGGTTTATTGGGCAGTATCAGCTTTTTAAGCGAGTGAGACCGGCCGCTTATCAGTTGGAGCTACCGCCAGAATTAGATCGCATTCATGATGTGTTCCACGTCTCAATGTTGAGGTGCTACCGCTCTAATCCCACGCATGTTGTCCCTGTTGAGAAGATTGAGATTCGGCCAAATCTGACCTTTGAGGAGGAGCCGATTCCAATTCTGCATTGCGATGTTAAGGTTCTAAGGAGGAAATCTATTCCACTATTGAAGGTGTTGAAGCAGAATCATAGTACTGAGGAGGCTACATTGGAGCCTGAGAATGCGATGCGTCAGCAATATCCTCACCTGTTTTGATTAGGTAAATTTCGAGGATGAAATTTTCTTTTACGGGGTAGAGTTGTAACGCCCCAAAATTTATATTTTTGATTATGTTAGAATGTGACACAATTGTGTATCTGCTTCAGTGGTTAAGTGTTCTAGGTGTGTGTGGGAGGTCTCAAGTTCAAGCCCTAGCTTGGGAAAATTTTGGTATTTTTCTGAAGTAAGCCTGTTACGTGAGCAGTGGGCTTATATTTAAGTTCTTGTAATTTCATATCAGAACGGGCCTGCTGGTCTGGTGGTTAAGTTGAGTGATGGATTGTTAAAGGTCTTGAGTTCGAATCTCTGCACGAGCGTAGGAATATATTTTTACTCATTTGACCGGGAGAGTTTTGGTCAAACAAAAATCTAAGGGAGTTGTGTAGTGGGAGTAGTGGGACGAAAACTAGGGATTAGGATCATTTTGTTAGTTTTTCCCAAAAATTTCAGTTTCTCCAAAAGTCTCTGACGTCCTCCCCATTTTTCCTCTTTTCTTTTCTCTACCGTAATTCTATTTTTATTCTTCCTCTTCGTTAGTATAATTTTTTTGCATCCTTTCAATTTAGCATTTCTATCTATCGTTTCTGTGTGTTTCGGTAAGTTGATTATGTGACACCCCTAATTTGACCCTAGTCGAAAAGTGGTTTCGGGACCACAAAATCGAGTCATAAAAATAATTAACCGTCATAGTTGATGCTTATTATATGTATATATGCATGTGTGAAAATTTCATGTTTGAATTTTGTTAATTGTAAGTGAATTTTATTAAATAGGACTTATGTGAGAAAATTTAGAAATGTGCTAGGCAAATGTAAAGTGGCCTATTAATGTTTGTTATGAAAATGATGGGTTTGCATGTCAAATTACCCAAAATTAGAGCTAGTGGTCGGCCATGCTATGGGGTGAAACATGTTGGAAACATGTTGTGTTAGTGTGTACTCATTTCACGAGCTGCTCGTGTACTCATTTCGTATTATCTGATTAAGAATTTTATCAATCATTTTAATATTTCAGTGTTTATTACAGATGTCTTATGAATAATAGTAATTCAGAGTTTGAGCTTGTTTCCTTTTGCGGTAGCCTAGCTACAATCTCAGTCCACTTATCAGAGTTTCTATAGTTCCAGTGTTACCCTAACTAAAGTACCATGATAAGGTTTTGTAAAAGCATATAACAGATATTTCAGAAACAATCAGAAAGGCTCAGAAAACTTACAGACTTAGGCCGAAGATTCGGTGTGCCACCTTCTAAAAAACCTAATTTTAGAAAACCGATTTTAATCTTTAAAATCATCTATTTGTAAAGAGAAAATATTGGAAACATTCTCGAAAACAATTTATAATCAAGTTCCAAAAAAATGATTTTCGAAAACCTTTATTCAGTGTTTCTTTACAAACTCCTGTATTTAGACCCGTTCCACAGCAGAATTGTTGCCACTTGGCTCTGATACCACTAAATGTAACACCCTAAACCCGTCCTAGACGTTATGGCCAGATCTGATGTGTCACATGGACTTACGACTTAGCATGCATTCGCTGGTTTAAGTGATTGGGGTGGTCTTTGTAAAAATAGCGATTGAATGAAAAGCCTATTTATTAATCTTTAGGCTATCCATTTGTTGTGCTTGTTGAGTTTTGAAAACATTCATTAATTTTGAAAACCCGCGCAACCTAACACTAGCAATTTCGTCATAGTATAAATATAATCAGAAAATAAAACCATAGCGGAAAAAAGAAATTTAAATAGCGACCTTATTACAACTTAAAACCCAAAATTAAATCAGAATATAAAAATAATAAAAACAAACTAACTTAGAAAAACCAACTTTGTAGATGATGTGGCCACTCCGAATCCCTCACAGCTCCAAGCCCACTATGGTTGGGGATTTCCTGCAGAGATGAAAATAAAGGGTGAGTTCGGTAAACTCAGTGTGTAACATAACCCAACCATAGCCCAAAACAGATCAAACCTCAGAGTCAGACTTATCTGGGCCTTGGCCCAGTACAGAAATTAGAATGAAACCCATAGGCCCATAGCAGATACAGAACAAATATATCATGAATGCAAAAATCCCAACCCAGAGCCATCCATAACACCCCCGTACTAGCCTTACACCATGTGGGGAGACTACTCGACCCACCCAATGGCTACACACCACAGAAATTACAGCGAGGCTGCCAAATATTATGACAAAGTCACTAGATACAGATATTGTGGCTAGGCCACAGGACAGATATATATATGTGGCGAAGCCACCAGATTGCAGCGAGGCTGCCAGATATTGTGACGAAGTCACCAGAACAGATATATGTGGCAAGGCCACCAGATTACAGCGAGGATGCCAGAACGCTTCCTCCATCAATATAAACCCATACGTATACAGAAACAAAACATCATGCTTTTTAGAAAAAAATAACCCTAGGGGTAAAATCGTAATTTTGCATGCATAAGAGTATTTCAGTCATTATTACCTATTGCTAAGGTTTCATGCTCATTCTAACGTTTACCAAGTAATTAGAAGTACTTACCTCGTCTTTTTACCAAAGTGGGCCCGTTAGCCCATTGACCCGTTTTCGACCCATTAAGCCCAAAAATACCATTGTGCACGAAAATGCACACTCTGCACTCTAATCATCCAAATGCACCATATTCATTAACAACTATCTCATGAGCGCTCGCGCGCTCATACGCTCGCGAGTTCACAAAATACCAACGTTTCGGTATTTCATCTTTTACCGATTCAGTCTAAGGGAGGGTGTCGTTTACACACCTAGTTGATGACGATTGATGGCGATATCTCCCACGCGATAATCCTACAATCGATCACTAACACATTAGACTTACGGATTAATGATAACTAACATAAATCCACGTCAACTAACCCAATCATCACACAAGTTAGTCATTTACGCACGAGGGGCAAAATAGTCATTTTACCCTCTAAGGGTAAATCGGTAGTCCTACCCTACAGGGGTATTTTAGTATTTATACAACTTATCCACTTGGGCCTACGAACCCTTTGGGACTACATGGCCCATTTCAGCTCATCGCGGCCCAAAATAGCCGTCCTACTGCTAGAGTAATGAGAAATACACACCTGTTAGGAGACTGCAGTTAATCCGCGCTCCAAACACTCTTAGCTGACGCCCAACCCAAACGAGCACGTCACAAAGCGAAAGGGATCAGCCAAGAAGGGTATGCCTACTCTCCTCATGGTTTGCTCTATTTAAAGCCAGCTCTCTATCTACTCTTATGTTAGCTTTCCAATGTAGGATCCCTCCATCACCAGAGTTTAAAACCAACACCAACTCTTGCCGTCCCAACATAGCAAAATAATCAACCTTTGCGTGCCAAGGGATTCGAACCAAAGTCCTCTCACATGCCAACTCACGCCACCACCACTAGGCCATCAACTCATTTGTGTCATAAATCCAACACATTTTAAACTTTAAAGTGCACCTACTTGCTTCCAGATTTATTGAAAAGAAAAACCAAAATATATTGCAAGAGCCAAGACTTGAACCTTAGACCCCTTGCTTCCTCTATGGCGTCACTTCCTTGTCCCCTAAGTGGCGCCACCTTGCCACTACACCACACTCCTTTTTGTGTCATATTTTACCCCTTTACTCTTAAAAGCCCAAGCACCAATTGCATCACCTGTTCATAAAATTAAAATTCCGAAGACTACCACGGATTTAACTTAAGTTTAGGCCTTCCAAAGGCCCACTAACCTACTAAAATATATATTTTAACCAACCAAAACACACAAAAATTTTAAAAATCACAGAAACACAGAAAACCCAAAAATTGGGGCGTTACACAGAGAACGAGGAAGAAGACGATACTCAACCCCCAACCGCAAAGATGGCTAAAAACCAAGGCAATCAGCTATCTCCTGCAATTGCGGTTAATCAAAATCCTGCTCCACGCACTATGTATGATTATGCTAAACCTTCTTTAATAGGAACTGAATCGAGCATAATTAGACCTGATGTAGCTGCAAATACTTTTGAATTAAAACCTAACACTATTCAAATGATACAGCAATTTGTTCAGTTTGATGGTTTGCAGGATAAGGATCCCAATGCTCATTTAGCCAACTTCTTAGAACTATGCGATACATTTAAAATTAATGGTGTCTCTGATGATGCCATTCGTCTTTGGTTATTCCCTTTTTCATTAGGGAACAAAGCTAAACAGTGGTTGAACTCGTTACCACGAGGGTCAATTACTACTTGGGAACAAATGACCGAAAAATTTTTACTAAAATATTTTTCGCCGGCTAAAATGGCTAAATTACGTAATGATATCTCTTCTTTTGTGCAGATGGATTTAGAAACACTCTACGATGCATGGGAGAGACACAAGGACCTTTTGAGAAGGTGCCCTCACCATGGGTTACCGCTTTGGCTATAGATTCAAACGTTCCATAATGGCCTAAATCCTTCGACTCGACAAATGGTTGACGCAGCTGCTGGCGGAACCATCAATAATAAAACACCTGAAGATGACTATGAGTTTATAGAGGAGATGTCATTGAATAACTATCAATGGCAAGTCATGAGGACAAAGCGAACAAAAACAGCCGACGTTTATAATGTCGATTCGGTCACCATGCTCTCTAATCAAGTAGGACTCTTAAATAAAAAGATTGATGGTTTTCTTAGTTCTTCACAGGTTCACCCAGAAATGCAGTGCGAAGTAAGTAGAGGTGGAACAAGCCATTTGGAATACCAACCTTATGGCCACAACATGGATAACGAGCAATTAAACTACATGGGTAATAATCCTCGACCTCAAAACAATCCATATAGTAACACTTACAATGCAAGTTGGAGGAACCACCCCAATTACTCGTGGAGTGGTCAAGAAAATCAAAGACCACAACCACATCCAGGTTACCAACAACCACCCTACCAACAGGAAAAGAAGCCGAAGTTTGAAGAGATGCTCTCAAAGTTTATTTCAGTGTCAGACACTCATTTCCAGAACACTGAGACAGCACTTAAAAATTAACAAGCGTCGATCTAAGGGCTCGAAACTCAGATAGGCCAGCTTTCCAAACTAATTTCAGAAAGACCACTAGGAAGTTTACCTAGTAACACCAAATCAAAAGAGCATGTGAAAGCAGTTACGCTAAGGAGTGGGAAAGTGTTAACGGAAACTAAAAAGAAGCTAACACAAGAAGCTGTGATAAGCAAAAGGGGGGAAGAAAAACCCAAAAATAGTGACAAACTAGTGCCGAAGGAATATAAACCTCCAGTTTCATACCCAGCAAAATTGAAAAAAGACCGCATTGATGCACAATTCGGTAAGTTTCTTGAACTTTTTAAGCAATTTCATATCAACTTATCTTTTGAAGCCATCTCGCAGATGCCTACATACGCAAAATTTTTGAAAGAGTTTCTAACAAATATAGGAAATTCGAGGACTTGTCTATAGTAGAACTCAACGAGGAGTGCTCAGCCATACTCCAAAACAAGCTGCCAACCAAACTAAAAGATCTAGGGAGTTTTACTATCCCTTGCTTAATTGGTAGTCTAAATGTTGAGAAAGCGCTAGCTGATTTAGGCGCTAGTATTAATTTGATGCCATATAAAATGTTCAAACAAGTTGGTCTTGGGGAACCTAAACCTACTAGGATGAGTATTCAATTAGCCGATAGATCTGTTAAATATCCTATAGGGATTATAGAAGATGTACTTGTAAAAGTAGATAAATTCAAATTTTCTATTGACTTTGTTGTGCTTGACATGGATGAAGATGTGGAAGTGCCCTTAATTTTGGGGCATTCATTTTTAGCCACTGCTAGGCCTGTAATCGATATGGGTGATGGTAAATTGGTACTTAGAGTAGGTGACGAGGAGATTATCTTTAAAATTTATGATGCTATGAAGTTTTTTAGGGAACAGGATGACTCATGTTATTTTATTGACTCTATTGATCATACTACCCAAGATTTTTTTTAGGAAACTTTCCAAAAGGACACGACGGAACTATATCTAGCTCAAGAAGAGGAGACAGATGATGAACCTAATGAGCATTATTCAAGACAAGTAGAATATAAGGGAATTAAGATAAACAATGAACTTAAACTAGAACTTAAACAATTACCAAACCACTTGGAATACGCATTCTTTGGAAATAATTATACATTACCAGTTATCATTGCCTCTAACTTGCAACGCAAGGAGAAAGAGGAATTAATCCAAGTATTAAAAGAACATAAGAAGGCCATAGCTTAGAAAATTTCTAACATTAAAGGAATCAGTCCTTCTTTTTGCACCCACAAAATTTTGATGGAAGATGAATACAAACCGTGTGTACAAGCTCAAAGACGACTGAACCCCAACATGAAGAAAGTTGTAAAAGCCAAGGTAATTAAACTCTAGATGCTGGAATTATTTATCCTATTTCTGACAGTTCTTGGGTAAGTCCAGTGCAGGTTGTCCCTAAGAAAGGAGGCATGACGGTTGTGACCAACGAAAAGAATGAATTAATCCCAAAAAGGACAGTCTCAGGATGGAGAGTTTGCATAGACTACAGGAAACTGAATGATGCCACAAGAAAAGATCACTTCCCCTTGCCATTCATTGACCAAATGTTGGAAAGATTATCTGGACACATGTATTACTGCTTTCTAGACGGACTCTTTGGTTACTTCCAAATCCCAATAGCTCCTGAAGATTAAGAAAAGACGACATTCACATGCCCATATGGCACGTTTGCTTATCGTAGAATGCCTTTTGGATTATGTAATGCTCCTGCCACTTTTCAGCACAGTATGATGGCCATCTCCGACAAACTCGTGGAAGATATCATGGAAGTATTTATGGATGATTTCTTGGTATTCGGTAACTCTTTCCATCTCTGTCTTAAAAATTTAAAATGAGTTTTAATAAGATGTGAGGAAACGAACCTTGTGCTTAACTGGGAGAAATGTCACTTTATGGTTCAAGAAGGTATTGTATTAGGGCATAAAATTTCTAGTAAAGGGATTGAGGTGGACAAATCTAAAATAGAAACAATCGAAAAAATACCCCCTCTAGTTCGGTTAAGGCTATTAGAAGCTTTTTAGGACATGCTGGTTTTTATAGAAGATTTATTAAGGATTTTTCTAAAATAGCTAAGCCTTTGACTAAATTGCTAGAAAAGATATACATTTTAATTTCAATCAGGAGTGCTTAGAAGCTTTCAATACTCTAAAGGATAAATTAATTAATGCTCCAATTATAATTGCACCTAATTGGAATTTACCATTTGAATTAATGTGTGATGCGAGTGACTTTGCAGTAGGTGTAGTACTGGACAGCGGAGAGACAAGCATTTTCAACCTATCTATTATGCTAGCAAAACTTTGACATCTGCACAAGAGAATTATACTACTACGGAAAAAGAGTTGCTAGCTGTGGTTTTTGCGTTTGATAAATTTCGATCATATCTCATATTATCTAAAGTTGTTGTTTACACTGACCATTCCGCCCTTCCCTACCTTTTAACTAAAACTGATGCAAAACCTCGACTTCTTCGATGGATTCTCCTATTGCAGGAATTCGACTTGGAAATTCAAGATAAGAAAGGAGCTGAAAATCTCGCAGCTGATCATCTGTCTAGGCTTAAGAACTCCAATACCAGAGAACTAGATGAAGTTTAAATAAATGATTCGTTCCCTGAAGAATAATTTTTTGCTATATCTGACTCCGACGTACCTTGGTTTGCAGACATTGCAAATTTTTTAGTTGCTAACATTATCCCAAAAGGGTTAACACACCAGCAAAAGAAGCGATTCTTTAATGATGTGAAAAAATACTTTGGGGACGACCCCTTTCTGTTTCTTAGATGTGCAGATCACATCATTAGAAGATGCGTTACAAGATCAGATTGGAACATTGCCACTCAGGGCCAACCGAAGGACACTATAGTGGAACTAAGACCGCACACAAATACTTGAATCAGGTTTTTATTGGCCCTCGATATTCAAAGGCGCTAATAGGTACGTTACCTCATGTGACAAATGCCAACGGATAGGTAACATATCTAGACGTGATGAAATGCCTTAAAACTATATGATTTCATGTAAAATATTCGACGTTTGGGGTATCGATTTCATGGCTCCATTCCCCAGTTCATTTGGGAATAAATACATCTTAGTAGCAGTTGATTACATGTCCAAATGGGTGGAAGCCCAAGCTCTACCTACTAATGATGCTAGAGTGGTAGTACGTTTCCTTAAAAAACTCTTTTCGAGATTTGGAACACCTAGAGCAATTATCAGTGACAGGGCACTCATTTTTGTAATACCCAATTTGAAAAAACCCTTAAGAAATACGGAATTCATCATAGAACAGCCACCCCATACCATCCTCAAACTAATGGACAAGTAGAAGTAGTAAACCGAGAAATCAAATGGATCCTTGAAAAAACAGTAGAATCAAACAGAAAAGATTGGGCAATGAAAGTAGACGACACCTTATGGGCTTACAGAACTGCTTTTAAGACCCCCATAGGAACATCACCTTACAGACTTGTTTATGGAAAAAGTTGTCATCTACCATTCGAACTAGAGTATAAGGCTTTTTGGGCTATTAAATTTCTAAACCTTGATCCCAAGATTGCAGGAAAAAATAGGTTGATACAGCTCAACGAGCTTGATGAGTGGTGAGCCAATGCATACGAAAATTCACGCCTATACAAGGAAACAACAAAGCGGTGCCATGACACTCATTTAAAGCAACGAAAACAATTTGAAGTTGGAGATCTTGTCTTACTATACAACTCAAGACTCAAATTGTTTCCTGAGAAACTTAAATCACGATGGTCAGGACCTTTCGTAATTCAAACTGTTTTCCCATATGGCACAATAGAGGTAAGTCACCCATCATACGGTACTTTCAAAGTAAATGGACAACATCTCAAACTTTATAATGGTGAGAATTTTAAAGGAAATGGAGAGGAGCTACGACTCCACAAACCGCTCTGAATAAACCAACAAGGTAACAGTCGAGCTTCGACTATAAACAAGCGCTTCTCGGGAGGCAACCTAAGTACTAACGGTTTTAAATTATTTAAATTTCAAGTTTTAAACATTTAGGTCACTAACAGAGTATTTGAAGCACAAGTTCCCAACACCACACGGATGGAAACACAGCTGTCAATATGACCGTGAGAAAATAGGGTAAAAGATTTCCCCAAACACAGGCCGCGATAAAACGCCACGGCCGTGCGACATGTCCGTGGCCGAATCTGCCTAGCACCCGTGGATAACACTATCAAAATAACACGGGCGTGTGCAGAGCTACACGACCGTGGGAGAAGCAAATCACATCACACACGATCATGTAACATGATCATATAACCAAACGGCCTATACACACGGGCGTGCCAGAAGGCCGTGTAATGACACCTTAATTTGCAACGAACACGGCCGAGCCACAACCCACACGGGCGTATGCACCGGCCGTGCCATTTGAGAAATTAGAATAATTCTTTTATTTTATTTTTCTTTCATTAAGTTTTTAAGATTCATTTGTTTTCCTTTTAAACATGGCTTATCTTTGTGACTACTATCAAGATTATTCCCCTCACTCTCTTTTTATCATTCAGAATCATACTTGATATCCAGATTAATTTCCAATACTCGATCTCACCAATCCAAAAATATCATCCATTTTTAATACAGGAAGTTTCACTTCTCCCCCTATCTTATTTTTATACTTTAATATATATTTTTACATTGAGGGCAATGTACGTCTTAAGTGTAGGAGGGATATTTATCTCATTATTAGAAAAATCCCTAAATGATTGCCTTGTTCTCTTGAAAAGCTTTGATATCATATTTAGCATAAATTTTAATTGATTTATGATTTTAATTGATATATCTTGAATTAAAACATAGGCAATTATGCATTGATTGTTTAAACTTTAAGACATTAGAGAATCAAGCATGATGAGTTGATTTTTAAGAATTTAAAATCTTAGGCTGTTTCCCCAAAGTTTAGGTATTACTTGGAGTTAGAATTCACAAATTTTTAAACATCAAAAAGCCATAATTTTTGTGAGATTTTTGAGCCTTTTGAGCATCTGTTAATTCTTTTCATGCTTACTTTTATTATTGCTTTGAATGCGTCAGTATTGAACTGTTATTCTAGAACTTGCTTGATTATGCATGTCGAGACCACACCATTTGATTTGATATGTCAAAATGATTAAGCCACTTAGGATTAACCCACTCATGCCATGAAAAGCCTACCTCCATGATTAAACCCTAGTAAACCCCCTTGAGCCTAACAAGCCATTTCTTGTATTAACCTTAATATTAACCCTTAACCCATTATTGTTGAAATCCCCTAAATTAATCCCTATTTTTGTTGAGATTTGAATTGAATAAATTGTTTAGCTATGTCTTGTTCTTAATAGTTAGTCTATGTTATGTAACTTGTTCTAAAAAAAACTATGTATACATATCAATAATTCCATATTTTGAGAAGAAGCTCTGTTGTACGCAAGTGAAGATTAACTTTTGTTCTAGTTAGGCAATTTTTCAATTCAATCTCAATTCTAACCATTTCTTTCAGCTTGTGACCACACCCCCTAACCAAGCCTCATTACAACCCTCTAAAGACCTTTTGATTGACGTATCATCTTAAATTATAGTGGTGAAGATTTGATTTTCATGCAAGCCTATGGTAACGAATTTTCAGTATTGGCTATTGAGTGCTTCATTTATTGTCCTTAAACATTTCGAGTGCTTTGAGTGAATCTTTAGTGAGGGTGTGAAACTCTGTGATATTCTGAACCAAAAGTAATTACTTAAATGAGGGGAGGCACCTATGTTTACATGACTAAATACTCAACTTGAAGTGTTTGAAACTTTTATGTTCTTTTAGTTGAATTCTCAATG
This sequence comes from Gossypium hirsutum, assembly GCF_007990345.1. Lineage (NCBI taxonomy): Eukaryota > Viridiplantae > Streptophyta > Magnoliopsida > Malvales > Malvaceae > Gossypium > Gossypium hirsutum. The sequence goes on along the minus strand of NC_053431.1, from coordinate 104,165,222 downwards.
TATGATTACCTATGGATTGTTCTGAGATATTATCGATAGAAATTATAAGTTGAGAAGAATTTATTTTGATTATGAGTTGAGAATTTTGCTTGAGGACAAGCAAATGCTTAAGTGTGGGGGTATTTGATAAACCGTAATTTATACATATTTTTACCCCATGTTTAACACATTTTATGGATGATTTTCCATTAGAATTGGTGAATTTGATGTTCCTAATGCTTTAATTTCATGTTTTACACTTAGGAGAGCATAGGAGAGCGAAAGGAGCAAGAAACGGGCCAAAAACGGAGAAAATGGGACAAAGTATGAAATCAACACGGCCTGGACCTCCTCACATGGGCAGACCACACGACTGTGTCAATTTGGCAGGCTCGAACACAGCCTGAAGTAATCGCACACGGGCGTGTCCCTGCCGAGCCCAAGTTGAGTCCAATTCAGAAAATGCTAATTTTGAGGGCTTTTAGGCATTTCAAAGTCGATAAATACACCCTAGAGGAAGAAGAAAAGACGCACAGAGTAGGGGGTAAGGAATTACTCCAAGAAATTTGATTGATTTATCTCAGAAGCTGGATTCATCATCAAAACTGAAGATCTCTCCTCAATTCTCCTTCAGGAGTTTTGGGTTTTCTTTATGTCTTGTATTCTTTATTATTCTGAGATATTTTCTTATTTAGTTATGAACTAAATCCCCTAAATACCTAAGGGGAATGAAACCTAAGATGAATCTTATTATTATTTTCTGAATTGTATGATAATTATTTGACTTGTTCTTAATTATGTGTTCTTAATTCTTGTTTTGATATCCCAGGATACCGATTCAAGATAAACTCTTATTAGGAGGAATAGACCCTGTTTAAGAGTACATTTGTCATAATTAAGCAGAGTTGATTGCGCGCCTAGACATAGGGTCACAAGATTTTGTCGGATTAGGGTGAAACCTAATAAGGGAATCCATAGATCGAGTTAATGCAACCCTAGAGTGTTAATTAGAGAAAAGTCTCAGTTATTCAATCTAGGGATTAGACATTATTAGTCTTGAATAAGGATAATAACATAACTTAGGGATCTCTATGGAACAAGTTAAATAAATAAATCGTCCGATTCGGAGCCAGAATAACAAGTATAGTCTAGGTGGATTTTTCCTTAGGTATTGTCTTCATTCAATCGATTTTTCCAAAAGCAATTCCCCAATTCCATTCTCTGTGCATTCTTAGTTTAGATAATTAGTTAGTTAAAACAAAAACCTCTTTATTCTTAGGCTAGATAATAAAAAGACAGTCATTACTAGTACTTTTAGTTCCTTTGGGTTCGGCAATCTGATCATGCTAAAACTATACTACTGTTCGATAGGTACACTTGCCTACATCGCGATAATAGTTAGTTCAAGAATGAGTAATTATAAATATTTAAAACCTATCACGAAATCATGCGATTACTAAGCAATTTATTCAACTCAAATCTCGACAAAAATAGGGATCAAAAATAATTGAGGGGATTTCAACAAAAAATGGGTTAAGGGTTAATATTAAGGGTAATACAAGAAATGACTTGTTAAGCTTAAGGGGGTTTAATAGGGGTTAATCGTGGAGGTAGGCTTTTCATGGCATGAGTGGGTTAATCCTAAGTGTCTTAATCATTTTGACATATCAAATCAAATGGTGTGGTCTTGACATGCATAATCAAACAAGCTCTAGAATAACAGTTCGATACTGACGCACTCAAGGAAATAATAAAAGTGAGCATGAAAGAATTAATAGATGCTCAAAAGGCTCAAAAATCTCACAAGAATTATGGCTTTTTGATGTTTAAAACTTGTGAATTCCAACTCAAAGTAATACCTAAACTTTGGGGAAACAACTTAAGATTTTAAATTCTTAAAAATCAACTTATCATGCTGGATTCTCTAATGTCTTAAAGTTTAAACAATCAATGCATAAATGCCTATGTTTTAATTCAAGATATATCAATCAAAATCATAAATCAATTAAAATTTATCCTAAATATGATATGAAAGCTTTTCAAGAGAACAAGGCAATCATTCAGGGATTTTTCTGATAGGGAAATGAAGTAAATACCCCCTACACTTAAGATGTACATTGTCTTCAATGTACAAAAATATATATAAGATTATAGAAAGAAGATAAGGAGAGAAGTGAAACTTCCTGTATGATGAATTCCTCGAACAGGAGTTTTGGAGAGTAATCTGTGCGAGAGTGGAGGAGGATACTCCAGCGGTGGTAGAGGTTCATTAGTCCATAAGTCCTGCGCCAAAAGAATATTATATCTAGTGGTAGCTATGGTCGTGGTCGATCAGGACATGGCCGTCGTGGAGAACCTTTCTCGGTAGAGTTTTTAGTTCCTATGCGATGATGAGCTTAGGGGCTCTATATAACTGTGATAAAATCAGGAGCTTTTTAAGGGATATTAGTAAAAATAATTACTCTTAATGAAATAACCGAAATTGATAATAAAATAAAATTCTAAAATCTTAATAAAAATAAAAAGTAGTTTTAATAAAAATTAAAAACATAAATAATAAATAAATAGTTTTAAGCATCTTCATCGCTGGATGGTTCGCGAGGTGGGACTGGCGATGAGATGTGGAGGTGCTGACAAATCTGCTGTAGAGTAGCATCAATGTTGTCAAATCGTTGAAAACACTGCTACTTGAATCGAGTGAGGCGCTCAGGGATGTTAGCATATGAGGCTGCCACATGAACTGGACGAGAGGGTGGTGGTGGCTGAGTTAGTGGGTCCTCGTACTGTGGAGGGACATCATCAGGAATGTCCTCGTAGGCCTCCTCCTCGGTAAATTGGGCGAGACGATATTGAGGAGGGTAGGTTCATCGACACTTTTCGATCATCCTCATGCTAAGCATGCTCAAGATGCCTTGTGGAGACATCTGGCCAATGAGGGTTAAGGATGATTCTTGGGCGGCGGTGCTGAGGAGCCCGAAGTGTCGAGCCAACCGAGTAACATAGGGACTAATGGAGATGACCCCCTTCCTATGCCACTCTATCTGGTGCTGAATTGCGAAGGCGATGAAAATAGGCAAGGTCGATGACGTGTCCGTGCGATATACACCATAAAAAGTAGGCGTCGTGAGTGTTGACGACGCCGGTGCTCTCTCGCCTTCCTATAATTGTGTGAGCCAAAATGGCATGTAGGTACCTCAAAGATGAAGGGAGAGCTGATGCCTTGGAGCGGCTAGGATTGTAGGTGGCCCTATCTGGTACTAGTGCGTCCTAGCACCGTGAAGGAGAATGATGGATGTGGCAGTTGAGAGCATGTAAGTCATTCTCCTCCTTGAATTCCTCCGTATATAAACCTAGCGTCGTACCGAATTTTGGGACACTGAGCTAGCGGACTAATCCGCTTAGGCGAAATTGGACCGTGTCGGGATCATCGTAGTTCATCATCACGGTCTGAAGATGAAATGTGGAGCATAATTCCATCGTAAGCTCGAGATACGTCAGTTCGATGATCCCAAAGAAAAGCTCCCAAGGGTCGGTGGTTAGGAGGGCCCGAATCGCTTCAGCCAACTGAACTTGTTCTACCGCAGCCCAGTCGATGCAGCGGCCCGCCATTAAAGGTCGGGCCCGGAATATTTAGAATAGTTCTTCTTGGGGCCCGATGAGGAACTTTAGGAAAGGGTGATGAACTTCTGCAGTAGGACCCAAGAAAAATGATGCTCCCTTCCTTTTCTTTGAAGCAGGGACAACGGCCTTTGTACCACGTGAAGATGACATGGTACTTGCACATAGAATCATCAAGTCGTCTTGATGAGTGGTCAAAGTAAAACGAAGATTAACGAAGATTATGAATAACATGAGTTGCTAAATCCCTTAGGGGAGATTAACGAATGGATTTAGATATGATTAATAAAGGATTTATGGTTTCTTAAGAAGGATTAGTTGGTATAAATTGTGTGTTCTTAAACTCCTAGGATTGACAACCCTAATAAGTTATCATAAGCTAGATGAGGTCGGGAGGTAAGTAGTACTGAGTAAATTGTAATTTATCCTTGCTAAGAAAGTAAGGTCGGGAGATAAGCGAGTATCAACCATTCGATTAGTTAATTAGAAGCCGAGAGATAATAATTGGTTAATCAATGGCTAATCTACTCAAAACCTTAATCCAAAGTTAGTTACAAACCCTGAAGCAGGTTAATCTTCCTGATTGGTTTATTGATTTATTTTGATTATTTATTTTTCTTTATTTATTTATTTTAGTAAATTATTTATTTTTATTTCTTCAATATTATTTTATGGTTTATCATAATATAGGAACTAATTACTACTACTTAGACTTGTTATTGTAAAAATATTTTTATTATTCATTTCATCCTCCCTTCGATCCTCGGAATACTTCCAAGTATTTCATTGTACAACTATATTACAAATTGACTCGTGCACTTGCGGACATCGCCATTCTTAATTCTTATCTTTTTTGTGTTATGTTTAAACTATAAATGATAGTACATTTATAGGTGGTCAGTAACCAAAGTCCAGGTACCATTGACATCTAGAGCATTCATTTCCTCAATCATAACATTATGACATCTAGGATGATCTAATGTCTCCCGAGCAATTTTAGGTACAAAAACATTATCTAGGGATTTAAGAAAAGTATAAGAAGATGAAGACAAATGATTGTAGGAAACAACTTAAGATATTGGATATGTACATCTACGTTTACCTTTTCGAAGAGCAACAAGAAGATCAAGATCATCTGTGGTAGTCGGATATGATGACAAAGATACTTGATCATCAGGATATGATTCTAGAGACTCGAGAGTCAAGTCAGAACTAAGTGGATATAGGAAACGGGACTAGGTGTATTTGATGGGAGGCTTAACTAGTGTATAGGTAGGCGGACTCAAATTTGGTATGATATTATAGATTAAAAGATCATCCTCCCCTTGACTTACAGTACCTGAACATAACGGTATTTTTTCCAAAAAAGTAACACCGGTAGACACAATATACTTACCAAGACTTTGACAATAACAACGATACCCTTTTTGTAGACGGGAATATCGCAAAAACATACACTTTAAGAACTTACGATCAAGTTTTTTAACTTGAGGGTGAACATCCCGAACAAAACAAGTACAACTGAATATCTTTAGTGCTATAGGGAACAATTGTTTATTTGGAAATAGGGTATGGCAAGGATTATTACCAGACAAAACCCCATTTTGAGAAGGGGTGTCAATACAAGAAGTCTGATTTAGAATACCCTGCTCAAGCATGTATTTTTGAAAATTTCCTGAAACATATTCTTTAGCATTATCACTCCTTAAAATTTGTATGGGTTTACCAAATTGGGTTTGAATTTCAGCACAAAAGGAAGAAAAGTGAAAAATAATTCTGAGTGATTTTTCATCAAATAAAGCCATGTCATTCTAGAATAATCATCAACAAATGTAACAAAATATCTAAAACCAATTTAGATGTAACTGGACAAGGACCCCAAACATCATATTGTACTAACTCAAAGGGAGCAGTGGCTTGCTTATTGACTCTAGGACTAGAACAAAGATGACGATGTTTAGCAAATTGACAAGACTTACACTCTAAAGAAGTAATGTTGGAAAACTGAGGACAAAGTTTCTTTAACATAGAAAGCGAAGGATGACCCAATCGACAATGTTCTTCAGAAGAAGTGACTGTTCCAGCACAAGCTATAGATTATGGTTTCTGGGTATCAAGAATGTGGAGACCATCAGACTCATGTCCCTGACCAATAATCTTCTTCGTCATGAGATCCTAAAATAAAAAATAACCAGGAAAAAAATGAGACACAAAAATTAAGGGCACGAGTAAGTTTGTTAACAGAAATCAAATTAAGAGATAATTGTGGTAGACTCATAACAAATGGAGAGATGATGTGGGATTAGTGGTTTTAGACCCAATAACATTAGATTTTGAACCATCGGCTAAAGTGACAGGAGATATAGACTTATGTCGCTGAAAGAAAGTAAACTAGATTACCTGTCATGTGATCCGTAGCACCAGAATTAATGACCCATTTTGAAGAAGAGGAAACAAGACATGTATTGAGTTTACTTGACTCAACAAGAGCAGTAATGTGATCGGATGGCTGTTTCACAGTTTCTTGCAGCTGAGTCATTCTGGCATTCATCCGCAGGTATTGTAACAGACTTTTTAGAGGTCTCAGAACTAGATTCAATATGAACAAATTGAGCTTTCTTATACTATAGCTTCCTACAATCCAGCTTGATATGACCTGGTTTATGACAGTAGAAACATACAATTTCTCCTTGCTCCTGTCTACAAATTCCAATGTTCTTATCAGATTTGTAGAATCCCGACCCCATGCTCTTATTGTTGCCACCACTCTTGTATTGTTGTCTACCCGAGTCAGATGTGGTAGTGTGACTAATAAGAACATTGTTAGGCTGTGTAGATAGAACAGGTAACGAATTCTCCGTACAGAGGACCCTCTAAAAAACATCGTCTAGATTGGAAATTTCTGAACTGGAAAGGATTTGAGATTTGGCAGTCTTAATTCAGACGGAAGACCGACTAGAAAACTCATAACAGTCATCTTCTCTCGCTGATTTTGTTGTACCTCTACATCGGTACTGAAAGGAAGCAGCATATTGAGCTCTTCATATGTTTTCTTGAAGTCCATAAAATAAATGGTGAGAGATCTCTCTTTTATCTGCCCTGTAAAAATTCTTCCAAACATCATAGATACAAGAGATATTTCCTTTTCCAGAATATAAGAACTGCAAATAGTTCATTAATTGTTTCACTGTGTTACAATGAGTAACCAGACCAACCAACTCAATGTCAATAGAATTACAAATTTGTATATACAAGCAAGCATCTTCTCTCACCCAAAACAATCTAGAGTCATCCGTAGGTGGATTATCAGTCATATGACTATCCATAGAAATACTGAGCAAATATAATTCAATAGTATGGTTCCAATCAAGAAAATTAATTCCATTTAATTTATGTTCCGTTATTACCCACAAGATTGCTGCAAATTTCAACCGGAACTATATCAGAAACAATTCCAGTCTTTTTGTCAGACATAATTGCTGAAAAATTCAACAAGATAACAGATTACCCACAAGATAACCAAACCTGTCGTAACCAAGTCCCACACCTATATCGATGTTGACCCAAAAAATAGGTATGCAAATAGCGTTGAAAAACAGACACTAGTCGTTGGGTTCTGATCGACCGGCACACAACGTACCTCCCTAAGTTGGAGGTGTCTATGGATGAACCTTCAAAACCTAAATCTTAAATATAGTTAGAAAATGCAATTGGAAAATAAGTTTAACGAAAAAAAACGTTTTTAATTATTTTTTTAAATTAGAACTAAAGTAATAAACACTTAATTAAAATTGTACATTTTCGATTTTAAGATAAACACTTCGACCGGATAGTCTTCTCTACAAAATTTCCACTAAGGTAATTTTATAATTTCTCTAAACTTCTAGGCTAAGCTGTACATAAGAAAAATATTTCTAGAAAGTTTTTTAAATAATTTCTTCAGAAAATTTTCTCTATATAACTTTCTCTTAAATTTAAATGTGTGAAAAATAATTACTTATAGCTCTCTTTACATAAGGAGAGTTTAAAAAGTTCAACTATGATTAAGCTTAACTCTTTAATATTAAATTATATATTAATATTATTATATATTAAATTAATAGAATATTTATTATAGATAAATATTATATTAAATTTAATATTAAATCTATTAAAATAATATTATTTTTGGAAAAGTTAATTTAAAATCAAATTATCCGGTTGAGTCCCAATAAGAGTGTGATTCCCCCACTGTTCAATTGTCGGAGGACCACCCATTGTCCACGAAAATCTTGTCATCGTCGTCGCCGTCGGCACCAACGTGTCCGGTGGTGCCATCGTAGGTGCTACATCCTCATGGAACCTCGAGCCAGTTCAATCCAGGCCAGTGATGGCCCAGCCGATCCGATCCTGCCACCTGTTGGATCGTCGGCCCAGTTCAATCAGTTTTGGTTTCTTGAGTCCAATTTTTTATCTCAAGACCAAATTTCAAGTTAAATTACCCATTGGGCCAATTTTTTGACTTGAAAATTAATTTCCAAAAATATCATAATTATTTTAATTATTTTGATTAATTTATTTTTACTTGATCAAATTTAATTTTTCAAAATATCATTTAGATTTTCCAATTAATTTTTTAAGAAAATTCTTTAATCAAATTTTCTAGTTGAACAATTCTCATGATCGCCTAATGTAATTCCACATCGAATTAATCAACTCAATTAAATTATTTCCAAATTCGTAAAAATTTCTTCTGATTCAAATGTAGTCCAACAAGCTTTTGTTAAGCTAGCGAATGGACCAATCAGACATATAGAATTAGGCTCTAGTAATTGCAAATTATGTCCAAAAGCATCGTTCCAATAATTCACAATTTACTTAATCATGGAGTCAATTCACAAGAAGTATCATGGTTGACAACTCCTTATTGTATACTCTTTACGAAAGCAATTCATCCAACTGATTTGTCCAATGACCTCGTAATGCATGTGTTACCCTCATATGATGATTCCTTTTATTTAAATCCATTCATCCAATACAATCATATTTTATCTCATTGTCACCATTATGTCTTCTTAATGATTAATATGATCACTGTCAACAAACGACAATGATAAATTGCTTGTTCGAGAACAAGCAACCCATGGCCACGTTCCATATTTATCAATCCACACAATGCCAATGAAATGATATCATTAACTTTTTACTCTAGTTATGAATTCCATTTTTTCTAGTAAAGTCATGTCATACACAAGTCATGTACCCAACATACCGGTTATGGGCTCGATCTTCTTTAGAGCATAAGCCTCCACTTATGTCAAAGCACATGAGCTACATACGCATGGTCAATGACTAACTCGGGATTTAGGTAAATCACACCATAAATGTTACAAGTGAATTAATTCACAAACGAATTCAGAATTAATTCATTTTGGGTCTAGTCCAATATATCATTCTTCCAATGAATACATTTATGTCTTTACTCATGGAGTCAACTACTCTGATAGCCAAGACTAGTCTTCTCCCTAATTGGAATTGTAGACGGCATAATAATCCTTCTAAGTATTTGAATCAAATGCTCACTTTGATTCCTTTACGAGATTGCAGACTCATTTAGATTATCTACTAAAGTAAGTTGTCTTTCTCGCAATATAAATGTTCTTACATTGCCACTTATCATCAGTTTGAACCTAGACAATCAATGAGCTAATATTTATTTGTCACAATTTTGTTATGTATGAAAAATATGAAAGATGGAAACACAAAAAGATATAACAGTGAAATGTGAAATTAACTTTATTTATTCATCGTTTAAATACATAGAAAATAGTAACATGTTTACTACAATATGGACACATTTCCCAACAATCTCTCGCTTGCCCTAGTGAAGTAAATGTGTCATGTTTCGCATTCTCATATCTTTGATATGTTTGTTAGAACTCCTAGTTATAAGAGTCTTATTAAATAGATTTGCACGGTTATCTTTAGAAGCTACTTTCACCACATCTACAATTCCTTCGGTTACTGCCTCTCGTATCAAGTGATGCTTTCAATCAATGTGTTTCATCACAAGTGATGTTTTCAATCAATGCGTTTCATCCTCTTATGACTTCTTATTTCCTTGGTATTAGCTATTGCAGCACTATTATCACAATACAGTGTTATAGCTTTTTCCATACCAGTAATGACCTCAAGATAGTTAAGAACTTTCGAAGCCAAATCATTCCTTTTGTTGCCTTAGAAGCAACCACATACTCGACCTCCATAGTAGAGTCAGCAGAGCAAGTTTTTTTTACACTTCTCTATACTATGCTCCATCACCAAGGACAATTACACTTCTCGTTGTCAATTTCCTCGAATCTTTATAGGTTTGAAAGTCTGAGTCTATGTATCCCATAGGAGTAAGGTTCTCCCAAGAATACACAAGCATATAATTCCTAGTTCTTTTAAGATACCTTACTATATGCTTTACAACTTGCCAATGCTTGAGACCAGGATTCGCTTGATATTGACTAATCATTCTCACTGTGAAACTGATATCTGGACATGTGCAAATCATCGCATACATAAGGCTTCCAACTACTGAAGCATATGGAACCTTAGCCATATTCTCTCTTTCTTCTACTGTCTTAGGATAGTCATCCAAAGAAAGATGAAAACCTAACCGCCTATAAATGCACTATCGTTTATACAATAAATAAAACACCAAAAAAAATATAAGAATTGGGAATGGTGGTGTCCACAAGTGCACGAGTCAAATTGTAATATAATTTGCACAATGAAATACTTAAATCTATTCTGATGATTGTACCCAAGAGAGGATGGAATAAATAATGAAAATAAATTTACAATAACAAGTCTAAGCAGTAATAGTTAATTCCTATATTACGATAAATCATAAATTAGGTTGATAGATAAAAATAAGAAAACAACAAAAAGAATAAATAAAGAAAGGTAAATTAATGGAATAGATCGATAAACTAATCAGGAAGATTAACTCGTTTCAGGGTTTGCAACTAACTTCGGATTAGGAGTCTAGAGTAGATTAGTCATCGATTAAGCAATCATTAACTCCAGATCTCTAATTAACTTAATCGATTGGTTGATACTCACTTATCTCGCGATCTTACTTCTCAACTAGAATAAATTACAATTTACTCAGTTTAATTTATCTTCCGACCTCGTCTAGCCTATGATAACTTATTAAGGTTGTCAAGCCTAATAGTTTAAGAACACATAATTTATATTAAATAATCCATCTCGAGAAATCTCAATTCCTCCGTTAATCACATCCTCATACACTTGTTAATCTCCCCTAAGGGATTTAGCCACTCATGTTGTTCATAATCTCAACTACAATTAAATAAATCATGTAAGAAACACGATCAATTCAGAGAATAAAAAAGATTTGAATAATCTTGGATTGAATATCGCATAGGAAATGGAATAAAAAAATATCTCAATTAGAATAAAGAAACAAAACGATTGTAACAACCTAGTTTTTGTTAAATCGGAACAGTGGTTTCGGAACCACAAATCTGACTTTAGAAAATTATTTTAATATTATTTTTGGTGTTTACAGCATGTTATTTGATATGTGTGATAATTTTGTGAGTTAATTTTATCGTTTGAGCAGTCAATTTGAGAAAAATGACTTAATCGCGTAAAATGCAAAAGTTGCATGCTATTAGTAAAAGGTGTTATTTGGCCTTGGCTTTTAAATATGATGGCCTTAAATGGTAATTAAACCATTTGAAATTTTATTTGACATTTATGGATATTAAAAATAGATGTTATAATGGTTTTTCATTAAGGTTATAATAGTAATTAACGTAATTATTATGTGTTAAATAAAACAAAATCAAATTTTAGCTTCATTATCATCTTGTTGGCAGAATATTAAGAAAGAAAAGAATCCATTGTTGAGTTTGAAGGTTTGGCTAGTGCATGCTTTAATTGTAAGTCTATGTTGACTCGGTTTTTGATGATTTTTACGTTTTGTGATCGTTGCTTTGTATTCTAGCTAGCTCATACCCTAATTTCTGAATTGGTTGATGAATTTGTAAGTTACCATTGCTAATAGTTTATGTTTTTGAATGTTGATTATGGAAAATGAATAATTATTGATAGATTAATATGTTTTGTTAAGTGATTTTTAAAGAAAATACAAATTAAGGATTTATTTGTGAAAAATGAAAAATGTGTGGTTAAATGTGTGAATAAGTGATAAATATGGGTTGATATGTGCACTAGGAAAATTTGGCTAGCTTGGGAGGGTCTTAAATTGCATGAATTTTGTGTATTAGTGAAATAGGGACTAAATTGTAAAAATATGGAACTTTAGTCGCTAAAGTGTAAAAATGCTTAAATATGTGTTTTTGGACTGAATCTAATGAATCAATGAATAAATGAGTTAATTTTGAATTCATATAGATCATGAAAGAAAGAAATCAGATTTAGATCAGGGGAAATCGAAGGTTATTGAATAGTCGACCAGACACGTCAATCCCTATTACGAGGTAAGTTTATATACAAATAAATGTGTTTAAATTGAGATATATATATGTTTATTTGATACTGAAATGCATCAAATGCTGAGTGATCGAGTACGAACAAGAATTGACAGAGTTACGACATTTGAAAGCCCCGTACAAACTTAGGAATAGTATAGGATATAAATGTCATGACATTAGGAATATCGAGATGTGTTTACGTGTAATACCATGTCTGGGACATCGGCATCTTTATATGATTTCATATAAGACCCTGTCTGAGACAGTGGCATCGATATGCGATAAAATGTAAGACCATATCCAGGATATGGTATTGTACGAGATATATATGATTTTCGTGTATCATTAACGATTCCGAATGGTTCAACGGGCATAGTCAAGTCGAGAAAGAATGTGTGAATGAGTTAAGTGACTCAGGTACATACGAGATTCTTACAAGTGTTAAAAAGGGACAATGTGAATGATTGATAAAAGTTTTAATTTGGATGTAATGGCCTAAATTCAAGGTTATCGGAACAGTGGTTTCATAACCACAAATCCGATTTAAAGAGAAATTTATTTCAATATTTTTGCATGAAAATTGATATGATAGGAAAATCGTATGAAAATATTTATAGAAAAATTTTACCGATTTAGTGGTTAGTTAGAAAAAGAAATTATTGAAGAAATTGGGTAAAAACAAGGTATCGAGACTTCTATCTCGTAAAACCAAGTCGAAAATAATTTTATAAATATTTATGAAATGTTATTAATGTGGTATTAAAATTTCGATAGGAAATTTTAATGTTTGGGTAGTCAATTGAATGAAAAGGACAAAATTGTAATAGGTGTAAAAGTTGCTAAAATGATTAAATAGTTTAAGAGTCTAATGAGAAAGGATTTAAAAGGCAATTAGACCCAAAAGTTATTTGGGCTGGACGGCAAGGGTATGAAATCAGCAGAAAAATTGATAAATTAAGGGTAAAATTGGAATATTGTAAAATTAACTAAATGAAGCTAGGACTAAATAGGAAATATCTAGATTTCTCTTCATTTCTCTTCAATTCCAGCAGCTAAAAATGCCATAGGAAGGTTCTATAAGCTGGTATTTCATAATTTTTGCACCAAGTGAGTTAATCCTTGCCTTTTTCTTGTAATTTTTGTGTTTCTAAGACTTTTGCAACTAGGTCCTACTATTAAATTCATTAGTTTTTGATTTCATGGATGAAATTGAAAGTCACCATGATTGAGTTCTGTAATTTTATGATGAAATAGAATGAAATTAAAGCTTTAATTTGTTTATGAGATGATTTTATTAGGTAATTTCAATAGAAATTGATTTTTAGGACCTAATTGTGAAAATGCTTGGAATTCAAGTCTATTGCTGAAATTTTGATTCCTAAAGGTTGTAAAATAGTTTAAGGTGATATAATAAAATATTAATTGAGAAAAATCAGTTCAATTGAGAGGCTAATTGAGTAGGGACGAAATTATCATTTATTAAAAGCTTAGTGGAAAAATGGTAATAAACAGCTTGCACAAAAACAGTTTGGACAGCAGCAGTAGACTAACTTTGAAAAATCACCATAAATTTTAAAAATCGAATTTGAAGATTAAAAAAATATGGAATTAAAGCTTATTGAGTCTAGTTTCTCATAGAATAAATAGTGTAAGCAATGGATTTGTAAATTTTAAGATATAATGAATTTTATGAGACAAGGTCAGAATGAATTCGGGTTCCCATGTTCTGACTTTGAAAAATCATAAAAAATTTAATAAAAACAATTAGGGGCTTAAATTTATATTTCTAGACTCCTTAATGAGTATATTTTTAAGATAAATGAACGAGAACATCATTTGAATTCTGTATGAAGAGATAATTAATTTTTAGTGAAGAAGGGTTAGAACTGTCGATAGTAGAACAGGGGTGACTTTAAAGAATAAACTATATTGATTGGATAAACCAAAAATTATAAAAGTTTTATGGTAAGAAGATATGTGAGTCTAGTTTCATTGAAAATTATCAGATTCTAATTTGGAGTTCTGTAGCTCAAGATAAAAATAATTTAGTGACTATGACTCAAGTAGACAACTTTGAATGAGCTATAAATAATAGTTGAATTATAGAGAATGTTGCATATGAACATGAAATGTATTAAATTGATAATTAAATTTATTTATTTAGATCCAGAAGATTCAAATACGAAGCTAGATTGAGGAAAGGAAAAATTTCGGGATTAGTAGATTTTTTGTTTACAAACAAGTATCAAGGTAAGTTCATGTAACTTGAATTATATTCTTAAATGCTTGAAATGGATGTTTTTTATATGAATATGATTTGAATGTTCATTATATGAAAATTGATGAAACATTGATATATTTGATAAAATGGGAAGAAATCCCGGTTGAATGAAAGGAAAATTCGATGGATCTCTGAAAAGGAATTGACGGTAAAAAGGATCTAGCCCGGACGGTTGATCCTATCCTGATATAGCCCTCCCGAAGGATATGTGTAAAATGGATTTAGCCCGGACAGGTAATCTGAATTAGGGTCTGAATTTAGCCTGGACTGGTAATTCAAATCCAAGCTCATTAGAGTAATTGTCGTTGTAGGGGATTTAGCCTGGACTGGTAATCCCGACAATACTCTATGAATTTATATTGCAGGGGATTTAGCCTGGACTGGTAATCCCGCTACAAGGTTGAGGTTCACAGGAGTGTGCTCTCTGAAATGGAAATGTGGGCACAATAATATGAATTAACGGACCCGGAATTGTACACTAAAAGTGTACCTCTGAAAAATCCATCGAAATTTCGATAAATTCAACGGGATAAATATGGAAAAATAATAAGGAAATGGAAATCATGGTATTGATGAGCTCATCAATCATGGTATATATTATTGGTACATGGAAATTATTGTACTAACTTGAATGTTGAGTTTGTGCATATTAGGGTAATGATGCATTGAATGGATATAGGAATGTTTATTGTATTGTATTGAAAATATTAGGTAAGTATAATTCTTGTTACATGAGCTTACTAAGCACAAAGCGCTTACCCCGTTTCCTTTTTCCCTGTTTTGTAGTGTTAAGAGCTCAGAGGTTGGATTTGGTCGGAGACACATCACACTATCAACCTCAGGACTTCGGTATATAAACAAACTTTATTTTGGAAATCAATGGCATGTATAAGCTAATAAAGTAAATGATTCTATGAAATGAATGTAAGGCCAGCCAATGGTATGGCTAACAAATCTTGGTTTAGTTATGTGATGAGGTTATCTTATAAAAATGCATGAATCTATCTTGAAAATATGTTGAATTGGATTGGTCTCGATATAATATTGCAGGGAATGTTAGATATCTGTAAAGGGATTGTATTGAGTTTTCCTTTAAAAAAAGAAGAAAATTATTTATTTGTAAACTCCGGTAATATCTCGTACCCTATTCCGGCAATGAATACGGGGATGGGGTATTACATTTATTGGTATCAGAGCTACGGTTTAGCCGGTTCTAGGACCGATGTAGCAAATACAGGATTAGCTATACATGCCATTTAAATTATTATTGATAGTGTGATATCTCCTGGCCATTTAAAATGTGTTTTTTTTATAGTAATGTCATCCAACCGAGCTCAATCTGAGGAAGCTAGGAGTCATGCTCCGGCTTCAGTACAAAGAGAAGAAACTAGCAGTAGAAGACCCGAGACAGAAGGTCGAAGGGAGGAGGCAAAAACAGCCTTCTTTCAAATGAGGAATGAATGGTTTAATCAATACTTAAGAACTAACCATGTAGTGCAACAAGTTCAAGCTCCCCCTCCTGCTCCTCCACCGGTTCCTGAGATCCTACAGGGTACAGGTACTGAATCTGTTAGAAAAGGGAAAGCTCTAGTAGATAAAATTTGAAAATATGGGGCTGAAGAATTTCGAGCAGCAGTTGATGATGATTCCGAACGGGTTGAATTCTTGTTAGAAAACACTACCTGAGTTTTGGAGGAATTATCTTGTGCACCAGAAGAATGTCTGAAATGTACCGTCTCACTACTAAAAGACACAGCTTACCATTGGGGGAATACTAAAGCTTCAGTTGTTTCGAAAGAAGAAATTACATGGGAATTCTTTCAGACCGAGTTCAAAAAGAAATATATCAGCCAGAGGTTTCTCGATCAGAAGAGAAAAGAATTTCTTGAGCTGAAACAGGGTAACAAATCTGTATCTGAGTATGAAAGAGAATTTGGTTGATTGAGTAAATATGCTCGAGAATGGGTACAGTCAGAAGCTGAAATGTGCAAACGATTCGAAGAAGGGTTGAATGAAGACATTAAGCTACTGATCGGAATTCTTGAAATTCGAGAGTTTGCTACATTGGCAGAGAGAGCTTATAAAGCAGAAGAATTGAGCAAAGAAAAGAAACAGGCTGAGAGGGAAGCTCAAATTTTTAGTAAAAGACCGATGGGAAAATCCCAGTTTTCTGCTTCAAAAAAATTGAAGAAGTATCAGGATCGTTCTACTTCAGCCATTGGGTATTCGGGCAGAGAGCGAGGTTCTCAACGCACTAATCCAAGGCCTTCTACTCCATCAGTGACCAGTGTTGGCAGTGTTGGCACTCCTAAACCGAGATGCCAGTACTGTAATAAAGCTTATTTTGGTGAATGTCGATTAAAGAGCAGGGCTTGTTACCGATGTGGTTCTTTTGACCATTTCCTCAGAGATTGCCCAGAAAGGGGTGAAAAAGAAGCTGAACAGATATCGAAGCTGAATAATCCAGTTTCAAAAGGTAGACCACCTCAACCATTCGGTAATGTCAGTGGTAGTCGAGGAGTAACAAAAGATACTGCAGGTAGGCCTGAGGCACGAGCACCTGCTAAGACATATGCCATTCGTGCCAGAGAAGATGCCTCAGTACCCGATGTTATTACTAGTACATTTTCTTTACTTGATACTGATATTACTGCATTGATTGATCCTGGTTCTATGCATTCATATATATGTGTTAAACTTGCAATTATTAAAAATTTATCTGTTGAACCTACTGAATTTGTGGTTAAAGTCTCGAACCCCCTGGGCCAGTCTGTGTTGGTGGATAAAATTTATAAAAATTGTCCACTAATGGTAAGAGGTTATTATTTCCCAGCTGATTTGATGTTACTGCCATTTGATGAATTTGACGTGATATTAGGCATGGATTGGTTAACCCAGCATGATGCGGTAGTAAATTGTAGACAAAAATATATTGTGTTAAAATGTCAGAATGGTGAGTTGCTCCGGGTTAAATCTGATCAGACAGAAGGGTTATCTGATATGATTTCAGTAATGGCAGCACAGAGGTATGTCAAAAAAGGGTATGATGCTTACTTGGCTTATGTACTTGACACCAAAGTATCTGAGTCAAAAATACAGGCAGTTCCAGTGGTATGTGAATTTTCCGATGTGTTTCCAGAGGAATTACCAGGATTGCCACCAGAAAGAGAAGTGGAATTTTCTATAGATTTGATTCCAGGAACTACTCCGATTTCCATAGCTCTGTATCAGATGGCTCCTACAGAATTAAAAGAGTTAAAGACACAGTTGCAAGAGCTTGTTGATAGAGGTTTTATTCGACCGAGTCATTCACCTTTGAGATTGTGTATCGACTACCGGTAACTTAATAAAGTAACCATAAAGAATAAATACCCATTACCCCGGATTGATGATTTATTTGATCAGCTAAAAGGTGCTACTGTGTTTTCAAAGATTGATCTTCGATCAGGTTATTATCAGTTACGGGTAAAAGAGTCAAATGTACCAAAAACAGCCTTTAGAACCAGGTACGGGCATTATGAGTTTCTAGTTATGCCGTTTGGGCTAACTAATGCACCTGCAGTATTCATAGATTTAATGAATCGAATATTCAGGCCGTATTTAGATAGATTTGTGGTAGTATTCATTGATGATATTTTGGTTTATTCTCGGGATGAAAAAGAACATGCAGAACATTTGAGAATTGTGTTGCAAATTCTGCGAGAGAAGCAGTTATATGCTAAATTCAGTAAATGTGAATTTTGGCTTCGACAAGTGGGTTTTCTAGGACATATTGTATCTGCTGAAGGTATCAGGGTAGATCCAAATAATATCTCAGCTATTGTTAATTAGAATCCACCAAAGAATGTATCTAAAGTTAGAAGTTTCTTGGGTTTAGCTGGTTATTATCGGAGATTTGTACTGGGATTCTCTATGATAGCTTCTCCAATGACTCGATTATTGCAGAAAGATTTAAAGTTCGAGTGGACTGATGAATGTCAACAAAGTTTCAACCGATTGAAAGACTTATTAACGAAAGCACATGTATTAGTGCAACCTGAACCGGGTAAGGAATTTGTTATTTACAGTGATGCCTCATTAAATGGTTTAGGTTGTGTTTTGATGCAATAAGGTAAAGTAATAGCCTATGCTTCAAGACAACTTAAACCACATGAAAGAAATTACCCAATACATGATCTTGAATTAGCTGCTATTGTATTTGCACTAAAAATATGGCGGCATTACTTGTACGGTGAGAAATGTCATATTTATACTGATGATAAAAGCTTGAAATATTTGATGACACAGAAAGATTTGAATTTGAGACAAAGCAGGTGGCTTGAACTGATAAAGGACTATGATTTGATTATTGATTACCATCCGGGTAAAGCTAATGTTGTAGCTGATGCTTTGAGCCGAAAATCTATGTTTGCTTTACGAGCTATGAATACCCGGTTATCATTGACTAATGATGGTTCAATCCTAGCAGAATTAAGAGCTAAATCGATATTTTTATAGAAAATATGTGAAGCTTAGAAGAATGATGATAAGTTACAAGTTAAACGGGCATAGTGTGAGTCAGATAATGATTCTGAACTTCAGATTGGTTCTGATGGTTGTTTATTATTCAGAGGTAGGGTATGTGTACCTCAGAATTCAGAGCTCATACAGAAGATTCTACGCGAGGCTCACAGCGGTATTATGTCTGTACATCCGGGGAGTAATAAAATGTATAATGATCTGAAAAAGATGTACTGGTGGTCGAGAATGAAACGTGATATCTCTGAGTTTGTATCAAGGTGTTTAATATGTCAGCAAGTTAAAGCTGAACATCAGGTACCTTCGGGGTTACTTCAGCCAATTACTATACTAGAATGGAAATGGGAAAGAATCACTATGGATTTTGTATCGGGGTTACCTTTGTCTCCGAGAAAAAAAGATGTTATTTGGGTGACTGTTGACCGATTAACAAAGTCAGCTCACTTTATTCTGGTACGTATGGATTATTCTTTAGATAAACTAGCTGAACTGTACATATCTGAGATTGTCAGGCTACATGGAGTGCCTGTCTCTATTATATCAGATAGAGATCCTCGATTTACGTCTCATTTCTGGGACAAATTGCAAGAAGCCTTGGGTACTCAGTTGTATTTCAGCACTACATTTCATCCTCAGACAGATGGTCAATCTGAGCGTGTAATTCAAGTATTGGAAGATATGCTCCGATGTTGTATACTAGAGTTTGGAGGTAATTGGGAGAGGTATCTACCTTTGATTGAATTTGCTTACAACAATAGTTATCAGTCGAGTATTAAAATGGCTTCGTATGAAGCTTTGTATGGTAGAAAATGTAGAACACCGTTATATTGGACAGAGCTTAGTGAAAGGAAGATGCATGGGGTTGATTTGATCCGGGAAACAGAAGAAAAAGTAAAGGTTATTCGAGATAGTCTAAAAGCAGCTTCCGATCGTCAAAAATCATATGCCGACCTTAAACGAAAAGAGATTGAATTTCAAGTCGGTGAAAAGGTATTCCTGAAAGTGTTTCCTTGGAAGAAAGTCCTCCAATTTGGTCGAAAGGGTAAACTGAGTCCAAGATTTATCGGGCCATATGAAATCATAGAAAGAATTGGACCGGTCGCCTATCGATTGGCATTACCACCGGAACTTGATAGAATCCGTAATGTTTTTCATGTATCTATGTTACAACGATATCAATCAGATCCTTCACATGTTATTTCTCCGACAGAAGTGGAGATTCAGCCGGATATGACTTACAGTGAAGAACCGGTCAAGATATTGGCACGGGAAACAAAAGAGCTTAGAAATAAAAAGATAAATTTGGAGAAAGTATTGTGGCAAAAGCACGGGATTGAGGAAGTGACATGGGAACCGGAGGAGGCAATGAGGAAACAATATCCAAACCTCTTTACTGGTAAGATTTTCGAGGACGAAAATCCTAAAAGGGGGGAGAGTTGTAATGGCCTAAATTCAAGGTTATCGGAACAGTGGTTTCGTAACCACAAATCCGATTTAAAGAGAAATTTATTTCAATATTTTTGCATGAAAATTGATATGATAGGAAAATCGTATGAAAATATTGATAGAAAAATTTTACCGATTTAGTGGTTAGTTAGAAAAAGAAATTATTGAAGAAATTAGGTAAAAACAAGGTATCGAGACTTCTATCTCGTAAAACCGAGTCAAAAATAATTTTATAAATATTAATGAAATGTTATTAATGTGGTATTAAAATTTCGTTAGGAAATTTTAATGTTTGGGTAGTCAATTAAATGAAAAGGACTAAATTGTAATAGGTGTAAAAGATGCTAGAATGATTAAATAGTTTAAGAGTCTAATGAGAAAGGATTTAAAAAGAAATTAGACCCAAAAGTTATTTGGGCTGGACGGCAAGGGTATGAAATCAGCAGAAAAATTGATAAATTAAGGGTAAAATAGGAATATTGCAAAATTAACTAAATAAAGCTAGGACTAAATAAGAAATATCTAGATTTCTCTTCATTTCTCTTCAATTCCAACAGCTAAAAATGCCATAGGAGGGTTCTATAAGCTGGTATTTCATAATTTTTGCACCAATTGAGTTAATCCTTGCCTTTTTCTTGTAGTTTTTGTGTTTCTAAGACTTTTGCAACTAGGTCCTACTATTAAATTCATTAGTTTTTGATTTCATGGATGAAATTGAAAGTCACCGTGATTAATTTCTGTAATTTTATGATGAAATAGAATGAAATTAAAGCTTTAATTTGTTTATGAGATGATTTTATTAGGTAATTTCAATAGAAATTGATTTTTAGGACCTAATTGTGAAAATGCTTGGAATTCAAGTCTATTGCTGAAATTCTGATTCCTAAAGGTTGTAAAATAGTTTAAGGTGATAGAATAAAATATTAATTGAGAACAATCAGTTCAATTGAGAGGCTAATTGAGTAGGGACGAGATTATCATTTATTAAAAGCTTAGGGGAAAATGGTAATAAACAGCTTGCACAAAAATAGTTTGGACAGCAGCAGTAGACTAACTTTGAAAAATCACCATAAATTGTAGAAATAGAATTAGAAGATGAAAAAATATGGAATTAAAGCTTATTGAGTCTAGTTTCTCATAGAAGAAATAGTGTAAGTAATGGATTTGTAAATTTTGAGATATAATGAATTTTGTGAGATAAGGTCAGAATGAATTCGGGTTCCCCTGTTCTAACTTTGAAAAATCATAAAAAATTGAATAAAAACAATTATGGGCTTAAATTTATATGTATAGAATCATTAATGAGTATATTTTTAATAGAAACAAACAAGAACATCATTTGAATTCTGTATGTGGAGATAATTAATTTTTAGTGAAGAAGGGTTAGAACTATCGACAGCAGAACAGGGGTGACATTAAAGAATAAACTGTACTGATTGGCTAAACCAAAAATTATAAAAATTTTATGGTAAAAATATATGTGAGTTTAGTTTCATGGAAAATTATCATATCCTAATTTGGAGTTCTGTAGCTCAAGATAAAAATAATTAAGTGACTATGACTCAAGTAGACAACTTTGAATGAACTATAAATAATAGTTGAATTATAGAGAATGTTGCATATGAACATGAAATGTATTAAATTGATAATTAAATTTATTTATTTAGATCCAGAAGATTCAAATACGAAGCTAGATCGAGGAAAGGAAAAAGTTCAGGATTAGTAGATTTTTTGTTTACAAACAAGTATCAAGGTAAGTTCATGTAACTTGAATTATATTCTTAATTGCTTGAAATGCATGTTTTTATATGAATATGATTTGAATGTTCATTATATGAAAATTGATGAAACATTGATATATTTGACAAAATGGGAAGAAATCCTGGTTGAATGAAAGGAAAATTCGATGGATCTCTGAAAAGGAATTGACGGTAAAAAGGATCTAGCCCGGACCGGTGATCCTATCCTGATATAGCCCTCCCGAAGAATATGTATAAAATGGATTTAGCCCAGACGGGTAATCCGAATTAGGGCCTGAATTTAGCCTGGACTGGTAATTCAGATCCAAGCTCATTAGAGTAATTGTCGTTGCAGGGGATTTAGCCTGGACTGGTAATCCCGACAATACTCTATGAGTTTATATTGCAGGGGATTTAGCCTGGACTAGTAATCCCGCTGCAAGGTTGAGGTTCACGGGAGTGTGCTCTCTGAAATGGAAATGTGTGCACATGAATATGAATTGAGGGACCCGGAATTGTACACTAAAAGTGTACCTCTGAAAAATCCATCGAAATTTCGATAAATTCAACGGGATAAATATGGAAAAATAATAAGGAAATGGAAATCATGGTATTGATGAGCTCATCAATCATGGTATATATTATTGGTACATGGAAATTATTGTACTAACTTGAATGTTGAGTTTGTGCATATTAGGGTAATGATGCATTGAATGGATATAGGAATGTTTATTGTATTGTATTGAAAATATTAGGTAAGTATAATTCTTATTACATGAGCTTACTAAGCACAAAGTGCTTACCCCGTTTCCTTTTTCCCTGTTTTATAGTGTTAAGAGCTCGGAGGTTGGATTTGGTCGGAGACACATCACACTATCAACCTCCGGACTTCGGTATATAAACAAACTTTATTTTGGAAATCAATGGCATGTATAAGCTAATAAAGTAAATGATTCTATGAAATGAATGTAAGGTCAGCCAATGGTATGGCTAACAAATCTTGGTTTAGTTATGTGATGAGGTTATCTTATAAAAATTCATGAATCTATTTTAAAAATATGTTGAATTGGATTGGTTGATTTGGATTGGTCTCGATATAATATTGCAGGGAAGGTTAGATATCTGTAAAGGGACTGTATTGAGTTTTCCTAAAAAAAAAGAAAAAAAATTATTTATTTGTAAACTCCAGTAATACCTCGTACCTATTCTGGCAATGAATACGGGTAGAGGGTGTTACGTTGGATGCCAGATTTATAACTTGAAAATGTATGAATGTTAATATGTAAGTCCGACAATGCCTTGAACCCTATTCCGGCGTCGGATACGGGTAAGGGGTGTTACAACAAATGCAAAAAAAAATTATAAACTAAATACTTCAATTAAATAAACAAGTCATTGAATCAAAACTGATTCAAGAAGAAAAACAAGAAAGTATTTAAAAAGCTGAAAAGAAAATAAACTAAAACTAATTATAAACTACAAGGGTATTTGAAGGTATTTAGGACAACTTGATTACATTAAACCCCTGATGTCTTATTTATAGATGTGTTGGTGATAATTCTTGAAAAGAGTTATATTTAAGGCCACTAAATGGAATTAATTGGTTGTAACTAAGTGAATACATTTGCATTTTTAGGATATTTTTAGAACATTTCATAACAAAGCATGGATTGCGATATAATGGCCATTATTTGTTACTTTTATCACTTGGGGAAGAAAGGTGTGGTTTTGTGTGAATATAGGTGTAGGAAGAGGAAGAATATATAGAGGGAGAAAAAGGGAAGTGAAACATTATCGTGGCAAATGGTGAGATTGTTTGCCAACAGAATTGCCATGGCAATTCTAAGAAGATGACTCAGCATTTTATCCACATCATTCTCAGCCAGCTGTGTGTGTACCAGAAGAACCAACCTGAAAAGGGGAATGAAAAATGTGTGCTGAAGTGAGACAGATCTACCCAATAAAAGAAGGAGAGAGAAGAAGAAAAAGGGAGGAGAATTTGCGTGAGAAAGACACTGGTGATAGCAATCCTCTCTCTACGCAGAGAAGAACTCCATTAGAGAATTCCGGAGAAAGAAAGGGTGGCAGCTACAGAGATCAGCATACAAACGTGAAGAAGGGGAAGAGACATCTATCCTAGATTCACGTACAATCAAAAGATAAAAGAGAAGCTGGAGTGTGGCAAGAAATCCTGCATTTTTTCCCTTTGTTTTCCTGATTTCTGTGATTTAAACTTGTTTTAATGTTGATGAATGATTTTAATTTGGTGTTAACTTTTCCATCCATGAACTAAATCTTTTCTAGGTTGGAGTTATTGAGGTGAACGTTTTATCAACTTTAATGCCTGTGATTTGAGATTGTCTATATCACTGTTTCATTCGATTTATGCTTATTTTAAATACATGCATGCAAACTCTAGACATAGTTGATTGTGTGATGTTTTCTTAGATGTATTTTTAATTCTGAAAAGGTTAAAAATCATTTGATGTAAGCGAATATGATCGCGTGGTTTCGTGATAGGTTTTAAATATTGATAATTACTCATTCTTGAACTAACTATTATCGAGATGTAGGCAAGTGTACCTATTGAACAGTAGTATAGTTTTAGCAAGACCGGATTGTCGAACCCAAAGGAACTAAAAGTACTAGTAATGACTGTCTTTTTATTATCTAGCCTAAGAATAAAGAGGTTTCTGTTTTAAATAACTAATTATCTAAACTAAGAACCCACAGAGAATGGAATTGGGGAATTACTTTTGGAAAAATCGATTGAATGAAGACAATACCTAAAGAAAAATCCACCTAAACTGTACTTGTTATTCTGGCTCCGAATCAGACGATTTATTCATTTAACTTGTTCCATAGAGATCCCTAAATTAAGTTATTATCCCTATTCAAGACTAATAACGTCTAATCCCTAGATTGAATAACCGAGATTTTTCTCTAATTAACACTCTAGGGTTGCATTAACTCGATCTATGGATCCCTTTATTAGGTTTCACCTAATCCGGTAAAATCTTGTCACCTATGTCTAGGTGCGCAATCAACTCCGCTTAATTATGACAAATGTACGCTTAAACAGGGTCTATTCCTCCTCTGAATAAAAGCTTATCTTGAATCGGTATCCTGGGATATCAAAACAAGAATTAAGAACACATAATTAAGAACAAATCAAATATTTATTATACAATTCAGAAAATAATAATAAGATTTGTCTTAGGTTTCATTCCCCTTAGGTATTTAGGGGATTTAGTTCATAACTAAATAAGAAAACATCTCAGAATGATAAAAAATACAAAACATAAAGAAAACCCAAAACTCCTGAAGGGAAATTGAGGAGAGATCTTCAGTCTTGATGATGAATCCGGCTTCTGAGATGGATCAATCGGCTTCCTTGGAGTAATTCCTTACTCCCCTCCTCTCTTTCACTTTTTCTTCCTTCTCTAGGGTGTATTTATAGGCTTTGGAATGCCTAAAAGCCCTCAAAATTAGCTTTATCCGAATTAGACTCAACTTGGGCTTGGTAGGGACACGTCTGTGTAACACGCCCATGTGCGATTACTTCAGGTCGTGATCGAGCCTGCCAAATTGACACAGCCGTGTGGTCTGCCTGTGTGAGGAGGTCCAGGCCGTGTTGATTTTGTACTTTGGCCCATTTTCTCCATTTTTAGCCCGTTTCTCGTTCCTTTCGCTCTCCTATGCTCTCCTAAGTGTAAAACCTGAAATTAAAGCATTAGGAGCATCAAATTCACCAATTCTAATGGAAAATCATCCATAAAATGTGTTAAACATAGGGTAAAAATATTTATAAATTACGGTTTATCAAATACCCCCCACATTTAAGGATTTGCTTGTCCTCAAGCAAAATTCTCAACTCATAATCAAAATAAATTCTTCTCAACTTATAATTTCTATCGATAATATCTCAGAATAATCCATAGGTAATCATACATTGAGAATTCAACTAAAAGAACATAAAAGTTTCAAACATTCCAAGTTGAGTATTTAATCATGCAAACATAGGTGTCTCTCCTCATTTAAGTAATTACCTTTGATTCAGAATACCACAGAGTTTCACATCCTCACTACAGATTCATTCAAATCACTCGAGGTGTTTAAGGACAATAAATGAAGCACTCAATAGTCAATAATGAAAAGTCATTACCATAGGCTTACATGAAAATCAAATCTCCACCACTATAATTTATGATGATACATCAATCAAAATGTCTTTAGAGGGTTGTAATGAGGTTTGGTTAGGGGGTGTGGTCACAAGCCGAAAGAAAGGGTTAGAATCGAGATTGAATTGAAAAATTACCTAACTAGAAAAAGAGTTCATCATCACTTGCGTACAACAGAGCTTCTTCTCAGACTAAGAAAATTAACTTTTGAAGCCTACAAACAGAAGATCACTACTAATATGTATACATGTTTTTTTTAAGAACAAGTCAAATTACAGAGCAGGATAAAACATAGCAAAGTAACTATTTCAATTCAAATCTTGACAAAAATGGGGCTTAAATTAATTTAGAGGATTTCAACAATAATAGGTTAAATGTTAATATTAAAGGTAATACAAGAAATGGCTTGTTAGGTTCAAGGGGGTTCACTAGGGGTTAATTGTAGAGGTAGCCTTTTCATGGCATGAGTGAGTTAATCCTAAGTGCCTTAATCATTTTGACATATCAAATCAAATGGTGCGGTCTCAACATGAATAATCAAGCAAGTTCTAGAATAATAGTTCACTACTGATGCACTCAAAGCAATAATAAAAGTGAGCATGAAAGAATTAATAGATACTCAAAAGGCTCAAAAATCTAACAAAAATTATGGCTTTTTGATGTTTAAAACTTGTGAATCCAAACTCAAAGTAATACCTAAACCTTGGGGAAACAGCTTAAGATTTCAAATTCTTAAAAATCAACTCATCATGCTTGATTCTCTAATGTCTTAAAGTTTAAAAAATCAATGCATAATTGCCTATGTTTTAATTCAAGATATATCAATCAAAATCATAAATCAATTAAAATTTATCCTAAATATGTTATCAAAGCTTTTCAAGAGAACAAGGAAATCATTCAGGGATTTTTCTGATAATGAGATAAATATCCCTCCTACACTTAAGATGTACATTGCCCTCAATGTACAAAGATATATATTAAAGTATAAAAATAAGATAGGGGGAGAAGTGAAACTTCCTGTATGATGAATTCCTCGATCTAGAGTTCATGAGAGTAATTGGTTCGAGAGTGGAGGAGGATACTTCGGCGGTCATAGAGGTTCATTAGGTCATAAATCCTGTGCCAGAAGGATATTATCTCTCGTGGTAGCTATCGTCGTGGGTGAGCAGGACATGGTAGTCATGGAGAACCTTTCCCGGTAGAGTTTTAGTTCCTATGTGATGATGAGCTTAAGAGCTCTATATAACTGTGATAAAATCAGGAACCTTTTAGGGGATATTAGGAAGAATAATTACTCAATAAGAAATAACCGAAATTAATAATTAAAAATAAAATTTCTAAAATCTAATAAAAATAAAAAGTAGTTTTAATAAAAATTAAAAACAAAAAATAATAAATAAATGTTTTTAAACATCTTCATCGCTGAATGGTTCGCGAGGTGGGACTGGCAATGAGATGTGGAGGTGCTGACAAATCTGCTGTAAAGTAGCATCAATGTTGTCAAATCATTGAAAACACTGCTGCTCGAATCGAGTGAGGCACTCAGAGATGTCAGCATATGAAGCCGCCGCATGAACTGGACGAGAGGATGGTGGTGGCTGAGTCGGTGGGTCCTCGTGCTGTAAGGGGACATCATCAGAAATGTCCTCGTAGGCCTCCTCCTCGGTAGATTGGGTGAGGCGATATTGGGGAGGGTAGGTTCCTCGACGCCTCTCGATTATCCTCATGCTAAGCATGCTCGAGATGCCTTGTGGAGACATCTGGCCAATGAGGGTGAGGGATGATTCTTGGGCCGCGGTGTTGAGGAGCTCGAAGTGTCACGCCAGTCGAGTCACGTAGGGGCCAATGGAGATAGACCCCTTCGTATGCCGCTCCATCTGGTGCTGAATCACGAGGGCGATGAAATAGGCAAAGTCGATGATGTGCCCGTTCGACATGCACTATAAAAAGTAGGCGTCGTGAGTGTTGACGATACTAGTGCTCTCTCACCTCCTTGTAATCGTGTAAGCCAAAATGGCGTGTAGGTACCTCAGGGATGGTGGGAGAACTGATGCCTTAGAGCGACTAAGATTGTAGGAGGCTGCGCCAGGGGACAAATTGTGACAACACTTTGAGGGAGAGAAATGTATGTGGCGAGTGAGAGCATCTAAGTCATTCTCTTCCTTGAACTCCTCCGTATATAAACCCAGTGTCGTACCGAATTCTGGGATGCTGAGATGGCAGACTAATCCACCTAGGCGAAATTGCACCATATCGGGATCATCGTAGTTCGTCATTACGGTCTAAAGATGGAATGTTGAGCATAGTTCTATCGTGAGCTCGAGGTATGTTCGCTCGATGATCCCAAAGAACAGCTCCCAAGGATCGGTGGTTAAGAGGGCTCGAATCGTATTAGCCAACTGAACTTGTTCTACAGCGGCCCGATCGATGCAGCGGCCCGCAATTAAAGGTTGGGCTCGAAGTATCTGGAAAAGTTCTTCTTAAGGCCCACGGGGAAACTGTAGAGGGGGTGACGAATTTCAGCGGTTGGACCCGTAGAAGATGACGCTCCCTTCCGTTTCTTGGATGCAGGGACAGTAACCTTTTTACCAGGTGAATATGACATTGTACCTGCGATTAGAATCATCAAGTCATCTTGATGAGTGGTCAAAGTAAAACGAAGTCAAATCTTAAAAATCATAATTTCAAGCCTCAACTACTAAAACTAACTAAAAATGATAAGTTCAATGGTAGACTTTTGTGGCACTAGAATGGTGATAAAAGTAAAATGGCAAAGAATGGAATGCACATTACTATATGAATGAATAGAATTGTCAATACAAAAGCCATGATTATTTCAACTATTCTAACCATGGATATTCATTTCTAACTAATTAAATGGAGTAGATAAATCATGTAATGAGTAGGAATTTGAACATGAAAAGATGATGACTTGTCCTATAAATGAAATTTGTGTGATAGAAAGATAAAAATGACATGAAAAATATAGACTACTAAGAGAAATAACATTATAAATGAGTGTAATTAAAGGGGAAAGAGTAAGCAAATGCTAGAAAGGGGAGAATGGACGTCAAAAATGAAGTTGGAGGCGGCGCATGGGCGTGGTAGGGAGGCCGTGTGAATTTGCAGCAGCTAGGGCTAGGGTTTTTGAATGGGGACGAAAGTGAATAGTGCAGGGTATTAATAGATTTTGGGTCATACGGCCATGGCACACACCTGTGTTCTCCAATTTTTGCCCATGTTTTCGCGTTTTTCCTATTTGGGTGCATCTAAAATTCATCCCACACCCGTGTACCTCGGGCGTGTGGGTTCACACGGCCGTGTCGCACGACGTCTAGCTTCGTTTGCTTCTCCCACGCCCATGTGTGTAAGCCCCATGCTCGTGTTAATTTGACAGGTTTGACCACGAGTGTTAGACACGGGTGTGTACATGCCCGTGCTAGTTTCTCAGTTTCAACCACGGGTCTTCCACACAGGCGTATCGCATGCCCGTGTTGTTTTGGCAGGCTCGACCACGGCCATGTCGTATGGCCGTGGTGATTTATTGTAGCCCGTGTTTGGGGAATTCCTTGCCCTGTTTTCACACGGCCATAAGCACGCCCGTGTGCTTGGTCGTGTCTCTGTGGAAAACTTGTATTCAAAAGCTCCATTAGTAAGTTAGGTGCTGAAGACTAAATTTTTAAAGAAGTTAATACAGTTAGTGCTCAGGTCGTCTCCCGAGAAGCACTTATTTATAGTCTAAGCTCGACTTACCTCTCTGTTGCATGATCATGGTGTTTCGAGGAGTTTATACTCCTCAT
Source organism: Gossypium hirsutum (assembly GCF_007990345.1). Taxonomy (NCBI): domain Eukaryota; kingdom Viridiplantae; phylum Streptophyta; class Magnoliopsida; order Malvales; family Malvaceae; genus Gossypium; species Gossypium hirsutum. The sequence continues at coordinate 104,135,168 of NC_053431.1, read as the reverse complement.
TCCTACTATCAATCTCATCAAAATAAGGTTTTAAACGGGTGTTGCTTACCTTAAAAGTGTCGAACTTGGGGTGCCTTACCTCGACCGTACCGAATGGGAAAATACTAAGTACCGTAAGAGGGATTTCTTCATTTGGTTTGGTAGTGACAATGTGGGGATCTGCGATATCTAATAAGACTCTATCTCCAATCCTAAGTTGATTTGGAAAGGTATTGAGCTCGTTCTGTCGTAGATTCGGTTTGTTGGGTGTTCTTGGTTTATGCGTCCACCATTCATCGAGTTCCTCGATTTGTAATCTTCAATCTTCATGAATAGGTCCTCTACTATTGCTTGAGAATGACTCGTGTGCTTCCTTTAAACTCATTTCCTGTAGAGTAGGCTGTACCATATTGTCAGTTCTAGGAGAACAGGTTAAATGATCACCTTTAATTCCTGATGTGTTGCCAGAATTGCGAGCTTGAAGGGTGATTGTTTCGTCACCCACACAGAGTGTGAGTTCACCTGTGCCAACATCAATAACCATTTTAGTAGTTGCTAAAAAGGGCCTTCCCAGAATTAAAGGAGTGTTTCTATCATTCTCTATGTCTAAAACAATGAAGTCAACGGGAAATATAAATTTATCGATTTTTACTAGCACATCTTCAATAATACCCCTAGGAAATCTTATAGTTTTATCTACTAGTTGAATGCTCATCCTAGACTGTTTAGGTTTCTCGAGACCTAGTTTCTTAAACATTTTATAAGGCATGACGTTGATACTAGCCCCTAAATCAGCTAATGCATTATTAACATCTAAACTACCAATTAAGCAAGGAATCATAAAAGTCCCTGGATCTTTTAGTTTGTTCGGTAGCTTATTTTTCAGAATAGCTGAGCACAATGCGTTTAGCTCCACATACAACACTTCGTCCAACTTCCGCTTATTTTCTAAAAGCTCTTTTAAGAATTTCATTGCATTTGGCATCTGCGATAGGGCTTCAATTTAACGGTAAGTTATATGTAATTTTTTTAAGAGTTTAAGGAATTTACCAAATTGTTCATCTGAGCGGTCTTTCCTTGTCGCGTTGGGGTATGGCACATGAGGTTTATATTCGACATTCACCATTTTGTTTTTATTGTTATCTACCTCACATTGACCTTTGTTTACCACAGTTTCTTGCCTCAGTTCTGGTTCAGGCTCAACAACTCCTTCTTCATCTTGAATATTAATTGTGTTGGCTTGTTCCCTTGGGTTGGGTTCAGTATTACTTGGCAAGTTACCTTGTGGTCGTTCAGAAATTAGTTTGGAAAGCTGGCCTATCTGAGTTTCGAGCCTTTAGATCGACACTTGTTGATTTTTAAGTGTTGTCTCGGTGTTCTGGAAACGAGTTTCTGACACCGAAATAAACTTTGAGAGCATCTCTTCAAGGTTCAGCTTCTTTTCCTGTTGGTAGGGTGGTTGTTGGTAGCCTGGAGGTGGTTGTAGTCTTTGATTTCCTTAACCGCTCCACGAGAAATTGGGATGGTTCCTCCAACCTGCATTGTAAGTGTTACTATATGGATTGTTTTGAGGTCGAGGATTATTACCCATGTAGTTTAATTGCTCGTTATCCATGTTGTAGCCATAAGGTTGGTATTCCAAATGGCTTATTCCACCTCCACTTGCTTCGCACTGCATTACTGGGTGAACCTGCGAAGAACTACGAAAACCATCAATTTTTTTATTTAAGAGTTCTACTTGATTAGAGAGCATGGTGACCGAATCGACGTTATAAACGCCGGCTGTTTTCATTGGCTTTGTCCTCATGACTTGCCACTGGTAGTTATTCAGTGACATCTCCTCTATAAACTCATAGGGATCTTCAGGTGTTTTATTATTGATGGTTCCGCCAGCAGCTGTGTCAACCATTTGTCGAGTCGAAGGATTCAGGCCATTATAGAACATTTGAACCTGTAGCAAAAGCAGTAACCCATGATGAGGGCACCTTCTCAAAAGGTCCTTGAATATCTCCTATGCATCGTAAAGTGTTTCTAAATCCATCTGTACAAAAGAAGAGATATCATTACGTAATTTAGTCGTTTTAGCCAACGAAAAATATTTTAGTAAAAATTGTTTGGTCATTTGTTCCCATGTAGTAACTGACCCTCGTGGTAACGAGTTCAACCACTGTTTAGCTTTGTTCCTCAATGAAAAAAGGGAATAACCGAAGACGAATGGCATCATCGAGACACCATTAATTTTAAATGTATCGCATAGTTCTAAGAAGTTGGCTAAATGAGCGTTGGGATCCTCATCCTGCAAACCATCAAACTAAACAAATTGTTGTATCATTTGAATAGTGTTAGGTTTTAATTCAAAAGTATTTGCAGCTACAGCAGGTCTAACTATGCTCGATTCAGTTCCTGTTAAAGAAGGTTTAGCATAATCATACATAGTACGTGGAACAGGATTTTGATTAACCGCAATTGCAGGAGGTAGTTGATTGCCTTGGTTTTCAGCCATCTCTTCGGTTGGGGGTTGAGTATCATCTTCTTGCTCGTTCTTTGTGTATCTTAAGCTTCGCCTTATTTCTCTTTCATTTCTGCGAGCTGTACGATCGATTTCTTCGTCAAAAAGTAATGGTCCTAACAGATTTATTCTAGTCATAAACTATAAAAACCTGCCAAGCGAAGGAAAAAGTAAATTAATAAATAAAAATAATAAATTAAAGTGCACAAAAAATAAATGGCTAAAGTAATAAAAATTGAGTGTTCCTAATATTTAGTTCCCTAGCAACGGCGCCAAAAACCTAATCGCGTGGTTTCATGATAGGTTTTAAATATTTATTATTATTCGTTCTTAAACGAACTATTATCGAGATGTAGGCAAGTGTACCTATCGAACAGTAGTATAGTTTTAGCAAGACCGGATTGTCGAACCCAAAGGAACTAAAAGTACTAGTAATGATTGTCTTTTTATTATCTAGCCTAAGAATAAAGAGGTTTTTGTTTTAACTAACTAATTATCTAAACTAAGAACGCACAGAGAATGGAATTGGGGAATTGCTATTGGAAAAATCGATTGAATGAAGACAATACCTAAGGAAAAATCCTCCTAGACTGTACTTGTTATTCTGGCTCCGAATCGAACGATTTATTCATTTAACTTGTTCCGTAGAGATCCCTAAATTATGTTATTATCTCTATTCAGGACTAATAACGTCTAATCCCTAGATTGAATAACCGAGACTTTTCTCTAATTAACACTCTAGGGTTGCATTAACTCGATCTATGGATCCCCTTATTAGGTTTCACCCTAATCCGGCAAAATCTTGTCACCCTATGTCTAGGCGCACAATCAACTCCGCTTAATTATGACAAATGTACTCTTAAACAGGGTCTATTCCTCCTCTGAATAAGAGCTTATCTTGAATCGGTATCCTGGGATATCAAAACAAGAATTAAGAACACATAATTAAGAACAAATCGAATATTTATCATACAATTCATAAAATAATAACAAGATTCGTCTTAGGTTTCATTCCCCTAAGGTATTTAAGGGATTTAGTTCAAAACTAAATAAGAAAACATCTCAGAATGATAAGGAATACAAAACATAAAGAAAACCCAAAACTCCTGAAGGGAAATTAAGGAGAGATCTTCAGTCTTGATGATGAATCCGGCTTCTGAGATGGATCAATCGGCTTCCTTGGAGTAATTCCTTACTCCCCTCCTCTCTGTCTCTTTTTTTTCCTTCTCTAGGGTGTATTTATAGGCTTTGGAATGCCTAAAAGCCCTCAAAATTAGCCTTATCCGAATTAGACTCAACTTGGGCTCGGTAGGGACACATCCGTGTAACACGCCCATGTGCGATTACTTCAGGCTGTGCTCGAGCCTGCCAAATTGACACGGCCGTGTGGTCTGCCCGTGTGAGGAGGTTTAGGCCGTGTTGATTTCGTTCTTTGGCCCATTTTCTCCGTTTTTGGCCCGTTTCTCGTTCATTTCGCTCTTTTATGCTCTCCTAAGTGTAAAACCTGAAATTAAAGCATTAGGAGCATCGAATTCACCAATTCTAATGGAAAATCATCCATAAAATGCGTTAAACATGGGGTAAAAATATGTATAAATTATGTTTTATCAGAATGCTTGACAGGATATTTGTAGCACTCTAGACATAGATGTTGCGAAGAAGAAGATTCATTGTAGTTATTAATCCAGAGTTTTGTAGACATATAGTAACTTAGATTTTTCAGCTTAAGATCTAGCTATCGAAAGAGGCAGGTTACAGTATTGACTCTCTGAGCAATTGAGTAGACAATATTTTCCCATGACATCATTTTGATATGAGCATTTCACCTGAATAACTCCAACCCTATTCATTTGACAACAGGATTACTCTTACTTTTCTCTGTAATTTGCCACTACATTTTATTTGCCATATCAATTCCTTAATTTTAGCATTTGATTTCATTAATTCATTATACAAACATCCTATTCAACTTGAGAGGATTTCCTGCTATTTAGTATAGTTAATAGGATTATAATAACTAACTCAATTTCTTTCCAATTTTTGATCCCTATGGAGACAATACTTACTTATCACTTTAATACTTGAATGGCATGTACACTTGCACAATTGCATTAGTTATTTACACGCAACAAGTTTTTGGCATCGTTGCCAAAAATCGACAACATTGGTGAAAAGTTGATTTGTTATTATTCTTGTTATTTTTGTTAGAACAGTTAATTAGTATTTTGTTTGATTTTTCAGGTTTGTATTAGTGCATGAGAAGAAATATTCAATAGGATATAGAATATTGTTTTGATCCTGAAATTGAAAGGACATTAAGGCGAAGAAGGAAAGAGTTAAGAGAAATGGAGAGGATTATAAATGGTCCAATCAGAGAAGATCAGGTGCTCTAGAATGAAAGGAATGATGATATTCCTCGAATCATAGATGACAAAGACAGACTCATCAGAGAACATTTACTGCCTATTTTAGGTGATCTAAGTCCAAGAATTATTAGGCCACATATTCAAGCTTAACACTTTGAATTAAAACCAGTAATTTTTCAAATGCTGCAGACGATAAGGCAGTTTAGTGGTTTACAAACTGAAGATCCCAGATTGCACTTGAGACTTTTTCTTGAAGTCTGTGACTCATTCAAGCAGTAGGGCGTTCCTGAAGATGCCCTTAGATTAAAATCATTCCCTTATTCATTGCTTGATTGTGCCAGATCATGGTTGAATGCATTACCATCAAGTATGGTGATGTAACAACTATTTTTTTGTGGTGCTAGAAATAGTGGTTTCGGGGCCACAAATCTGACAAGTGAGTCCGTAAATATTATTATTAAATATTTACGAGTCAATTATAGCATTAAAATAAATTTTGAATTGGCAAATTATGTTATTTGAATTAATAATTTTTCTTGAAGTCTGTGACTCATTCAAGCAGTAGGGCGTTCCTGAATATGCCCTTAGATTAAAATCATTCCCTTATTCATTGATTGATCGTGCTAGATCATGGTTGAATGCATTACCATCAAGTATGGTGGTGTAACAACTGTTTTTTAGTGGTGCTAGAAACAGTGGTTTCGGGGCCACAAATCCAACAAGTGAGTTCGTAAATATTATTATTAAATATTTACGAGTCAATTATAGCATTAAAATAAATTTTGAATTGGGAAATTATGTTATTTAAATTAATAATTAGGTTCAAGTGGTATGACCCTAAAGTCAAGTGGTTTTAGAAAATGAGGTACCGGGACCTCATTTCTATAAACCAAGCCGTAAATATTTTATTAAATATTTAAGAAATATTATTAAGGTTGTATTAAAATTTGGTTAAGAAATTTTAATGTTTAGATAGTTAATTAATAAAAAAAGGACTAAATTGTAAAGGATACAAAAGTCAATCGCTATTTACTTAATTGTATTAATTGGCTAAAGAATCATAAGTTAACGGTTTTAAAAGTTAAATATACCTTGTTTATATTAGTGGACAAATATGGATAGATTTTATTGAAATTTAAATGGTTTAAAAAGGTTAACAAGATAAATTGGTAAATAAGTAAAATTAAAATAAAAGACGAAACCTACCATCATCTTTTTCATTTTTTTTCTTTCGTTCTTTATCTATCTGAATACTCCATGGAAGCCAAGTTAAGTTTCGGCCAAAGTTATTTCTTCATGCATGGTAGGTAATTTCTATCCGTTTTTCATGAATTTGATGTTTTTTATATCGTATTAGCTTAATCTAGCTAACCCGGGGGTCAATTTGTTAAATTTTTAAGTATATAGAATTTTACCATGGATAAATTTGTGATGTTCTTGGAATTCTATGATAGATTATTAAGCTTGGTTGTTGAATATAAGTATTGTGTTAAGTAATTTTTTATGATTTTCAAGTTTAGGGACCGATTTATGAAAATGGTAAAATTCAAGGAAAATATTATAAATTATGGATAAATATGGGCTTTTAAGATTGGGTAAAAATTTTCTAGTATGATTTATGATTAAAAATGATGAAATTGCAACTTTCAGGCTTAGGGACTAAATTGCAAAAAGGGCAAACTTTAGGGAAATTTTGTAAAATTTCAAAAAATACTTAATTGCATAAAAATGAATTAATTTTTCTATTAGAATTAATGAATTGAATGGAATTATTATTTTAGATCAGGAACGAGTGGAAAATCGAGGAGAAGAGAAAATTACCAAATAGCCCCTGTACTTAGTCATTACTGCAACTTAGTCAGGTGAGTTCGTATGAACTGTAATCATTATAATGTTAATTAAATTAAATGTTTACTATGTTTTTTCAATATAAATGAATCAATATATATGTAAACAGACGGATACTGAGTCCTGGTTGAACCTTAAGAATTCTTAGGATATAAATGACATGTCATTAGGGATTTCATGTTTCCGGTGCTGGTCTTGAATGTCCTACCAATGGCTGAGAACCTACATTTGTTGCGGATTCCCCACAGTACGTGTGAGCAGCATCGTGTAGCTTACATTTTGACCCATAGCTCATGTGAGCAAGCCTATTTCACAGCTCGTGTGAGCATTGATGTAAAGGAAAGGTTACAGTAAGAAATGGCACACTTCGTGTAAGCTTTCCCAAGTATCTGATGTAATTCTAAATGGTTCAATAGGTAAGAAAAGGAATGGAATGGTAGGTGACTTAATGGAAAGGCTCATAACGGTATGAAAAGGTTGATGCTTATATAATGTATCTTTTGAAATCTATTTATGTTATAAATGAGTTTAAATGATGGTCAATGAATCTACTAACATGTGAACTTGATAATGCTTGAATAGGCTTGGAAACGGTAAGTAAGCAAATGGAATGAAACATGATCGTATGGTAAGGATGATGAATTAAATGCTATGTTTATACGTAATTGATTTAACGTGAATTATGAACAGATATACTAACTTGTGAGATTGATGGTGTTATATAGGCTTTTACTAAGCTTATGGCATTGGTAACGGTTGCACTTATTCTATAAATTTCATTATTGAAATGGTAGGTTATGTTCTAATTTTATACGAGCTTACTAAGCATTCATTGCTTACGTAGTTATTTTCCTTTGTTCTACAAATTATCAGAAGCTCGATCGGTTGGAAGTTCATCGGAGATCTATCACACTATCCAATGGACAATTCTGTAGTTATTAGTATTTTGGCTATGGTTTATAATCGCATGTATAAGGTGCTTCATAATGGTATTATGGTGTATGTGTTAATGGTGTTTTAAAAAGTATAAGCTTTGGAAAGCTATGTTGGTTTGGTACACTTTGATACCTCACCAAGTTATGTGATTTTTGGTTGCTTTAAAGTGCTTGTTTATAGGGTTATCGTGGCATGATTATAAGGGCTTGAAAATGGTTACTTGTGACATGTTTTAGTTCATATTTGTATTAGGTTATCATGTATCGAAATGAGAATGTTAACATGTAGAGGTCTTTAGTATTGATGGCTCATGAATGTATTAAATGGTTGAATTACTATGCTATTGTCTTGAAGTTTATGTTTATATGATGGACTAGTATGGCTTGATAAGTAAGGTCTTTTAAACCATTTTTAGTGATGGGAAATCATGATCTTATGGTATGTTTTGAATGGTTGATTGGTAGTTAAATGAGGTATGTTTTAGTACCTCTATGAACTAGGTTGGTAAGCATGAAATGCAGCTTATAGACATGTTTAGATAATTGATGTGCATGGTCATATGGTATGATAATGTTGGCTTGGAAATGGTATATTGTAATGTGTTCTAATTACCTAGTGGAATTAGGTATTCATGCTTGAAATAATGCAACATTAACCTATTATATAGATGATGTTTGGATGCAAATGTGGCGTCTTTGAATGGCACATTGGTTAGCCAACTTAGGATGTTTGAAATGGCATTTTGATGTGTGTTTAGGTGATGTTTAGATCCATTTCAAGTGTGCATAAATGAGTTGAAGAGTTGTTCATGGAATGGATTTGAGATGGCTTGATTTTTAGGTAAATTTGGGTCCACACGGCCTGAGAAACAGAAGTGTGACTCAGCCGTGTGAGGTACACGGTCTGGTGACACGGTCGTGTGTCATCTAATGATTTTCTTAAGGTGCAAGTCAGTGAGTTACACGGTCTAACACACAGCCCGGCACATAGGCGTGTGGGGTAACTTCGAGCGTTACAAGACCTGGCACACAGGCGTGTGACACAGCCTATTACACGGGCGTGTGACACAGCCGTGTAACCCTACTCAAAGAGTTACACAGGTGAGGACACGGGCAGGGACAAGGCCGAGTGTCCCTAGTTCAAAAGTTACACAGCCTGAGACACGGGCGTGTGTCCGTGTAAGACACACGGCCATGTGACCTATGTTTTTGCAAATTTTGCAACTTTTTCCTAAACTTTCCAAATTGTTTCAAATGGGTCCCGATTTGTTTCTAAGTTATTTTTAGGGCCCATATGGCTCGATTAGGGACAGTATGCATGTATGTGCATGGTTTATAATGTGGTTAAGTTATTGAATGATTTAAAGTTTAAATGTTTCCAATTGTACAGTAATGCTCTGTAACCCTAATCCGGCGACGGAGACGGGTTAAAGGTGTTACAGCTGGCATCTTGGAATGAACTATGTCAAAGATTTCTGCTTAGGTACAATCCTCCCAACATGAATGCCAAGCTTAGGAATGACATTACATCGTTCAGGCAATCTAAAGATGAGACATTGTACAAAGCATGGGAGCGTTTCAAGGAACTAATTAGAAAATGCCTGATGCATGGTTTTCAGCATTAGACACAAATGGAAATGTTCTACAATGGATTAAATGCTCATATGCGACCGATGGTGGATGTATCTGCTAATGGGACGTTACTTGACAAATCCTACGATGAAGCATACAAAATTCTGGAAAGAATAGAAAATAATGATTATCAGTACCCCACTACTAGAGTTGGTACTAGTAGAAAAGTTGTTGGAGCAATGGAACTTGATGCGATTACATCTTTAACAGCTCAAGTATCATCTTTAACAAATAAGATTAAAGATATGAAAAGACCCTCTACAGTACAAGAACTGAAGGTTGTAGAATTAGTATGTGTAAACTATGGAGAAGATCATGTTTTTGATGAATGCCCATCCAATCCAGCCTCAGCGTATAACATGGGGAATTTTAATCGTAGCAACAATAATCCCTACTCCAACGCATACAATCCAGGGTGGAAACAACATCTAAATTTTAGCTAGAGTAATCAGGGAATGGAAAATGTCAGCATTGTTAATAGAGAGAATGTGGTTGGTGTACCACTGGGACACAATCAACCAATATCGCGGCAAAATGTGCAACAAAGTTCGTCATCTTCAACATCAGCTATGGAAGCTCTATTAAAAATGGCTAAGAATGATGTGATTATTCAGAGCCAAGCAGCTTTCTTAAGAGCTCTAGAGAATCAAATAGGACAAATTGCCACAGCATTAAGTTCCAGACAACAAGGAGCATTACCTAGTGACACAGAAAGTTCTCGATCTCAAGGAAAGGAACAATGTAAAGCCATAACACTCTAGAGTGGCACTTAGCTGCTAGAAGTTGTGAATGATGCCTTTTTTGAAGAGGAAAGTTCAGAAGTTCCTGGAAGCATAACTTTCGAACCAAAAGTGGAACAAACTACAAAAAATGGGAGTAGAGAAAAGCATACAGAAGTAAATTCATCTTGCAGAGCCAATACAAATTCCATGGCAAGGCAACCTCAACAAATAGAAGGAAGGCCACCGCCATCTTTTCCCCAACGTTTCCAAAAGTCGAAACAAGATGTTTAATTGAAGAAATTTCTAGAGGTCTTGAAGCAATTACACATCAACATACTTTTGGTGGAAGCATTAGAACAAATTCCTAACTATCTAAAATTCATGAAAGATATCCTATCCAAAAGTAAAAGGTTAGAGGAGTTCAAAATTGTTGCACTTACTGAAGGGTGCACAGTAATTTTGAAGAACAAACTGCCACCAAAATTAAAAGATCAATGGAGTTTAACTATTCCCTGCTCAATTGGAAACCATTATGTAGGTAAAGCATTATACGACTTAGGTGCAAGTACCAATCTAATCTCTATGTCTGTTTTCAGGAAACTTGGGATAGGAAAGGCAAGACCTATAGTCACACTACAACTAGCTGATAGATCATATGTCCATCCAGAAGGTAAAATTGAAGATGTACTGGTAAGAGTTTACAGTTTCATCTTTCCAGCATATTTTATTATTCTGGAATGTGAAGTAGATGAAAAGGTACCTATAATACTTGGACGACCTTTCTTAGCAACTGCTGGAATATTGATTGATGTACAGAAAGGTGAGTTAACCAGGAGAATTAATGATCAACAGTTGACATCTAATGTGTTTGATGCTTTAAAGTGTACAAACCTGGATGAAGAATGCCATGCTTTAAAATTTGTTGACATTCTAATTCAAGAAGAATTTGCGAGACATATGCATAACAATTCTGATGTAGACTCTGCCGAATTAAATTAAACAGAATTGACTGAAAAATTTGGAGAATTGACGGAAATTTAGCAATTTGGAAATGGATTCAGAATGAGCTTTGAATCATTCGACTTCTCAAGTTGATCTTTCAGCCATCCTTGCTCATTAATAGAATATCTACCTATTCTGGATTTGAAGCTATTACCAGGGCATTTGAAGTACGCTTATTTGGGAGATAATGATACCCTACCTATAGTTATCTCTACCGAGCTTACAACAGACCAGGAGAAGCAATTAATGGAAGTCTTAAAAAAATCTAAGAAAGCTTTAAGATGGTCAATTACGGATATCAAAAGAATTAGCCCAGCAATCTGCATGCACAAAATAATACTTGAAGATTGCCATGGCAAATCTATTGAATAGCAAAGAAGACTAAATCATGTCATGAAGGAAGTATTTAAAAAGGAGATTATCAAATAGTTGGATGTTGGAATTATATACCCAATTTCTGATAGCGTTTGGGTGAGCCCAATTCAATATGTACCCAAGAAAGGAGGAGTTACAGTAGTCAGTAATGATAACAATGAACTCATTCCCACACGTACTGTCACAGGTTTGAGAGTTTGTATGGATTATCGAAAGCTCAACAAAGCAATGAAGAACGACCATTTCCTTTTGCCTTTTACAGATCAAATGTTAGACACACTAGCAGGGAAAGCCTTTTACTGTTTTTTAGATGGCTACTTAGGGTATAACCAAATTGTCATATCTCCTACTGATTAAGAAAAGACTACATTCACCTTTCTTTATGGAACATTTACTTTTAAAATAATGCCATTTGGGTTGTGTAACATCCCTTACCCGTGTCCGACGCCGGTACAGGGTATGAGGCATTACCGGACTTAAACACAATTATTCATGCAAAATCGGGCCATAAAATTTCATTTGGTTTAAAACTTTTCACCCTTAAACGAGTTTCGAGGCCCAAAACACACATCGGAGGTGGTTTGGGACTAAACTGAGAACTTTGGAAACTCTTGGAAAACTTCAAAAATTTTTATCATAAAACAGGGCCACACACTCATGTGGGTAAGCCGTGTGCCCTCACACGCCCGTATGGCTTGGGACACGCCTTTGTCCCTTACCCGTGGAGCTCTCTGTTTATGACGTCATCAACAATTTAGGGGCACACGGCTAAGGCACACGCCCGTTTCCTTAGGTTGTATGACAATTAAATTTTCGAAATTAAATGCAGACTTCACACAGCCATGGCACACGCCCATGCCTCCAGGCCGTGTCCCTCACACGGCTGAGACACACGGCCATGTCTCAGCCCATATGGCCAATTTGAAGCTAAATTCAAGATGCAGGGGATACACGGCCGGACTACACACCCATGGGGCAAGCCGTATGTCACACATGGCCTAGACACACGCCCGTGTGTCTATCTGCATGGACAAATACAAGACTATTTTCCAAGCCATTTTGCCACCCTCACTTGAACCCATTCATACATCATCACATAGCATAATTTTAAGCTTATAATTGTAATCATCTTAACCCTATTCAATCCATTACAAGTCATGTCCATGTCTTTACTTACCATGGTTAAACATCACACTTAGTTCATAATAATTTGTTAACTTCACATCCACAAAGCATTATCATAGAAATAAACTCATGATCAATCTTAACCAACTCTCATGGTTATAAATCTCATCCAAGACATTAGCACATGCATACACATACAATTAGATTTACAACACAATAATCATCATAAGCCACATCTCATGGCCATATACAAATTAAATCGTAAATCATTATAGGCCAACACTTTTGGCCACTTTAGCAATGACTTAAACAAAAAAAGACATAGTCCCTATACATGCCATAAACTCAAGAGCTTGAATACTTATACCCCCAAATGATGGCGTGATAGTGTGATAGCATCTCCGGTGATCTCCAACCCGAGCTAGCTTAACTAACATAAAAGAGATGGAAAATAGGGGAGTAAGCTTTAAAATCTTAGTAAGTTTATATGAAAATAATGATTAACTATAACATTTACTTACTATGTCTATCCATAAAGAGACTAGTATTATAATTTACAATTAGCCTCATGGTGACCATTTACTCATTCATAAAACTTACTTTTTTTATCTTACGAACACTAATTGCATGTCCAGTCTTTGGATTAGTAAGCACAATCTCTTCAGTATAGTCTACCACATTATTTAACAAGTAATTCAACTCTCTTAACAACATGTACATCATTTACAAGAAATCTTACTTTCAGCACATATCTTAACAATTTATAGCTCATATCTCTTTATCTTTTCATAATGACTTTGATTGTCAGTTACACTTATCTTTTCTTCTTCTTATATCCGAAGAATCACAACTTAAGTAAATAAACTATGCCATAACACAACTCATTGAGGCTCTTAGGCTTAATACATAATCATTATCAAATCTTAACATGCATTCCATTTATCATAATTGTACTTTATTAATCACCAAGCCATCAATGTCTCACAAACATAAATTATTCATAAACAACTTATCAAATATCTATCATACCTCGAGCTCACTATTCATGAGTTTGTCATACTGATAAACACCAAATTATACATATCTATACCCCAAATACTTAGCATATTTATGGATGTTTATTACTAGATTTGTAGATTTTGGTGCTTTTAATCCAGTTATTTCATGTTTTGTACTCAGTAGATCACCAAAAGTCGAAAGAAGACAAAAATGAGCTAAAAAGGGACAAAACAGACTTAATCGAGAAGATGACACGGCCTAAGCCTTGCCACACGAGCATCTCACACGCCCGTGTCCTTCGGGGGTGTCAACCAAGGTTTTCACGATTCACACGGCCTGGCCATTGAGCCCACAAGGCCGTGTGCAATTTAACGGATCGAACACGGCCGCCGCACACGGGCGTTTCCCTTTTTCAAAGAGTTGTATTTTACAGGGAAAAGGGTACTTAGGGAGGAAGAAAGTCAATCCAAAGCCTATATAAACACCCTAAGTGTAACTTAGAAGGAGGACGCTCTTTCCAGAACTTTTCTGGAATACAGAACCACACACCAGGAATTACTTGAAGAAAGCCAGACGATCCATCTCAAAAGCCGGAGCTACTCCAAGACTAAAGATCTCTCTCAAAATTCCTTCAGGGGTTTTAGAGTTTTCTTTATGTTTTGTTATTTTCATACTCTTAAGATGTACTCTTATTTTATTATGAACTAAACCCCTTAGACACCTAAGGGTAACAAAACCTATGATGGATCTTGTTATTATTATCTGAACTGTATGATAAATACTTGATTTGTTCTTAATTATGTGTTCTTAATGCTTGAGTTAATAATCTGGGTATTAATTCATGATTTGATGTGCTTATGCAGAGGAGGAATAGACCCTTCCTAAGAGTAGATTTGGCATAATTAAGCAGAGTTGATCAAACACCTAGAAATAGGGTTACAAGATTTTGCCGGATTAGGGTGAAACCTAATATGGGAGTCCATAGAGTGATTTACTGCTTCCCTAGGGGTTTTAATTAAGAAAGAAATTTCGATTAATTCAACTAAGGGTTAGACGCTATTAGTCTCGAAAGGGATAATAACATAGGTTAGGGAGTCTCACGGATCAAGTCAAGTGAATAAATCGTCTGGTTCAGAGTCAGATAACAAGTGAAATCTAGGTGGATTCCTCCTTGGGTGTCGTCTTTATCAATTGCTTTTCTTCAAGTCTTTTTCCAAATTTTCTCTTTGCTTTAATTAAATCAGTTAATTAGTTTAAACAATTAGTTAATTAAAACAAACCCTTTTATTCTTAGGTTAGATAATAAAAAGATAGTTATTACTAGTACTTTTGGTTCCCTTGGGTACGATAATCCAGTCTTGCCATTACTATACTATTGTTCGATAGGTGCGCTTGCCTTTTCGTTGTGATAATAGTTAGTTTAGGTTTGATCTTCATTATAAATATTTATTACTTGTTACGAATCACACGATCACATACATACTTGTAACAACTCGCAACACAGTTACATTGCATCTCTTCATTGACATACTTGTTGAACCACTTAGAATACTAAGAAAGTCTTGCACATACATGCCACAATCGTAGCCAAAGCTACCACATATCATGTAATACTCACATTTGAGCTACTCACGGACATGTTCACCAAGTTAGTACCCGGACCCTATAGCATTATCATGTAACGCCCGCTCATTGAGCTACTCACGGGACTGTACACAAAGTCAATACTCTGATCCATATGGCTTTAACATGAAATGCTCGCTCAGCGAGTTACTCACGGGCCTAATCACAAGTTAGTTCCCGGACCCACATTACATATCTCATATCATGAACTCAGACCACAACTCATGAGTCCAGATCACATAATTTCTTTAGTGACAAATCACATGTACCCTAAACTATTACTAAGGTTTAAACGGGTTTTGAGCTTATCTGAATTTTTGTCAGTTTCAACCACGATATCAATTGATCAACCATACATTATCAAGGCATTTATAACATTTAAAATACTGTATAATAATGCATTATTTACATATAAACTTACCTCAAAACCAAATTGGTAAAAAGAGACCTGACCATCGATTTCTCATTTTTCACCTGTTCTAGGTCTGATTCTCGTTTTCCTTAATCTACAATATCACATTTAGTCTAATTATTAGTTGCATTATTCAATGTGATCAAAAAATTATATTTTAGAAAAATTATATTTTTGCCCCTAGGCTCGTAAAATGAAATGCACTCAATTTATTTGTTACCCAAGCTTAGCCGAACCATTTTCATAACTATAGCATCTCATAATTCTCATCAAAACACACTTTTACTACACATTTTATAATTTTTACAAAATGGTCCTTTTAGACGTTTTCACCGAAAATCACTTAACAAAAGACGTTTATCTAACTTCCAACATTTATTTTCTATCATTAGTCATTAAAACACATGTATGTAATTCATGGGTAAATTTTTAAACATGAACCATAGCTTAAAATAATGGTAGAAATAGGTAAATCGAGTTACGGGGACTTAAAAAATGTAATAAACTTTAAAAACGGGACTTGGATGCACTTACTATTGAGCTTGGAAGCTTGAACAAAACCCTAGCCATGGATTCCATGGGGGTTTCGGCTGGATGGGGAAGAAGATGGAAAATTTTGGTTATTTTGGCTTTTTAATTATTTTATTTACTAAATTACCAAAATGCCCCTAACTTAAAAATATTCATTTCACCTATTTCATGCCAATTTTTGTCCAATAAGTTGTTCAATGGTCTAATTATCGTTTAAGGACTTCCAATTTAAAATCTCATAGCAATTTGGCACCTTTAACATCTAGAACTCACATTTTGCACTTTTTATGATTTAGTCATTTTGACCAAATTAAGTGACCGAACGTCAAAATTTTTAAACAAAAATTTCAAGAAATCATTCCATGAAATCATAGACCATAAAAATATAATAAAAATAAATTTTCTCATGTCGAATTTGTGGTCCCGAAACCACTGTTCCGACTAGGCCCAAAATTGAGATGTTACAGATTGTGTAATGCCCCGGCAACATTCTAGCATTGTATAATGTTAATATTTTCTGACATGGGAGAAATTCATTGAAGTATCCATGGATGATTTTTTGGTGTTTGGTGACACTTTTGAAGATTGCTTAAAAATTTTAGAGTTAGTACTTTGTCGATGTCAAGAAATAAATTTGGTGTTGAATTGGGAAAAATGTCACTTCATGGTTAGTGAGGGCTTTGTTTTGGGCTATAAGATTTCACAGCAAGGAATTGTCGTCAACAAAGCAAAAATAGAAGTCATTGAAAATTTGCCACCACCCACTTCAATGAAAGGAATTAGAAACTTCTTTAGTCATGCTAGATTTTACCGTCTCTTTATCAAGGATTTTTCTAAGATATCCAAGCCTCAATGTCAATTGTTAGAGAAAATCAGACCATCTCACTTTGACAAGTTATGCTTAAAGGCGTTCGAAGAGTTAAAGGAGCGATTAATTACAACACCTATAGTCACTACACCAAACTGGACTTTACCTTTCAAACTAATGTGTGATGCAAGTGACTTTGCTGTCGGAGCAGTGCTGGGGAAAAGAAAATCCAAGATGTTTCATGCTATATATTATGTCAGTCACACATTGACAGATTCATAACTCAATTGCACCACTATGGAGAAAGAATTGTTAGCAGTGGTGTTTGCCTTTGAAAATTTCAAAGCTTATTTAATGGGCATCAAAGTCATAGTTTATATGGACCATTCTACCATCAAATACTTGGTGACAAAAAAAGAGGCCAAACCTAGACTCATTAGATGGATATTGTTGCTGTAGGAATTTGATTTGGAAATCAAAGACAGGAAAGGCACTGAAAATCAAGTGGCTGATCACTTGTCATGACTGGAAGTAGGGAATAAGTATGGTAATGGTCAAATGATTAAAGACGAATTCCATGATGAGCAGATATTGTTGGTTATGACATTGCCATAGTATGCTGATATTGTTAACTTTCTAGTCAGTGGGTTGCTACCACCTGCAATCAACCATCAAGGACAAAGGAAATTCCTTCACGATGTCAAGCAATATTATTGGGACGAGTTATTTCTATTTAAGTAGTGTGTAGATCAAGTAATTCGAAGATGTACTCCAAATGATGAATTTCAAAGTATCTTGCATCACTGTCATTCTGCACCTTATGGTGGAACATATTGGAAGTATGAAAAGTGCTGCAAATATGCTCCAATCTGGTTTTTATTGGCCTACCATGTTTAAAGATACTAATAAGTTCTATCAAAACTGTGATTGCTTTCAAAGAACTGGTAACTTATCAAGAAGACACGAGATGTTACTCTAAAATATTTTAGAGGTGGAATTATTTGATGCTTGGGGAATTAATTTCTTGGGTCCATTTCCACCATCCTGGGGAAAAATCTATATTCTTGTCACTGTGGATTATGTCTCCAAATAGGTTGAAGCTATGCCTCTACCTACAAATGATGCCAAATCAGTTCTGAGATTCCTGCATACAAATATTCTTACCAGGTTTGGTACCCCTCATGTCTTATTTAGTGATGAAGGCTCACATTTTGATTGTAGATTAGTTCCCAACACTCTGAACAGATATGGGGTTAAACATAAAATTACCACGGCATATCACCCCCAAACAAATGGACAAGCTAAAAATTCCAGCAAAGAAATCAAGCAGATTCTAGAGAAAGCTGTCAATCCCAACTGCAAGGATTGGTCAGTAAGGTTGGATGAAGATTTTTAGGCTTATCGCACAGCTTTCAAGACACCGTTGGGAATGTCACCCTTCAAGCTTATTTATGGTAAACCATGTCATTTTCCAGTTGATCTAGAACACAAAGCATTTTGGGCAATCAAAAAACTAAACATGGACTAGGGTGTTGTTGCCACTCATCGCTTACTGGAGCTTAATGAGATGGATGAATTTCGAGCTCAAGCTTATGAGAATGCAAGACTATACAAAAAAAAAGACATATCACTGGCATGACAAGAAAATTTTTCCACTGCAATTTGTACCTGGACAACAAGTCTTGCTCTTCAATTTCGGACTAAAAATATTTCCTGGAAAATTACAGTCGAGACGGTCTGGACCATTCAAAGTTGAACGTATATATCCTCATGAAGCTGTCGATGTTAAAGATGGAAACGCTATTTTAGAGCTCCTATAATACGTGAAAAAAATTTCATTTCTCTTCACAGTACTTAATAATTGTTCTTTTGCAGAAATTTTTCTTTGTTCATTTTTTTTACTTTTCTTATTTGTTACCTAATAAATTTATTTAACTATTTATTTGTTTTTCTTGTTACATGTTCTCTTTGGGCCCAAAATACATTCAAATTGGAGCCATTAGCCCAAATTCTTTTAATTTTACACTAATTCCATTTTCTTTTCCTGCTAAATGTCAATTGTGTTACCTTGTCAGATCATGATTAAGGCCAATCTTATCACACACATTACAATTTCTTCTCTCCCACGTTTTAACCTAGTCGATTCAGTTTCTTCCCACATTTTCATTCCACTTCATTTTCTACTTTTACTCTCTATTTCATTCATAACCGCAATACAATCTAGCATTCTCCATTTTCAAGCTTTTTATATTTTCTTCAATGCCATCCCAACCAGCTTCTGCTTCGACCTCTGCTCTCTACACACCGTCTTCAGTAAACTTGCTAAAGAAAAATACCATAAAAATATTTCCAAACGATCATTCTGCATGGAAAAAAGGATTTATTTTTTAGGATGCTCCTTTCCTAGGGTATACAAAGGCCATATCATTAGTTGTCGAAAAGCATGGGTTAGGAATCTTCTATCTCCATCCCGATGATGTCTTCCCAAAGGTAGTGAAAGATTTTTATGCCCACATTACTTCACTTGACAATGCATTTATATACGTGTGTGGCACATCAGTTCTATTTGATGAGGACCCCATCAATGCTCAATATGGATTGTCTGAAGGTCCTGATGAGCATGCTGACTTTGTGAAGACAATGTCCCCAGAGCGTTTAGCACAGGTTCTCACTGATGTTTGTGTGGAAGGTACACAATGGTCAATCTCAAGAAATAATTGTTACACTATCGACAGAGTCTCATTGAAGCCTTAATACAAGATTTGGTACCATTTCTTGAAAACTCATCTCATTCCTTCTACACATAATGCTACAATCTCTAAGGACCGATTATTGCTTCACCACTCCATAATAGTGGGCCAAAAGATTAATGTTGGAAAAATCATCTTTCTTGAGATTCATCGTTGTGCCCAAAAATATGCTGGCAGATTAAATTTCCCTTCACTGATCACTGTACTTTGCCAAAAAGTCAAGCTTCTCTGGTCACAAAATGAAAACCACCTTCCTAAAAAATGGGCTATTACTACGCACAATGCACAGAAACTGGCTTGTGAGGAAATGACAAGGCAAATTGCCACACCTCCATCTTCTCCCTCTAGGGTTGCTTCTATTACACCATTGACTTCTCATACTGAGTTTGAGCAGAGAATGATTAAAGCTGTAGAAGGTTTGAAACAACAGTTTTGTATACTGGAAAAACATCATAAAATGATTGTTACTGACTTTCGTAAAGCTCAAGAGGAAATGGCCATCTTTTGTGGATATGTCCACCAATGTGATATTGTCATTCGTAAATCCCTGTAAAAGAATTTCTCACGCCCACTGCCACCATTTCTTTTTTTCCTAAGGAGCTGCTATTGAATCCTAAAGCAGAAGATGAAGATCCTACTACTGCCCCCACGCACAACCAGGACCTAGAGAAAGATAAAGCTAGGATAGAATCTATCCACATCAAATCTGATGATGATAGAATGGATACCACACAAACTTCTGCACATGTACCACAATCTAAGGCTTCTATGACTGCCCAGGAACGTGCAGTAATTGATGAAATCACAAAGTCTGATACCAACGATGATGAGGAAGAGGTGTCCATCAACCAACTTAAGAGAAAAAGATTAAAAAAGGTTGCTGGTAAAACCGTTCATGCTGATAGTGATGACCATGAAAGGTTACAAAAGAGCTACAAGGAAATCCACCCAACCCAAGTAAAGTCTTTTTTCCCCTCCAAGCTTTGATTTTTATTTTTTCATGATCCTTTATTATGGTTTTTTTATCTGTTTCATCCATTCATATAGCTTTTATTCATTTTAATCTATCATGTTCATGCATTGAGAACAATGCATCCTTTAGGTTTGAGGGTGTGTTGTGCATATATACTGCATTGTTAATTGTTCATACAGTTTTTTTGCCATAACGTTCAATTGCCATTCAACTGCCTGGTTATGTGAGTATATGGTTATCAATGATGTTGAATAAGGATAATAACTCTTCTTTGTAAACTTAGAAAATATTGTGATAGTTGTTTAGGCATGTTTAGCATAGGACAATTGTTGAAAATGACTTTCTGAAAGTAGAATAATAGAAATATAAATGCAATTAGACTATAGTAGCATTCTTTGAATAAATTTAGGACTTCTTGACTTAATTTCAGTATAGTAATAGGGTACAATTTTTGTCATGGTAAAATAATATGATTACTCCAATGTTTGAACCTGTTGAGTAGGTTAGCAATATTTTTTTTGCTCCATTTTATTGTTGACCAGAAAAATGAGTTCAAATATGAGTGTTTGTCTAATAAAAAGTGTACATATTTTAGGGACACTCCACTAAATTTTGAGGCTAAATTGCTAAAAAAGTAGTTGTTTGCTCCATCCATCTTTTTAGCTAAAAGCACACTCCACTAAATTTTGAGGCTAAATTGCTAAAAAAGTAGTTGTTTGCTCCATCCATCTTTTTAGCTAAAAGCTTTTGTTTCATGAGTGATTTATATTCAAATTGTGACACGATATAATACATGGCAGTCTAGTGTATGCTTCATTGAGGTTGTCAAGTATACAATCATATGACAATATGAATTCCCTAGGAAAGTTTTGTGTTGGAAATTGAATTAGTGTCTAAAAAAATTAAGTTTAGGAGAGAGATAACCTAAGTATATTTAGAGAAATGTACTATAGTTTTAATTGCTGAAATATTTAGAAAACTTTACCTTTAGGAAACATTTTCTGCACTGTATTTGCTTATTATGTAGAAGATTATTGAAAATTAAAGTACAGAGTATGCTTATTATGATTTGGAAGTACAATTGGTGACTGATTGTTTTGGCAATTCCATGCATTCATGCATATTCAAACATCATTTGCTAGAGGACAAGCAATAATTCAGGTTTAGGGGTGTGATAACTCTTGAAAAGAGTTATATTTAAGGCCTCTAAATGGAATTAATTGGTTATAATTAAGTGAATACATTTACATTTTTAGGATATTTTTATAACATTGAATAACAAAGCTTGAATTGTGATATAATGGTCATTATTTGTTACTTTTATCACTTGGGGAGGAAATGTGTCATTTTGTGTGAACACGGGTGTAAGAGAGGAAGAAAATGTAGAGGGAGAAAAAGGGAAGTGAAACGTTGTCATGCAAAATGGTGAGATTTTTTTCCAATAGAATTTTCATGGAAATTTCAGAAAAATGACTCAGCACTTTATCCACATCATTCTCAGCCAACTATGCGTGTACCAGAAGAACTAACCTGAAAAAAGGAATGAAAAATGTGTGCTGAGGTGGGACGGATCTACCCAATAAAAGAAGGAGATAGAATAAGAAAAAGGGAGGAGAATTTGTGTGAGAAAGAGACTGGTGACAGCAATCCTCTCTCTATGCAGAGAAGAACTCCATTGGAGAATTTTAGAGAAAGAAAGGGTAGCAACTACAGAGAGCAAAATACAAACGTGAAGAAAGGGAAGAGACATCTATCCTAGATTCACGTACAATTAGAAGATAAAAGAGAAGCTGGAGTGTGGCGAGAAATCCTGCATTTTCTGCCTTTATTTTCCTGATTTCTATGATTCAAACTTGTTTTAATTTTGATAAATGATTTTAATTTGATATTAACTTTTCCACCTATGAACTAAATCTTTTTGGGGTTAGGATTATTGGGGTGAATGTTTTAACAAGTTTAATACCCATGATTTAATATTGTCTATATCATTATTTCATTCGATTTATGCTTATTTTAAATACATGCACGCAAGCTTTAGACGTAGTTGATTGTGTGCTGTGTTCTTAGATGTATTTTTAATTCTGAAAAGGTTAAATATACTATATCTTGAATCGCTTGATACAAATGAATACTCGACAGAATATTCCTAGCACTCTAAACATAGATGTTGCCAGTTGTGCAGAGAAAAACGTTCATTGTAGTTATTAATCCAGAGTTCTGTAGACATACAGTAACTTAGATTTTTAGCTTAAGATCTAGCTATCGAAAGAGGCAGGTTACAGTATTGACTCTCTGAGCAGTTAATTAGACAATATTTTTCCATGACATTATTTTGATATGAGCATTTTACCTAAAAAATTCCAGTCCTATTCATTCAACAATAGAACTACTCTTGCTTTTCTTTGTAATTTCCCACTACATTTTATTTACCATATCAATTCCTTGTTTTTAGCATTTGATTTCATTAACTCATTGTACAAACACCTTATTCAACTTGAGAGTATTTCCTGCTATTTAGTATAGTTAATAGGATTATAATAACTCATTCAATTTCTTACCAATTTCTGATCCTTATAGAGATGATACTTACTTATCACTTTATCACTTGAATGACGTGTACACTTGCATAATTGCATTAGTTATTTACACGCAACAGTTGGCAGCCCAAACTAGGTCTTTGGCATGTTTTAGGTCCTCGTATAAGTTTGATTGTATGAACAAAAATAACCTTGAAATACTAAGGCAGCATGTCAGCCTTATGTCGCGCCACACACCTTGTGTGGTGAGACACAACACCCTCATATAGCCTTGTATCGTTCTTTTGGTGCTTCTACATCAATTGGACCTTTATATCTCCATCCTACACACTTAATTCAACAAATTAGCATAACCTATGGCCCGTGTCGGTCTATTAGGTCACAACACCTACAAAATATATTAAAAACACTTATTTTTATTAACTCTTAATCATATGGCCTAATTATTGAAAACGAACTATAAAATCATAAATTGCTTAGAAAACAAGCTCTTTAAGTGCGAAATTGATATAAATTGACTATTACATTTGATGACAGGTTAAAATCTAATGCAGTCGGCTGAGCGTTTGGCTTCGCATCGGTCATTGCAAACCATTCTAGTACTTTATCGATGTATAAGGCTTATGATAGAGCTATGTTTTTATTCTTTCAATTTCTAAGGATTCGAATTCCAAGATATAACTAGCTTTACCCAAGTTCTTCACGCTAAACTATTAAGATAACCATAGTTTAACAAGTGACAATTCTCCTACATAGTTTCTGATAAGTAGAATATCATTGACGTACAGAACGAGGAAAACCACCTTTTTGTCCTTTATATACTTATAAACATAAGGTTCATCAGCCTTTTTTTCAAACCCAAAATTCTTGGTTGTTTGATCAAATATTTTATTCCATGAGTGGGACACCCACTTAAGTTCATAAATGGATTTTAGCAGTTTTCAAACTTTCTGCTCATTTCCTTTGACAACATAGTCAGTTGGTTGAGCCATGCAAATGGTCTCATCAAGATAGCCATTTAAGAATGCTATATTGACATCCATTTTCCAAATATCGTAATCGAGAGTCGTGACATTGGATAAGAGTATGCGGATAGACTTGAGCATGGCTACAAGATAAAACGTCTCATCATAATCGATGCCTTCTTTATATGTATAGTATTTCCCTACAAGTTTAGCTTTATGTGTTTCCACTTTCCCTTATGCATTTCTCTTTTTCTTGTAAATCCACTTCCACCCTATGGGTTTAATCCCAACCGGCAAGTCTACAAGTTTTCACATCGTATTAGATTTTATAGAATCTGTCTCGACATCTATGGCCTATTTTCAGAGCTTGGAATCAACATCCTACATAGCCTCCTCGTAAGTGAGTGGATCATCATCCTCATGATTTTCTTTCGTATTATAAATACTACCATCATAGATGAACAAGTCTGGTTTCTTACAAACTCTCTCACTATGACAGATTCCCCTATGTTGTTGATTGCTTGCAGGTCTTTCTACAAATTTCTCGAGAACTAAACTTGGTGATTGTTCTACAACTCCAAAAAGTTCCATGAGTACCCCTTTACTTCAAAGCTTAAAGTTATCTATTTAGCTTTCCTCAATAAAAGTATCATGAGTAGAAACTTTAATCGTATTATTTTTCAGATTGTAGAATAATGTACCCTTTGCTCCTTTTGGATATCCTACAAACATGCACAATTCTATCCGTGCATCTAACTTCTTTGCATCCTTACCCAAAACATGTGTTCGAAAACCCCATATTCTAAACTCATTTAGAGTGGGTTTCTTTCCATGCCACAATTCATAAGGTGTTTTACAAGCAGACTTAGTTGGGATATCATTCAGAATATAGCAAGTCATTTGTATCACATATCCTCGGAAGGAAGTAGGAAGTTGTGAATAGCTTAACATTGAATGAACCATGTCAATTAAGGTTATGTTCCTTCTCTCAATTACACCATTTTGCTGTGGAGTGCCCGACGCAGTCAACTAGGATAAAATCCCATTATTTATAAGGTATCTTAAGAACTCATCGGACAAGAATTCCCCACCTCAGTCAGACCAAATATTCTTTATAGATAAACCTAATTACTTTTCCACTTCCGCACGAAACACTCAAAATTTATCAAAGGTTTCTCTTTTGCAATACATTAGATACACATATTCATATCAAGAATAGTCGTCGATGAAAGTCACGTAATAATCGCAACCTCCTCGGGCACTGATGCTCATGGGACTACATACATCAGTGTGTACAAGTTCTAAAAGTTGGTTGTGTAACACCCTTAACCCATATCCATCACCGAAACAGGGTTACGGAGCATTACCAGAATTTACAGATCAATTACAGATATTTCATGTTATTTACTATTCACTCCCAAAACCAAACACAATCAATCATAGCATCCCTTATATGGGTCCTCGAGGTCCAAAATACGAGTAGGGAAAAAATCAAAATCATAGAGAAATTTTCACGAGATCTCAATTTTTTTAGGTACAGGGGACACACGCCCATGTGGCTAGGCCGTGTGGCTCATACGGCCAATGACATGCTCGTGCCCAGGTTGTGTGGGCACTCGATGTGAGACACACGGCCGTGTCCCAGCACGTGTCCTTACCCGTGTAACTCTCTGACTTATATCACACGGCCAACCACACGCCTGTATGCTAAGCCGTGTGGACAATTAAATTTTCGAAAATTAGGTGCAAGGTTCACACGGCCACGACACATGCCCGTTTGCTAGGCCGTATGCCTCACACAGCTGAGACACACACCCGTGTCTTTGCTCGTGTGCTAAATTCTGAGCATTCTGTTTCTCAATTTTAAGATGCAGGGGATACACGGCCAAACCACACGCTCGTGCGCATGGTCGTGTGCCACACACTATAACACCCCTCTCTCATATTCAATGCTGGAATAAGGTTACGGAGTATTACCGGACAAAAAGTACAATTTGCAAATACATTTTCATACATTTATACAATCCATACAATTTTTAATCATTCTCAAACATAATGTCCCTAAAATGAGCCTACGAGGCCCAAAATATACTTTGGGAGTGGTTTGGGACTAAACCGATAACTCAGGAAACTTTTACGAAACTTGGAAAATTTTTCAAATGCAGGGGTCACACACCCGTGTATCCCGCATGTCTCCCGACCGTGTGCCTCACATGGCCAAGAGACACGCCCGTGTCTCAGGCCATGTGGATATTCGAAATGGGATCACATGGCCGTGTCCCAGCCTGTATCCTACCCCATGTAGCTCTCTGACTTACTTCACATGGCCAGACTACACGCTCGTTTGTCTAGCTCATGTGCCACACACACGCCCGTGTCCAAGCCATGTGCCAGGCCGTACCAAAATTAGGGAGTATACTGACTTGCACCACACGGCCAACCACACGCCCGTGAGACCAACCCGTGTGAAAACTGGGTACAACACAGCCAAGCCACACGCTAGTGTGTCCCGACCGTGTGAACAAAATAGGCTATTTACCAAGCCAATTTTGCTACCCAATTTGGTACACACCTACAACAAGTTGAAAGGTACCAATACAAATCATAATAAGTTTCCCATTACAACCAAATCAAGCATTTTCCATTCATATACCTATCACATATCAAGACAATAATTAAGGTATACTCAACTCAAATACCAAACATCTGAACACAAGCATTCAATAACAAGTTAGTCACATAAACAATAATTCATTCGATAATAGTGACTCATCGTATAAACAGTATTTCATCTATATAAACAGTAAACCATCCGTATAAACACGTAGCTTATTCACATAACCAATAACAGAATTTATGCTCGTTGAACCTATTAGAATATTGAGGGATACTCGGGTGACATACATTACGTATATAAATCAATAATTCGTTAATTCATTATCATTTCCGCTCTTTCGAGCTATGATCAATAAGCTCCTCCTGAGCTGATGGACAGTAAGCTCTTTTGAACTGAAACGATAAGCTCTGACGAGCTAAAAATAGTAAGCTTTTACGAGCTGATATATCAGTAAGCTTATACGAGTTGTGGTTGAGTCTGCAACACATGCAGGATCTCAACCAAACGGTAACCCTAGTGACATGTCACTCGTATCCTACGAATTCCTACAATTCAAATGGGACTCGCTAACCGTCAGACTATATCAATAAAGCATTTGTATTTCAAGTAAATCAATTAATCCATTATATACATTCATTTCAAATAATTACAAGTATTTAAAAGTTTGATTCTAATCATACGAACTTACCTCGTATCGCTCGGATAACAAATATCGGCTAATCGTCAACCCTTCCTTTTCCCCGATCTAAATCCAATCCTTGCTTATCTTGATGTATATATATATATCAAAATCAGCTTATTTAATCACCTATTTAAGCAATTTAGTCCAAAACACACATTAGGGCTATTTTACACATTTCCCCTAAACTTTCACATTTTTACAATTTAGTCATTATCACATAAAATTGCAAATTCATGCAATTTAGTACAACCCATACTTAGCCGAATTTTAGTGGAGTCCCTAGCAGCCCATATCTTTTTTTTATTCACACTTTTACCCACATAATTTCACATTTTCACATATTGATCTTTTTTGACATTTTTGTCAAAAATCACTTTACAAAACAAGTAAATCTATCAATAAACTTTCATAATCCATCATCAATATCAATTTACCCAAACATTCAACAATGGAAACATGTTAAATCTTTAACAATTTCAAAATCTAAGGTATGGGCTAGCTAGAACACGAAGCAACAATCTCAAAAACGTAAAAATCATTAAAAATCGAGCTAAAACCATACCTTAATTTAACCATGAAAGTGTCGAATGCTTCAAGCCCTAAAATGTCTTCTTTTCTTCTTTAAAATCAGCAATGAAGAAAGATGAAACATAAAAATTTTGTTTGTTTTATTTATTTTATCATTTATTAACCAATTTACCAATTTAGCCTTTAATAATTTTAATATTCACATATATACCATGCCACTAACTTCCACTAACTCTATTTTGGGCTAATAACCACATAAGGACCTTCACTTTAATAAACCATAGCTATTAGACTCCTTTAACTAATAGCACACAAATTTTACGATTTACACGATTTAGTCCTTTTTATCAAATTAAGCATTCAAACAGTAAAATTTCTTTACGTAACTTTCACACAATAATTCTATCATGCTGTAAAATTTAATAAAATTATAAAATCAATATTTTGACTCTGGATTTGTGGTCCCGAAACCACTGTTCTGATATAACTCAAAAACGGGCTGTTACACACACGGTTGAGACACACGCCCGTGTGTCTGCTGTGTGGACAAAATAAGGCTATTTTCCAAGCCTTATTTCTTACCCATTTTGCCTTGCACCTACAACAACACTCAACACATTTCCAAAAGAATTTGGTACATATAAACCAACTCAAATACAAGTATTATATAGGATATATTTACTCATATGTTCAAGTGTTTAACTTACCACAATTGCATTTATGTTTATTTGCAAGTTTATCAACTGATCTAACTCATATGCACTCATCATTTGATTTATATTCCTTCTACAAATAACTTTTTCAACACACACATCAAACATAATATGGACTTATAGAATTACATCAATATTATACTTTACACTAGCCAATGGCTAGTTACAACCAAATATTTCATCATTTTACCTAGCTTAGCCTATACATGCCATTATACCAAAATAAGTTTGTTATTTATACCAAAACAGGCTGAAGGATAGTGTGATGATGCTCCGACCAACTTCCAACCTTTACAAGCTTTCGAGCACTATAAAACAGAGGAAAATTAAACATAGTAAGCATGTAATGCTTAGTAAGTTCGTATAACAAGAAGTAAACTTACCAATCATGCACATTTAAATTAAACACGTATAACATGCATCCAAAACGTTTTTGATCATTTTCCTAAACACAATCTCTTATCAAACAAGTTAGTCATATGAATCATGTGAATATCAAGATAACAGAGATGAGCTCATCGTATGGAAATTTTCGGTATTTCAGGGATATTCAAGAATTAAATCATATTAAACTCATCTTTTCTTTCATCAGGAGTTTTTTCCATTGAATTATTAAAATATCGATGGATACTCAGATAATATACACGAGGTATACAATTTAGTTATCTGTAAATTCATGTTCAGAGGTACCCATTAAGGCACATAACCAGGAAGCACACTCTCGAGCTATGTATCAGGATGCTCGTGTGAGCCATGTAACAGGAAGCTTATCCGGGCTATATCAGAAAACTCATAAGAGATTATAACAGGAAGCTCATTGAGCTTATCAGGTAACTCCGATTATCAGAGAGTTCCGGATAGCATAACAGGATGTTCAAGCGAGCCATAACAGGAAGCTCATAAGAGCCTATATCAGAACGCTCATAAAGAGTTGCGTTTGTATCCGCATTTTATACAGGATCACAATCGATTGAATCATGTAATAGGATGCTCACAAAGAGCTGCGATAGTATGCAACACATGCAATATTACTACCAATCAAGATGCTCGCAAGAACCATGTAACAGGAATGCTCAAGAGGGCTTTTAACAGGATGCTCGTTCAGGACTATAATCATTACGGGAAATCATGTGTCCATCGAATTTCATTATTCAAACAGAACTTAACATTTTTCAAGCATTATCGAACATGTGATTATTTCATACATTATAACATTATATTATTCACATAAACAC
Organism: Gossypium hirsutum; assembly: GCF_007990345.1. Lineage (NCBI taxonomy): Eukaryota > Viridiplantae > Streptophyta > Magnoliopsida > Malvales > Malvaceae > Gossypium > Gossypium hirsutum. Next base: position 104,105,302 of record NC_053431.1, on the reverse strand, counting down.
CTAATACTTTCAATTCAAGCATAAAATTAAGCACAATTTAGTTACACGAACTTACCTCGACACTTGTTCGTGTATAAAGATCTACTAATCTAACACTTTTTCTTTCCCTTGATCTAACTCTTTATTTGATCTTTCTGGATCTATATAAATGAATTTGACATCAATTTAACAATTTACATACTCAATTTTATTCAATTCACATCCTAGGCAAAATTACCATTTTGCCTCTATACTTTCCATAAATGACGATTTCATCCATAGGCTCGGAAAATGAAATTCACGCAATCTAGTCCTTATTCCAAGCTAACCAATTTTTACATGTCTTAATAATAGCCCAAGAATTTCACAAAAATTAGAATTTTTCCATGGGTTTTACCATTTTTCAATTAATCCCTAAATCTTAATTTCATCAAAATTCACTTTGTAAAAGTTGTTTATATATCAACAACCTTTCATTGTCTACCATAAATTTCAAATTTTCAGCATATATATCCATGGAAAAATTTTCATACTTTAATAACTTTGCAAATTAATCCCCAAAATAGACAAATTAATTTGTTACGATCTCGTAAATATAAAAATTACTAAAAACTGGACAAGAATGCTTACCTTATTAAGCCAAGAAAGTTTGCTTGAATGTTTTTATCTTTCCTAGGGTTTCCATAGAAAATATTTGGGAAAGAGGATATTCAGTTTTTATCATCTTTAATTATTTCATATTCCAATTTAGTCCTTTTCTTTTTCTAATTTTCCATGAATGAATCATCATAAATATCTACTAACTCCCTTTTAATGGTCTAATTGTAATATAATGAGCTAAAATTTTGAATTCCATAGCTATTTGATACCTATAGATACTAGAACTCAACTTTTTCATTTTATGCAATTTAGTCCTTTTATCAATTAAATATGAAATCGGTAAAATTTTCTTATCAAAATTTTCATGCATATTTCCTATCATAATACAAACCATGAAATAATTTTAAAATAATTTTTCTTTCTGATTCGGATTTGTGGTCCCGAAATCACTATTCCGATTTCACTGAAAAGGGGTTATTACAGGTTGGCCCGTGTACCTTTCGCATTAAAATACCGCTTAGTCATTTTACCTTCCAAGAAATATTCACATTGAAGACTAACTTCCTTAAGCATACTTAAGGGACCATCTTTCACAAGTCTAGTAATTCTTTCATGGTTAATATGACCAAGTCTTAAGTGCCATAGGTACCCCTCATTAGAGTGAGAAGTTTTAAGTTTCTTATTTACCAGTTTAGTTTGAAGCATCCAGTAGTTATTTAGGTTGATAAAATAGAGACTGTTTTTCATCCATCCATTACAAGTTAAAGAACAATTTCTATTAATAGTAATCCTTTTATTGAATGTCACGGAATAATCGTAATTAAATAAACATGCTATAGAAATTAAGTTCCTTTTAAAATAAGGTACATAAAACACGTCCTTTAAAAAAATTTTCCTAAAATTATCAAAATATAAAATAACTTCTCCCACTACTTAGACTAAAACATAGCTTTCATCTCCGGTTCATAACGAAAAGCTTCTGTCACGCAGACTTCTCATTTTGCTGAACCCTTGTAAAGAAACATATACATGGTTAGTGGATCCAGAATCAATAACCTAGTTTTCAATTGATTATTCCACTAAGCAAGCTTCAACCACAAAGAGTTTTGTACATTTTCCCTTTTCAGTTAAGTAATCCAAATACTCCTTACAGTCTGATTTGAAATGCCCTTTCCTGTTACAGAAGAAACATTTGATCTTTTTAGGATCTTTTGACTTCTTAGTCTTCTTCTTATTCACGCGAGGTGGAACCGAAGACTAAGTTGGTTTCTTCTTTCCCTTAGCTTTCTCTTTCTCCTTAAAGTACAAAGAGCCCACAACTAAGTTTGCCTCAGGTTTCTCCTTAACACGTTTACCACTATTCAACAGCAAGTCATAGGATTGCAATTCCTTCATAAGTTGAGTAAAGGTAAGCACCTTGTTCCCCAAATTTGTAAACGATCCTAAAGTCAACGAACTCCTTCTTTAAAGATTTGAACACTACTTAAATACGAGTGTTCATGTCTAGTTCAACCCCATTGTCCTCCGCTTTCGCAAAGAATCTCATAAGCTTAAGCATATGTTCTTTGACTGGAGTGTCAGGTTTCTACTGAGAGTTTATCAAATTTGTAATAGTAAATTGTCGAGCCAATGCAACTTAGCCTCTGAACAAATCCTTCAAATTTTTCATGATCTCTTTAGCAGTACGAAAATTCTCGTATTGCTTTTGCAGCATACTAGTTATGCTCGCTAACATATAACATCGAGCAATCGAGTCAGAATCTCTCCAACGATTTCTTGCTTTGGGCTAAGCTTCAAGTGTCAAGGTTCGTCAAGGACAAATTTGTGTTTCTCATAGTTGAGAACTATCAGCAAGTTCCATTTCCATTCTCGAAAGTTATCCATATTCAATTTATTCTTAGTAAGAATGTTAATAAGAGGAGTTAGAGACATATTTGAACTGAAAACAATAAAGATTTACTAATTGCTATCTTTGTATTAAGCAAATATTTTTATTTCAGCAACATATAAAGAATGTAATATGATGCATGCATCTTGTATTAAAACCTTGAAAAACATTTTTTCGTTGCTACGATCATTCTCACACCCATCAATCATGTCGCCTTAGGTACCCATGATTAACTAGCAAGAACATGGATTGCATCCAATCAGTTCGTGAATCTTAATTCTCAAAACTCCACATGAATCAACAATCGTTTAATGTTTGGCCATCATCTCTAGCTTAAATATCGTTTCTTGTGAAACTTTTAATAAGAGACGATATTGAGTGTGTGACCATTGACTCAACACTCATTATGAACAAGGTTTCATTTGTGATTCATCTTGGGACAATCTTACTGAGAGTCATGCATGACTAATTGTCCTTAAAAAGAAATCTCATCCAGTGATCCCACATGATAAAGTTTACCTTGGGGTGCAACTAGGCTAGGAGCCGGCTCGAAACTTGACTATGCTAGCACTTAGGGACCATCAATAGAGGTCGTAGGTCTTGTTCAAGGACTTTCTCCCACTCAATATTTTCAAAACAAGCAAGGTTTTTATCCCAAATTTCAAGAATGATCATACAATAGTCCTAGTGGCATTCTTACCTAATCTATATGACTTGCTTTCAATATCTGCATGGCATGCTATGGAAATTTTATAATATTTACATTCATTTATTCATAAAAATCAATAAATTATAAAAACAAACAATTTTGATTCTTCATAATTTTTCTTTTAAGGGAAAAACCGAAGAAATGAATGTAAACCATACACCAGGTAAGATCCCAAGAAAGAGAGATGAGTCATATTTAACCACTTAAAAACGAACTTTTTTTCTCTCTAGAGTCAATCCTAGACATACAGCTTCTCATTACCATACTTCTCATAGTAATCGAATAACCTAAAGAAACGAATGAAACAATACAACATATGTATTTTCTCATTACCGCACTTATTTTTTTAATCGATCAACTATGAATCATCTCATACATATATATATATATCAAACTTATAGTATAACATAATATAATTATTATAAACAATTATAAAACAAATATATATATATAAAGATAGGTAATTAAAATAAAATTGTAAGCCAAGGTTTCTATGGTTCTATTTTTAGAAAATAAATGAAAAACAAAAATTACACAGTTTACAATGTGATATAAATAATATAGAATATCAATATTTTAGGTAACTAATCTCCTAATAATTAGTTATACAATGTGATACAACTAATCACATACCTAGATTGATTTCCTATAGTATTAAACAAAAAAAAGTCATAGAACCGAGATAAGAAAAGGGATTGTAAATACTAAGGTTTGAATTTGAACTTAAGTGTCAACATTTAAAAATGATTATATGAATTAATTGGATCAAATCCTAAATTTATTTTTTATACTAAGCTCCGAAAACTCAAGGTTATCTTATATTTCTCCTTTAAGAATTCCCTTTGTTTTTTCTGTTTGAATTATAGTCCAACATTTATGGAAGATTGTAGCTTTTATTAGACTCACTTTATATATATATCACAAGTATATGTTAGGAGCTCTCTAACTACATTCAAGCTTAGCATCAAGCTAACAAACGAAATTGTAAATATTCAGGTTTGAAGTCTATTACACCCCCTACGACTTTGAACACGTGGCAACATAACTAGCCGCTTGAGGAGCATTTGCAAGCAACTCTCTGCTCTCCATTGCCCGGGCAGTCATCGGATTACCAGCATCTTGAAAGGCCTACCTTTATTCAATCTCCTGACCCATCCAAAAGGGTTCTAGCCACCGAGTTAGTAGTCCTTGCGAACAGACTACTTGTTACATCTTTCTTTGTGAACATGCCACTCGTGCCCCATGGCACCCCACTTTTCTAGTGTAAACACTCCCTCTACTATGGACATGCCCTTTAGGCCATCAAACCCTACCTAAACATAACAACCCTGTCAGGATAAATCGGCCTTCAGAACCTCCACATTCTCCTCTTTATCTCCTTCGTTATTGGTCCTCTTGTAAAAAATTCATATTTATAAGATGGCGGTTTTTAAAAAAGAATATAAACTTGAGAATATCTTATATATCTCAAGTATATATATATTAGGAGTTCGCTTTGTTTTTCAGTTTTCGCTATTATGTATCCTGAATTGTAGTCAACATTATGGAAGATTTTGTATTTTATTCTATGTAAATTACTTTATCACCTATGTATTTAATTTTGTTAAACCAAGTTGTGAATTTTTATATTATATAAGAGATGTGCCAATGTGATTATTGCTCTATTCAACTGGGAATAAAAAAGGTTTGGATGTTTTAATTAATAAAAAATCCCAAAACTAGTGCATATGACCACCTCTTGAGGTCCAAAAGTTCAGCATTTTCGTTGCTTTTAATATTGACTAAGCCAATATTGGCTTTCCCACATCTCCACTTGCCTCGTTGAATTAGCCTTTGTTTCTAGAAAGTCTCGCAGCTCTTGGGGTTCATAAGGTGGAGGCATACCGCATGGGGTTACATCGCTGGGAGACATCACCAAGGATTCTACCATTAACTTCTTCCACGTACCGGTTCTCGGGCAAGCCATTGTTTCCGAACACAGCTCGACTGATCCCGGAGGAACTGTCGGTTCGAATTTCAAGAGCTGGGCGTATTCATTTAGCAAATGAAACATGTAATCATACACATTGTCCATCTTTAGATCCTCATGTAGGAATTTCCCAGCAGCCTCCCCAATTGCCTGTGCCTAAACAAATTTTAAAAATGAAAAAAAAAACTCCCATTTTCTTGATATATATACAAAGTTTTAGAATAAAGAAATACTTTTTTAGGATGAATGTTGCCCCATTCCACTGCAAATTTGAGAGATTTACATTTGGTGTTTTCACTAATGGGCCAATAATGCTGCAATGGTTGCATGCCTCGGATGAAGAAATCGTAGAAACGAGACCTTACATATAAGGTCATTGAATCACAAGCTAGGATATATTTTTCGCTTACAGACCACGCCCATCCTTCCGTATATATCTTATATCTGTAGCATTTAATTGAAATCAAATGGAATATAAAACATAAAATTCAAATCAGATCAATTCATCTATTTTTAAAACTTTTAAAAATACAAAATTTTATATACTAATTTTAAGTTATTTTCACTAAATTAAATATAAAATATTTATTTTTATACTATAAAAAAAGTAAAGCTCATTATAAATTAAATAATAAAAAGTAAAGTTTACTTTAATTTTGAATAATCCCAATTTTTCTAACTTATAAATCGAAACACGAATCAAATAAAATCAAACAAAAACTAAAGTAAACATACCGTTTGACTTTATTTTCAATTTTCTCCATTTGTTTAATGATTACCTGTGGGTGCATTGGTCCTCTAGATTTGATTGCTTGAACCCTTGTTTAGATTCTCGGTCCCAATCCTGGAATAAAACATATAACAAAATTAACAATACAAGGACTGTATCTCTACATGGTAAAATTTCCTGATAGGTCCCTATATTATAGGTTTAGGAGCTTGATAAATTTATTTCCGCAGCTAATAGGTAAAACTGCAAAATAAGCTTAAACTTTAAAGAAAAATGCAACTTTTTATAATGATACAATAAAAGAAAAGTGAATAATTTAGTTATTATCATTTAAAATTCATATTTTTTTCTTTCATCCCTATAATATTATTTTTGTTATTTAAATTTACCTTTTTTTCATTGAAGCACACTATATCTTATTACTTCATCCATGATCCAACACATTTTTTTTTCTGTCACTTAAAAACATTGTAAATATGCTTTATCAGTTAAAGACACAAATCAATATTTTTTAGTATGTAAAGTTATTTTTATTTAGAACTTTACCTTTTTACCCCAATTTATAATTGTATTCATTAATTACTCTATAATATAAGGCCGGCCAAATAATTCAACCATTTGTAAATATAAATATCACCATTGAGAAATTTCCTAGATAGCCAGTATCACATCGGTGAACGCATCGTTTTTTATTAAAATTAGTATATTGTTATTGGTCTATTTTAGAATATTATTTTACATTTATCGATATTTTTTTAACAAATATAAAATAAATGATACTGAATATATTTTAAATATAAAATATTCATTAATTATATAAAATACTTGTTAATAAACTCCATATATAAAAATTCACCATTCAATAAATTTAAATTTAAATTTAACAAGGAAAAAAATTCGAAGGGTGAAGTTTTTTTTTTTTTATAAAAGAAGTTAGATGATGAGTAAGGATTTTTTTTTTTATAATCGGGTGAATTTTTGTATTATTTTTTAATTTTTATATTTTAAATGTGTTTATAATCGGGTGAATTTTTGTATTATATTTTAATTTTTATATTTTAAATGTGTTTACCTTTTTGACTAATACATAAATAGTATGCATCGGCGGATACTATCAGGACGAACTGATAGATCAATACGGACTAAAATTTTCCCAATACAGAAAAGGATGTTGTTTCTTCCGCTTTAACACGGAAGCAATGCGCATCTAGCGGTGGAACACAACCGAAGGAAATTTCTATGACAGTACACATTTAGAAGGGAGAAAATGGTAAAATCTTTGACTGACCTGAACGTATAGGAGGGTGTTCCAGTTATTTTTGTCGGTAGCATTGCATTTCATAAGGTCCTTCCTGGTAGGGGCGACGCTGGGGTTCCCTCTCCAATAAGCATAAGGCACCCTTTCCTTCCACTTCCTCCTCTCGTTGCCCTTCTTTATCTCCTTCAATACATTTCTCCATGGCCTTATATTTGTCTCAGCCCTAATAACAAATTAACCATTTCACACTCTTAGTTTCATAAACACTAGAAAGAAAAGTAATCGTATATATTTTGTAAATTAATCCATTATTACCAGCCCCAGAAGGACCAATCTGGGAACACAATGTCCAAGCTCCATTCATCAGCACAATACCGAAACAACGGCGGTGGTCGGGCATTTGGACCTTGAAAATCCCTTGAACGAACCACCGGCCGATCATCACAATCGAACATCAGCTCCAAGTCCGGCAACCTTCCAGGGTACATCCTTAGAAGCTGCAATATGCCCCACAAAGTGAACTTATCTCTGGTCTGTATCGAGTTCCTGTATTTCTCTACGTATGCTTTGCCCTTCACTATCACCAGCCTGAAATGCGCCGTCTTGCGTGCCCCCTCGATCATGTCTCGGCTGATCCCTGTCTGCTTCCAGTGCCGTAAATCTTCATGGATCCATCGGAAGAACGACGGGCATTCAACTTTTGATGTGTTCATGGGTGGAATACCGGTGGTGGTAGGATAGTCCCTCCGACATGTTTGTGTCTGGTTTTCAGTGGAACATTCGAGTGGGAACTCGGGCTTGTGTCTTGCCGTTGTTGATTTGGAACCCACGCCCATATTTTGATACGAAGAAACACCTGAAAAGGACTACATAGAAAAAAAAAACAGCTATAAACATACGTATACATATACATATATATAATTAAGGGTTGTGCAAGACTTACAATATCAAGCCAACCAACGGAAACCATCAGAACGGTAATGAGAAAGACAGCTATGATAGTGGAAGCCGCCGCCTTCTTGACGGGCCAACAAGGCGTATCGATAATGGGTTTTTGTAACTCCAACATGGACATAAGACAGAAACCGGTTTGATGGTTCTGATCATTATTATTGTTCCTTTTTATTCTTCCATGGATGGAGGGCTTGTCATCGTCCAATTCTTGTTTAACATAGTATTTCTTCTTTATACCTAACATTGCTAAGCTCAAAGCCCCTTCAAACTTCTCCACCTCGACCAAACCAGGATCGATCCTTTATCAGATAGACCAAATTAAGAAGGGCAGGCCAAGGGTGGAATTGCATGTCGTTTTGGTTTATGTATTAAGGTCAAATGAAACTTTCTTAATGACTTTAAAAAGTTTGGTTATGTGGGGCAAGTCGAGGCTAGAGGTAAACTATAGGTTTAATTTTGTTATTAGACCCTATACTATGCAAAAATTATGGATTTAATCCTTATACTTTAATATAATCAAATTTAGTTCTGTATACTTTAAATTGATCAATTTTAGTCCTTATACTTTTTGAATTTTAAAATTTTAGTCTTGGACAAAATAGTAGAAGTTAAATTTGTTCTGTTAAATTCAATTATTAGTCTTGTATTATATGTACAGTTGTAGACTTAGCTCATATTCTTTAATTGGATCATTCTAAGTTTATATACTTTTGAAATTTTAATTTTGAAGCAAATGATAGTTGTTAATCTATTAATTAATTTATTAGTGAGTAATATGTGAAAATAATAAGCTAACATGGCATTATACAATGATATAATATGTTTGTCGCATTAAATTTTGAAAATAATAGACCTTAATTGAATGAATTTAACAATTATTATTTTTGGTGAAGACTAAAATTTAAAAGTTTAAAAAGTACAAGAACTAAAAATGACGAAATTAAAGTACAAGTACTAAATCCACAACTTCATAGAGTACAGGGGCTAATAGCAAAATTTATCCTAAACTATATATAAAACTCTGGCCTAAATTTAATAAACAATATCAAAGGAGGCGTGACTTGGTGACCATATAAACATGTGGTAAGGCACACAGTCTCACATTTTACATCGAGGAGAACGTTAATTTTGGTTAATATTTTTCTTGCTTTTAAAACGGAGATGGATGTTATCACGTTTTCATTCACATTTTTTTTTTGCTCCTTTAAACAATACATCATAGTCGTGAGCAACGGTTCTCGAATTTCAGTCTAAAATTTTATTTATTTATTTTTTGCGTTAGTTAAAATTATTTTAAGCCATTTTAAATGGCCGGTGCATTTATTTATAATTAATATAAAAATATCGGTAACTGTTAGATTAAATACTATAACGATATTATAACATAAAATAAAATAATAATAAAAATTAAATACATCTCACTAAAAAAATATCCATCTAAAATGCCTTCATTTAGAATAGGATTAGTTTTTTTTTTCCTACTGCTATTCTACCGAACAAAGGATTACAACAAAACACAGAATTTAAGGCTCTGCTTTGTGTTGCCTATACCTAAAACAAAGTGGACATTTTTTGGGTATTAATTTCTTTTGTCCAAATGAAACAACATATTAACATAAAAAAGAAAAAGGAAGCAACTTTGATTTGCTTAAATAAATGTAAATGCATAACCTGTTTTGGGTTTAATGCACTGTCACTCAAATCTAAGTAGTAAGATTCTTTTTATTTGAAAGAAATGTAAATCAAAAGTTAAATAATAAGTGTAATATATCGCAATGGGGCCTATTAATAATTTTAACCTAATTTTTCTGTTACGGATAGTCTTAACAACTCTATCTGTTATTTTATTCTCTTCTTGAGGAATATGCTGGATCGATACTCCATTGACTGAGGAGTTTCAAAAGATAATGGATTCTTCTTATTAAGGCGGAATGAAAATGCTTTCGATCTTCATCTTGAATAATATTAACTGTTTCGATACTATCTATTTAAATTAAAATTCTTTCAAATCTCCAATCAAAAGCGAGTTTCAACCGTTAAGAATGCTCCAAAGCTCAGAATTAAGGGCAGAACAATTACCCAAATAACTAGTGAAGCCAATAATCCATCTCCCATTATGATCCCGTAAAAACCCTCCAGCTGCAACAAACTCGTCTTCTGTTCTATAAGTAGTAAGACTTTTCATGTGAAGTAACAGATAAGATATTTTTTATGGAAAAATTTGTTAATTCTAAATGAAATATATATATTGACATAATTGACGGCATAAGCCACTGCATTTGAATGTGAATGACAATAACAATAGCCCCAACCATAATCTACGCCACAAATAACTCTGGGAAGATCTAAGGAAATTATACAAGTCAAATTCAACCCAGACACGGCAGCACCAACAGTCTGTATATTTCAACTTGTCCTCTTCAATTAATGGAGTTGTACATTTTGAACAAATAGTTAATATTAATATAGAATTTTAAATCTCCTTTATTTATTTTATTATTTTTAAGTGAAAGATCTAAAACGTATTTAGTAAAAAAAAATCAATTGAATCTTAAAAAAAAATTAGATTGAATTAGTATTAAAAACTGTGTTAAAGGGATATCGACGGTTAATGATTGAGTCGGATAACTTAAGCGTTGTTCTAGCGTTAAGGAATAGAATCAAAGGTCCACCGGCCAATGCTAGGCGACGGGTCAATTGGCTAAATTGGCAGTGGGGCGAGAGATACGGCTGCAAATACTGCAACATCCGCTAGAGGAGCTGCTACTTGTGATGCAGGAGGATAGGGATGGTTGCGCTATAGCTCGAGTAATTGTGCAATAGTCTTCACCTGTTCGGTTTTACGCTTTCTTTTCATTAATGAAAGGGTATAAATATGCAATAGGTCCTTGTACTCTTCATAATTTATAATTTAATCCTTATATTTTTATTTTCAAAAATTTAATCCCTTTGCTTTCCAGATCGAAACCAAGTTCAATTGTTAAAACTATTAATTTTTTATGTTAAATTTTTTGGTGTAACATTTTGAAATAAAAAAAAAATTCACTTGGTAACAATGTTATTAAAGAAAATGAAGTTGTAACAAACCTGAATTAACTTTAATTTAACAAAATAATCATAACAATGTTAAATATTGAACCTAAATTTTAAAATCTAAAAAGTAAAAAGACTAAAATCTTAAAAATGAAAGTATATAGACTAAATTCTAAATTTATAAAGAGTACATGGACTTATAACATATATTTAACCTGATGAAAAGTATTATAGACTAATTTGACCAATTAGTGAAGGATAGAAACAATTAAAAAGCCGATATGTGGCATGACAAAAGCCATGGGAGAAGACAGAAGAGGCACAAAATAGGCTCTATCAAACCTTTGCCCAAAGAGAGACCGTCGCCTACGAAAGGCTCAGCATAGCCACCATGGAAGGCAGTTTTTTATATGTGACTCAAACTAAGGCTGCGTTTATTTCACTGGAAATAACTTTTATAAAATAATTTTTGAAAAATAGATTGATTTTTTTGAAAAATTTGATATTTTCTGATGTTTGGGTGATTCTGCGTAAAATATTTTTTTTGTTTGGCCAATTTTTTTGAAATCATTTTCTAAAAGTTGTTTTTAGTAAAACAAACACAACACAAAAATATTTATTACAAAAATATCATAGTATAATTTCTTTTTGTAATAATAATATCATATATAAACTTAATAACAAATAATGCCTAATTAAAACTTAATTTAAATTACACATATAAGGGTGCATATTGACATGTTAAAGTTGGAAGGGATAAATGAAGCTAAGCATGATTTAAATAAATACTCATATTTATATAATTAAAATATTAATATTTTATACTAAGTTAAAATATGTCATAAGTCCTTATACTCTTATTAAATTTGGAATTTAGCCCTTGTACTTTTATTTTTGAGAATTTAGTCTTACTTTTTAGATTTCAAAATTTAGATCTAGCTATTAACACTATTAAAATTATTTTGTTAAAATTCAGGTTTATTATAAAGGTCATTTTTTAGTTACATGATTACCAAGTGAGTATTTTTATTTAAAAATGTCACATCAGCAAATTAAAAAAATTAACATTATTAACAATTGGACTCGAATTTTGAAATTTGAAAAGTAAATAGACTAACTTTCTAAAAATAAAAGTACAATGACTAAATTCCAAATTTATGAAGAGTACATGGACTTATGGCATAATTTTAATCTTTATATTGTAAAATATTTATTATTAATATAAATTTGTTAATAATATATGAAGAATATTATTTAAACTTTAAAATTATTATGTTTAAAATTTCTTATAAAATAAAATTGTAATATTGAATAATTTATATTAATAATTTATTATATTATTAAATATAAATAATTAAATATCTACACTTTCTAATAATGAAATTATTAATATTTAGAAATAACTTATGTTAGGATCATCCTAAAAATCTTAATTTTTAAGCACCAATAAAATTTCGCTATATCATCAAATTTTAAAAATATGAAATTAGTATTATACACCAATCCATATTCAATCTACTCTCCAACTCTAATTTTTTTTTAAAAAAATAAAAAAAATAAGTAACAAAAATAAAAAAATCAAATAACAAAGAAACTTTAAATTTTACACAATTCTTATTATTGAAGATTTAATGCAATATAACTTTTACTTTTAAAAAGATATAACATGAAATAGAAAACAATTTAAAATAAAAGAAAAAAAATCCACCATCTAGAAACTATTTTTTTTAAATTGGTTTTATAAAAATAAAAAAATATTAATTCCTAAGAAAACAAAATGATTAAAAATTGTAAAAAAAAATGTTTGTTTATAATTTTAAAAATTAATTATTTTAAGTACTTTAATTAAAGTTAAATTAAGTTAAAAAATATAGTAAATATAGATAAATGTATAATAATATTTTATTATCTTTCAAATTGAATGATGAAATATTATTTTATTGGTGCCTAAAAATTAGACTTTTATTTAAATTAATTTTTATATAAAAATATAAATAAGTTTGACTAATATTTTTGAAAAGGTAAAGATTTATTTTACGTTAAGTCATTTCCGACGCTAAATGATGAGTTAGGTTTCCACTCCAATTGTCGTCCTTGTTGACTCGAATTTCAGGCCAAGGAAACAGGGCATTTAGTGGATACAGTTACGTGAAATGCACGCCCTGAAATAGCTTAAGTAAAAAAGCATCATTTGGCTTTCATAATAATATTCATATTTACTACTACCATATATAATATTAATAAACTTCTTTCAATGGTTTAATCACCTAGCATACCAAAAAAGTTGAGCCACTAGGCAATAACCTACCTTTGGCACTATAAGCCAAACCAAAATTCAGGCAAACATTATATCAATCATATCATGCCTACACTATCAACAATTTTCCAAGAAACTCATGTCATTGTTAATGGGGAAATCCAACAGCAATTGCAGTGCAGTGTCGGATGAATCTTCGGACTCGCTCGAACACGACGAATCCGATCGTTCCTCAATGCAAGACTTGACGAAGCTCTTGCACTCTGTTTCCTCGATTGGATTGCTTGCAGGGTTCAAGGACCCTGCTATGTTGGGGCAAACATCCATCGTGACGGCCGAAACCGATCCACATTTTGCTGATGAAGATGTCTGCGATATTGGGCTTGGACAAGGATACACAGTTTTATATTCCGTATTTATCTTCCGGAACGATTCACCGACTTCCGAATTCCATAACCGTAGAAAATGATCAGAGTCCGGTTTTGCAATTGGTGGCGAATTTGTTTGCAATGACTCCTTAGAAAGGCGAGCCTCCGCTTCGAGCCTAGCGCTCTCCCATTGAGCCATGTGGCGAGTGGCGGGAGACGTCGGGGCAGCTACGGTTGGACCGCCGCAAGGGGTAAAGGGCTTGTGAGTTTGTGGATCGAGACCCAGACAAAGCAGTCGTTTCTTGAGGTGAGTGTTCCATAGGTTCTTAATCTCATTATCCGTTCTTCTCGGAAACTGAGCAGCAATGGCCGCCCACCTGAAATTCATCATATGCTATTCAGTTAAAAAGCCACAAATTCACCATCCGTCTAGATTTCATTATTTTTTTTTTGGTTAAATGTTATTAAAAAATCATATAACAAATACATATAAAATAATATTTTAGCTAAAATAATAAATGTATTTTTTATTTAGATTTTACATGAAATTATAAAATGATAAAATATGTAATAATATTTGGTATTTTATACAAAAATGAATCCGCAGTCATTTCTTAACTGAGTTGCCATCTATCTCTAAGTATGGATATTAATATTCGATTATCTGAATATCCCTAAGTATACTCAAATTTAACCCAATTTTACTCCCCCGATACCCACAAGTCTGTTTCGTATTCTAAAGAAAGCTAATAAAATCCCAGCTATAAAAGAAAGAAATACCTATTTCCAAGAATGGCATGAAGCTGAATGACAAGCTTCTCCTCTTCAAGGGTAAAGGGACCCCGTTTTATGTCTGGTCTTAAATAGTTCGTCCATCGAAGCCTGCAACTCTTGCCGCACCGAAGAAGACCTGTAAACCCCCATGAATTTAAACATAAGCCAACAGAGAAATGGCACACCAAGTTCCACTTAGCTCTAAATCAAAACACGCCCATCAACTTGAAATATCAGTAAACGCAAAAAAACAACGAAACCCAATTATATACTAGGGTATAGGAAACCCGAATGAACTCCCCTTTGGTCCTGAAGGAAAACTTCCAAAATGCTTTTAAAGAAGAAGAAGAATAAAAAAGGGTTTTCTTGGAACTCAAATCATAAGGCCAAAAAGGTGAGCAAAAAAAACCTGCAAGTTTTGGAAGAGATCGCCAGCCTCCATGGCCATGTTTCTTGATGTAATTTGTAAGGATCTCATCTTCTTCAGGTGCCCATGGCCCTTTCTTTAACCCCTTCTTGTCACAACATGGTGCCCTCCCCATCTTTTTTTTTTTGTTCCTTTTATGAATACTGTTTTCAAGCCACAATCACCTTCACACTAAACACTAAATTCAACATAATAAAACATGGGCATGATTTTTTTTTATATAGTAACTTCACTGAGTTCACTGAGTTTTTGTGATTTTTGAGTGACAAGTGTGTTGTGAAGTTAAATCATATAAAGAAATTGAACAAGAGAGAGTGTAAGAGAGATCTGCTTTAAATGCGAGTTTTGATCTTATCTAGGCAAATCGAAAGTGATTATCAAAGAAATAAATACGATATGAAGTGGGGATGCGATGCCATCATCAGTGAGTTTCAAGCTGGCTTCTGTTGCTAAAAAAACAACAGTGAAACTATTGATGGTTGACGAATACATCATAAACATTAAAGAAACCTGAACCTTGAAAATTCATCATTGAGACAGAAAAATAATGACAAAAAACAACAGTGAAGAGAGTAAATGAGGGTGGGGGGCGTTCCTTCTTTTGAGGTGTTTCTTTTATTAGTTGCATAGAACTGGAAAATAAAATGAAATTGAAAAAAAATAAAACAAAACAAAGAGAGGGCAGTGAAGATGAAAAGGAAAAACCATTAATGGCAGATTCTATCAGAGATAGGACATGGAAACATTTATGGGGAAAGAGAAGGAGTAATGGCTATGAAAAGGACATGCATCACCTTGAAATTATTCACCCCCACATTTTGATTTTGTTTGTTTAGCGAGAAAATGAAGGAAGAATAAGTTGAACCAAGAATCTTAACACTGTTAACTGGGGGACTGAGATGCTAAATAGAAAAGGAACGGTAAGTCTTTTCAGCATTGAAGGAGAAATAAATGTGGTCAATGCAAAGTCAAACAACACATCATGTCAAGTGGCAAGAGAGATTTTGCCGTGCATGTTTGGACCTTGGACTTTGATTTATGGAAAATGGACGAAAGATGTTGTTACAGATAATGTCATGTGTCCATACCTAATATCTGTTGTTTATTGTCTATTTTCTGTTTTGCTTTTCTTTCTATTTAGAGAGTATGGATTTTTTTAGACTTTAACGAGCGAATAATGGGGTGTATACTTTACCATTATTTATGCAATTATTTGTTTTTATAGGTTTATAATATAAAATTTAATATTATTTATTATTATGTGTGTAAGAAATTTATTTTTCAGAATATGATTTTTTAGCATTATTTTGACACCCACAAATATCTAACTCAATGTTATATCAAATACATTAATTTATATCACACATGTAAGGAGTTAACCCTATAATGTACGTACAAACTACCTCATCACATGAAGAAGCAAGTTTAGGGTTGAGAGGTTTGACCATGAAATTTTTTTAATTGTTGGACCAATCAACTAACCAAATTAAATACAATGAAAGACGACTTTTATGGTTGTTAACTACTATCCTATAAAAGCTCAAATATTCCTCCTTTCTTCCCACTCAAAATTTGCTCAAACATTTTTAGAAAAACTATTTTTTATTGCTTGTGTTTTGGAAAAAATAGCCGAACACATTGTTAACTACATCGTCAATATGGTGAAATCTTCAACTTAAATCTTTTTTAATTTTTGTGCTAAATTTTTTTAAGATTTTGTAAAATTAATATTATTCTTTTGTGATTTTTTTTAATAGTCGATAAGTTGAATTCTCTCGATCTGACATAATTTAAAATTTTTGGAGCCCAATCTTTGTATTGTAGAATGCCTAAATGATGTCAGTTTATATGTGGTATCAGGAGAAGGATTGTATGAAACAGTTAAGCCACATCATCCTGTCCCTTCTTAATCAATTAATGACATGTCAGCTGATTTTTACATGTCATTTATATCTCATTTGATTAGATTTTTTAATCATTTAATGACATATCTCATTTACACCTCATTTAATTAGATTTTTTAATCACAAATCTCTAAAATCCCTATTAAAAGTTACTCAACCCTAATAAAAATTCTATCTTCCCTAATAAAAATTCTATCTTCACGTCTCTGCCCTGCTGCCCTGCTGCTATAATTTTTTTCGACAACTGCTTTGCTGCTTCACATCTCTACCCTGCTGTTATTTTTTTTCCAGCAACTGCTTTGCTGCTGATTTGCTTTGGTTTCTATGCAACCCCTACTGTTATTATTTTTTGTAAGTTGGAAATCTTGGTTGTAAGTTCATTGTGTTTGGGTTCTCGAACCTGAGATCCTGACCATTGGAAAAAGCAACAACCTAGAAGTGGAATTGATGGCTTGAAAATGATGAAAAAATTACCAATATATCTAATATTAGTCGTTTTTATATATGTTCACTATCAACCACTGAGGCGGAACTTTTAGTAATTGATCATGCTATTGATTGTGGAAACTATAAATTGCCCATGACAAATGTCAGCATTGATTGCTGGAAGGCAATAGAGATTGATTTTTGGATATGGATTACAACATGCAGGTTCGTCTTAACATTTGCACTGGGAGTTGGTCCTATTCCAAGTCTCCTTCTACCTGAAATCTTCCCTAATCGAATCTGGGCAAAAGCTATGGCGCTCTGTATGTCAGTGCACTGGGTAATTTTCTCTTCTTTTCTTTTCCTCTTTCTCTTCCATATCATTTGCCCGAAAAGATTGTGACAACTTTCACAACTCCGCAAGCTAGGATATGAAATTATTAGAAAACAAAATAGAAATAGAGAATCTTATTGCTATCTTCTAATGTTCTCTTTCTTGGTTGCTTTTATATTGCTCTTTAAGTAATTAATTTCTTCATTGGTTTGCTCTTCCTGCTCTTGCTAGAGCAACTCGGTCCACAGCTCTTACACTCGATTTTCGCCAGTGTTTGCATGATGGAAGAATTTGTCAATAAAGTCACCAAACTCTAGCAAACTCCAGCAAAGAGCAACAAGAACGGTACAGCTAAGCAAGTGCCTATAATAACTATTACTCTGCCTTTGTTCTCTTCAAGTTTCTGGTGATGTTTCAATGAAATTGTAAGTTTTAGAAAGGTCACCTTCAAAAACAAACTGCTATAATGTTTATAATTGTGATTCAGTTTACAAACAAATTAAGTGTTGATATTGTGCATATTTAGTTAAGCTTCGATTTTGGCTATTCTGTTCAGCAATCGATTTAATATAGCAACTAATTGGTTATTGTGGATGTTTCACTTGCTCAGCGATAAATTTGTGCAGATTTTAAGTTAATTGAGATGAGGTTCAAGGTTCAATCTCTATATTTGTAAATCTTTCCTCCTTTCCTCATTGCAATTTACTTATTCAATTGTATAAAAAAATTAATTAGTTATTATTGAAGTAACATGATCTTTGTTTAGATAACTGATCGAAAATAGAATAAATAATCTAAAATTAATATTTTCAATGATTTATAAGCACCTTTGATAATCCAACATAAAAAGCAAATGATAGAATAAAAAATACATCAAATTACCAAAACAATATACATACAAAAATATTGATTGAACTTATTCCATATTAAATAATAACTAAAACAAAATAAAAGATAACACTATAAAAACCATATAATAGTATTATTCTCAAAACATTATAAAAGAATTACAAATAATAATAAAATTGAAGTCTTTTTCATGAATTATCATCAGTCTTTTTGAGATTCTAAACCATTTGAGAAATGTTCCTGCATTAAAAGTTTTATACTATTAGATAAACCCTTGAATTATATATATAATAATTTGTGACAATATAAGTAAAAACATATTACTTGAGTCTTGAATAGGTATGGATCATTCTCTTCCAGCAATTTAGTATAACTCATGTTAGATGAAGAATTGAACCTCCAATTTGAATAAAAATCCAACATAAAAATATTTTTACAATACATGTACTTAAATATTTACGACTTTTGACATTTAAAAAGAATAATGCATTCAATCAATACTTGTAGAGGATGAAAAAAGTGATTATGGTAGTTTAGAGTCATTAACATTGGGATTTGATGATAGGAAGAATAACCATAAGTTTGAGACTCCATTGGGAGAGGCACTATTGGAGAACCTTCGTGCATAAGTGATTTGTTTTGTTTCCCTTGGTCAAAATAAAAATTATTTGTTAAATTCAAGACATAAATTAATTAAATAACATAACAAATAGATGCAAATATAATAATAAAGGAAAGCATACTCACTTGATATTTTCTCCTTATCTTTTAAAACTTGAGAGAGCATTGCCTTCTTTGTTTTTTTTTTCTCGAATTGGCTTTTCATTCGAGAATTTCTTGAACCCTTTGTTTTGACACATACAAGATCAAACATTAATTTTTCACTTGATCTCCCATTGCCATCATTGATAGCATCTTGCAAAGATGTATGCTTTGAAATTTCCAAATCATTAGCTTGTTGCATAGTTGCCATCTCCTTTTCAACTAAGTGCAATGCCTCAAATAGTTTTTCTTTGACAATTTGAGTACACTTAGGAGTCAATGAACATTCTTCAAAAAGGTTGTAACCGATATGATTCAACTCATTGAGGCGCAATAAACAACTAGATTTTTCTTTATGTGCTGATGAGGCTCTAAAATCACTTGCCAGCAACGACTTTGCTTTTTTTGTCCATCTCCTAAGTATATATTTTTTAGGTATATATATTTTTAGGTATCTCTTTAATGTTATTCATAAGAAAAACCCATAAAGCATGACGACAAAGTAATCCAAGACTTTCAAACATGTTACAATTATATGAGACAATGCTATTTGGAACATCAAACTCCACACAGTAAATTCTTTCACGTCCATCTTCAGTCACATGATATAAAGAAATATTTTTGATGTTACTAAATTCAAAACAATTCAAGCCTATGCAATCCATCAACTCCTCTTCAAACCTTTTAAACATAGCAAGAGTGTAAACATTGGATGCATGGTTCAAAATCCCACATCCATTAACTTTGTTTGGTATTCTATTTTTACATTGAAAATATTGATTTAACTCTATCTGGCGAAATTCTTTTTCCTTTTCCTCATAATGTTGTATAACATGAATAAGAGATAAAGAGCAATTCATAATCTGATGTAATATGCTATTCATACTTTCGCTTCTTTGGGTGGATCTAATTCGAGCCAAAAAATATCTATGCTAAAGGAAGGGCACCATTTTGCGCGAAGTTCATATAGCCTCTTAAGCCAAAGCATGATTTTGAAGTTCAAAATTTTCAATCATGGTAGCTCAACTTGATTCAAACTTTGTTTCACTTTCACATCCATAAAAGTATTTATTAAATTGTACTTTAAACTCAGCATTGACAAAACGACTAGCAAGATGTTGTTTAGCATCATTTGAAATATGCCACATGTATAATCTATGAGAAGATTCTGGGAGGACAATCTCTACTACTTTCATCATCGCTTGATCTTGATTAGTAAGAATACTCTTCAGTTGTCAATGGCCCATGGCTTTTAAAAATTTTTCAAATAGCCAAGTAAATGACTCAGTGGTTTCATTCGATAAAAAAACACAACCGAACAAAACAGTATTCTAGTGATTGTTGATTCCGACAAATGGAGCACAAACCAAATTGTACTTATTGGTTCTATACGTGGTATCAAACGCAAGAACCTTCAAAAAAATCGTAATCCAATTTTGATCTTCCATCTCTAAAAAAAATTAGCTAGTCGATTATTCTGGTCCACTTGCATTGAATAGAAAAATATAGGGTTTTCAGCTTGCTTATATTTGAAAAAATTGATAATGCTCTGTGCATCCCCTGCTTCAATCAGTTTCTCTCTTTCAATTCGCAAGAAATTATGACAATCTCATTTGGTAAATGTAATATTTTCAAACCCAATCTCCTTCCTGAGAAATGAATATGAACTTGTTTGTTTAATTCCTGCAGCAACCATTGAACGAATAACATCTCCATGTCCTTCCAAAATTTTTCTTCCTGATTTTAAATTAATTCTTTCTTCTGAAGTTGCTAAGTGGTGATTATGATAATCATTAAAGTAAGAAACAACCAAAATACATTTTTCTATTGTAAAACGAATTTTAGGTTGATAACCTGTCCTTGTCTCTAGACGATTAAATTTTTTCACTTTGCCAATATCTTCGTGTTCATGATACCCAGATTTCGAGCATAAAAATTCACGTTGTCTTATAGGTTCAGTCATACTTCGTCTCTTATTTCCTCTTCGAATACTAAACCCCTTACTCAAAGCAAACTGATTATAAAGATTGTAAGCCTTTTTTTTGGAATGCACTTTCAGTCCCACTTTTATTTCTTCAACAAAATTATCTTGTTTCCCGACAAGATGAACTATTTCATCTTGATTTGTCTCCATAAATGAAAATTATAAATTAACAAAACCTGAGAATAAATTTTAATATATAATAAAAAAAATCATGATAATACAAGAAATCATTAAAAAATTTAAAAGAACAATTAAAATATAATAAAAACACAGCTTAAAAATCAAATAATTTTTTTTTCAGTACGCTAAGTAATTATTATTAAAAATCACAATTATTTCAAAGAATCTAAATAGAACTATATTTCAAACAAATGAAAATCAAGTGGAGATACTTAACATCCCAAACTAAATCACCCAACAAGCCTTGAATAACCTAACATGTTGATCCAATTGAGCATAATGCTAGAATTTACTAATTTTATCTAAAACTATTTAATTATATTGTATTACATGAAAAGCTGCCTAAAGATTAGATCTTTGTTTTCTGTTAAAGAATAGTTTAAACTATTCATTTAATTATTAAGAACTAGCATTGACTTTCTTGCTCTCCTATCTATTTTAGTATAATAGAAAAAAAGAAGAAGAAGAAAACCTCACCTGTAAAATAAATTGCAGTAGCCACGCTGAAAAACCAAAGCAAATCAACAGCAAAGCAGTTGCTGAAAAAAATAACAGATGGGCAGCAAAGCAATTGCCGAAAAAAATAATGACAGCAGGGTAGCAGGGCAGAGACGTGAAGATAGAATTTTTATTAGGGAATATAGAAACCAAAGCAAATCAGCAGCAAAACAGTTGCTGGAAAAAAAGAATAGCAGGGCAGAGACGTGAAGCAACAAAGCAGTTGCCAAAAAAAATAATAGCAGCAAGGAAGATAGAATTTTTATTAGGGTTGAGTAATTTTTAATTGAGATTTTAGGGATTTGTGATTAAAAAATCTAATTAAATGAGGTGTAAATGAGATATGTCATTAAATGATTAAAAAATCTAATCAAATGATGTGTAAATGACATGTAAAAATTAGCTGACTTGTCATTAATTGTTTGGGTGTTAAATATGACTCTTATTTTCAGTCAAATTTAAAAAATAATCTTTCAGTTAACCTCTGTTTACTTGTTTCAATCAAACACTGATTAGTTTAGATTATTTTATTATATTTGACCTATGAATTTAGCCTATAAATAGGCTCTTTTACAACCTTAGAAAGATACACCCATTAGAGATTAGAACTCATAACACATTTAGAGAATTTTGTGTTTACGTTTTGAAGGTTCTTTATTTTCGGGTTTTCGGGATTTAGTCTTTATCTCCATCTTTTGTACTCTTCGTTCTTTTGCCATTATAGTAGAATTATCTTTGCCCGTGATTTTTTATCCTCTTTGGAGGGGTTTTTCCACGTTAAATTTGTGTGTTCAATTTCTCAATTTATTCTGCTATTTTTATTGTTCGTTGTTTAATCGGGTCGATCCTAACAAGTGGTATCAGAGCTAGTTCAATTTTCATAGATCAACTCATTCAGAGATGGAAACAACAAGGTTTGAAATTGAGAAGTTCGATGGTGAGACAAATTTCAATCTGTGGCAAGTTCGGATGATGACAATTCTAATTCAATCTGGTTTGAAAAAGGTTGTTACTGGGAAAAAGCCTGAGAATCTAAAAAAAACAGAATGGGAAGAGCTTGATGAAAAGACTTTGTCTGCAATCTAGTTATGCCTCGTGAATATGGTATTGCAGGAGGTATTGATAGAGAAGACCTTATCTACCTTATGGAAAATGTTAGAAACTCTTTATGCGACTAAGTCTCTAGCTAACCCTTTAGTGTTGAAACAACGTTTATTTACGTTTCGCATGAACGAAGGTGAGCTTCTTAGAGATCACATCAGTCAATTCATTACTCTTTTAAATGATTTAAATAACGTTGAGGTTCACATTGATGATGAAGATCAAGCTATGCTATTATTGTGCTATTTACCTCATTCATACAAGTCTTTCAGGGAGACCCTAATTTATGGCAGAGACAAACTCTCGTTTGAAGATGTGAAGGGTCATTTGTTGAGTAGAGACAAACTCAACAATGAGCTTCATTTGGATAGCAAGATAGATAGGCAAGCTTCCGCTTTGGTAACATCAAAGAAACGAGACAAAATGTGTCGCTATTGTAAAAGGTTAGTCACGTCAAAGCAAATTGTTATAAACTACGAAATAAAAGAGTTGTTGAGAGTAGCGAGGAAGATGTAGCTGGTGCTAATTTGGCCTATAAAAATGATGATGATTTCTTGTTAGTGTCAACAAGCGATAACTCCAAGCTCACATCCGAGTGGATCCTAGATTCAGGATGTTCTTTCTGCATGTGTCCCAATAGAGAATGGTTCTCCACATACAGTTCGGTTGAATATGGAGTTGTGCGCATGAGAAACGATTCATCTAGTAAGGTAATTGGTATTGGTACTGTTAAAATTAAGATGCACGATGGGACGATTAGGACACTCTCAGATGTCAGGTATGTACCTGATTTACGAAAGAATCTCATCTCCTTGAGTATTTTAGACTTGAAATGATGCAAAATCAACATCAAGTCGAGCGGCATTAAAGTATCTCATGGAGCTCTCGTTTTGTTAAAAGGTAAAAGAACCGACAGTCTTTATATTCTAGAAGGTTATACAGTGACCGATAAAATCGGACGTCCCTCGTCCATTACGGAGTTGAAGTCAACTTGTTTGGAGCAGAGGCAACTTGGTCATAAAAGGGAAAAGGTATGATCGTTTTGTTAAAGAGAGGTTCTCTCTTGAATGCAGGTTACTGTGTTCGTGAAAATCAGACCCGAGTTAGTTTTGATTTGGCAGTGTACAAGTCAAAGGCTAAAAGTCTTCCAGTTTCTAAGCACAAATTCGACTTAGTTAAATCCCTGCATAGTTCAAGATAGGCTAGTGGCGGGCTTTGGCAAAAATGGTTGTCGAAACCCTTTTTATTTTGAAAACAATGGGGATCGACTTTTGAAAAACAAAAAATGTGGAGTCGCCACCAATATTTTGATTTAGTTGTGATTGGGCCACCTACTAAAACATTTTATTCTATGAAAAATAAATTTGGTTCATGTAAAATAAAAAAACCAGTTCGGGAGTCAGTTACGCATGAGGAAGGGTTAGCACCCTCATTACGCCCAAAAATTGGTACCAAATTGATTTGATGCTGTCCTTATACCAAAAGGTTTTTTTTTTAAAGAAAAGATTTTTCAAAGTATGATTCTTTTTTAAAATGTTTGAATAGTTCAAATTAGTGGTAAAAAAATCTCTCGTTTCAAAGATATGCAGTATCATACCCAGTACGATTGGATACGATCCTTTATACCTTTAAAAATACGATTAATTTTTTACTTTTGAAAACTCGTACACTAAATTATAAAAAGGTTATCCAAATATTTAGTTCACTGAAAAATTATACCCAGTACGAATGAGCATGATTTTTCGAATTCCCCAAATATTGGATATTGCCCTATTTCAAATTTTTTGAATGCTAAAGAAAATTGGAAATTTGCTCAAAATGTGTTTATCCATTTTAAAATGGAGTACTTAATGAATTGTATCAAAACGTGTTAGGATCGTCCCGAATAAGCAACGAACAAGTAAAAATAGTAGAAGAAATTGAGAAGATAAACACACAAATTTAACGTGGAAAAACCCCTCAAAAGAGGATAAAAAACCACGGGCAAAGATAATTTTACTATAATGGCAAAAGAATGAAGAGTACAAAAGATGGAGATAAAAACTAAACCCCAAAAACACGAAAAACAAAGAACCCTCAAACGTAAACACAAAATTCTCTGAATGTGTTATGAGTTCTAATCTAATGGGTGTCTCATATAATTCTAAGATTGTAAAGGAGCCTATTTATAGGCTAAATTAGCAAGTCAAATAAACTATACTAATAAATGCTAAATATATTATACTAATAAATACTAAATCTTCTAGAAAGAAAATATATTTTTGTTTAACTTGACTTGCAAGCAATCTCTTAGAATTTGGGTCACACAATTCTAACAATCTCCACCTTGACACAAATTCTTTCAATGCCATCTTTGCCAAAACCCGCCACGGGCCTATCTTGAATTATGCAGGGAATTAACTGAGTCGAATCTATGCTTAGAAGCTGGAAGACTTCTAGCCTTTGACTTGTGCACTGCCAAATCAAAACTAACCCGGGTCTAATTTTCACGAATACAGTGCCCTAACTTTTCAAAACCTGCATCCAAAAGAGAACCTCTCTTCAACGAAACGGTCATACCTTTTTCCCTCCTATGACCAAGTTGCCTCCGCTTCAAATGAGTTGACTTTGACTCCGTAACGGACGAGGGACGTCCGATTTCACCGGTCACTGTAGAACCTTCCAGAATATAAAGACTGCCGGTTCTTTTACCTTTTAACAAAACGAGAGCTCCACGAGATACTTTAATGTTGCTCGACTCGATGTTGATTTTGTATCCTTTCAAGTCTAAAATACTCAAGGAGATGAGATTCTTTCGTAAATCAGGTACATACCTGACATCTGAGAGTGTCCTAATCGTCCCATCGTGTATCCTAATTTTAACAGTACCAATACCGATTATTTTACTAGATGAATCGTTTCCCATGTGCACAACTCCACCTTCAACTGAACTGTATGTGGAGAACCATTCTCTATTGGGACACATGTGGAAAGAACATCCTGAATCTAGGATCCACTCAGACGTAAGCTTGGAGTTATCGCTCGTTGACACTAACAAGAAATCATCACCGCCTTCATCGACCAAATTAGCACCAGCTACATCTTCCTCGTTACTCTCAGCAGCTCTTTTATTTCGCAGTTTATAACAATCTACTTTGACGTGACCTAACTTTTTGCAATAGCGACACCTTTTGTCTCGTTTCTTTGATGCTACCAAAACGGAAGCTTGTCTATCTGCTTTGCTATTCAAATCAAACTCATTGTCGAGTTTGTCTCTACTCAACAAATGACCCTTCACATCTTTGAACGAGAGTTTGTCTCTGCCATAAATCAGGGTCTCCCTGAAAGACTTGTATGAAGAGGGTAAAGAGCACAATAATAGCATAGCTTGATCTTCATCGTCAATATGAACCTCAACGTTCTTTAAATCATTTAAAAGAGTAATGAATTGACTGATGTGATCTTTAAGAAGCTCACCTTCGTTCATGCGAAACGTAAATAGACGTTGTTTCAACACTAAACGGTTAGCCAGAGACTTAGTCGCATAAAGAGTTTCTAACCTTTTCCACAAGGCGAATGAGGTCTTCTCCATCAATACCTCCTGCAATACTGTATTCGCGAGGCACAACTGGATTGCAGACAAGGCCTTTTCATCAAGCTCTTCCCATTCTGTTTGATTTAGATTCTCAGGCTTTTTTCCTGTAACAACCTTTTTCAAGCCATTTTGAACTAGAATTGCCATCATCCGAACTTGCCACAGATTGAAATTTGTCTCACCATCGAACTTCTCAATTTCAAACCTTGTTGCTGCCATCTCTGACCGGGCTGATCTATGAAAGTTAAACTAGCTCTGATACCACTTGTTAGGATCGTCCCGAATAAGCAACGAACAAGTAAAAATAGTAGAAGAAATTGAGAAGATGAACACACAAATTTAACGTGGAAAAACCCCTCAAAAGAGGATAAAAAACCACGGGCAAAGATAATTTTACTATAATGGCAAAAGAATGAAGAGTACAAAAGATGGAGATAAAAACTAAACCCCAAAAACCCGAAAAACAAAGAACCCTCAAACGTAAACACAAAATTCTCTGAATGTGTTATGAGTTCTAATCTAATGGGTGTCTCATATAATTCTAAGATTGTAAAGGAGCCTATTTATAGGCTAAATTAGCAAGTCAAATAAACTATACTAATAAATGCTAAATATATTATACTAATAAATACTAAATCTTCTAGAAAGAAAATATATTTTTGTTTAACTTGACTTGCAAGCAATCTCTTAGAATTTGGGTCACACAATTCTAACAAAACGTTTGCATGGGAAAGAATTTATAAACATGAAATAACAGGACACAACAAGTCACTATTAACAAATCCACAATTATGTACAACTATTCTAAGTAAAATGTGACAAATTCTTAATCATGGCTGATGAACAATCAATAAAATGATATACAACAATAATTAACATGACATAATATAAAATTATCCATAAATATGTACAAAATGCAATGGAATTAGAACTTAGTATAGTATAGGACATTTTAAAATTGACGAATTAATTAACACATATTATAAGTTGACAAACTTGTATAAAAACTAGGGATTTATTTAAAATAAATATTGCAAAACAAAACATTTGAATCGAATAATATGCAAAATATTTTAAACACAATTTCATTTAGATATTTACACTGTACATAATAACTTAAATAATATATAGAATATAAAAGACAAATACAACACATGATAAGATATAATGTACATAGCAAATTTGTAAAACATGTATATATAAATAAATTTAGAAATAATTATTGGTAAAAGATGTCATGAAATTAATAATGTATATAAAAAAATAAGTAAATATATAAATTATGCATGTAACGAATCTTTTAAAAAAAATTCTAATCATACACACAAAAAGGTAAAACACTATGTGTACAAAATACATAAATTTAGTGATGTATATTCATAAAGCTATATTTATAAAGGGAAATTTTAAAACAAATAATATATAACATAATTTTACATGTAATAAATTAATTTGGATTGATGAAACATATATAAATAATACATGTATAAGGATAATAAAATATGAGAGTGTATACAATAAATAAATTATATGATTTAAAATATGGTCCTTAAAATAAATATGTTATACACATAAATAACTTGAAAAGAAAATATATACATAAAAAAATATTTACATAAAGTTATACGAACATAATAACATGTACTATAGGAAGAATGATTTAATATGGGTAATGTACATATGAAGAAATTTTAGAAATAATTGTATGTCCAAAATAATATTGAATTAAAATATGAATTCTAAGATTGACTTAATTTTATTATATATTTAATAAATTTAAAAACATAACTATATTCAACTCTATTAAAAACTACATCAATAAAAAACAATATGACTTCCATAATCCATGTAAGTATTAAATATACGTTTAATAACAATTTAAATGATATATAAAATAGATGAAATTCTCAAAAAGAACATAAACATTAAGATATGTAAAAAGCATAGAATTAATAGCATACATAAACCAAAATGATTTTTACTTCAAATAATACACTAATTATTAAAATAATAGAACAAAAACAGAAAAGATTACAAAATTCAGCTATCAAAACAACACAAAATATCACAACCAATGATTAAGCATGTAAAAAAATGTATGTGCAGTAAAATAAAGAAATAAGACTTAATTGAAACAAAATTGAAACAGGAGAAACAATTTACAAATGAAATAAAATAAAAATAAGATCAATGTGCCATGCGCACAAACATGTGGGGACTGGTATTGAAAATATCCCGCGCCTATAATGCTGCATTGAACCGCGGATCAAGGTGAAAAATGCACAAATTCTAGAGCTAAATTTTAAAAAACAAAGTAGGAAATCTGGATGCATTTGAGGGCTTTGCACAGAAAGAAGGACCCACTGCGGAATTTGACCATTTAAAAGGACAAGGCGCGGATCCGGGTATTCCAACAGGCTAGCGCGCGGATCCTCAAAGCATGGAACGGCGCCTTTTTTGCACAATGAATTTAAAACCCTTTTTTCATCCTTTCGTCCCAAATACTGCCAACCTTCCAAACAAAGAACCACAGCCCCAAAATTAAAAATGCTAGGGTTCTTAACATCTGCCGGATTCACCATTTTGTTTGGCAATCGATAGTATACCACCATGAATAGATCCATGCCACGTCCATGAAAATGTGGTAAGATACTTTCCTTTTTCTTTTTCCTTCGCAAAATGTTTGAATCCACTATTTTTCTTTTTTTTTTAAAAACAGAACAAAATTAAAAAAATGAACCCGAATTCAACGATGTTCGACCCTCGCCCGTATCCATATATGAGATGTAGGCTTTCATTGGTGTCGATTCAGGTGTTTTCTCTTTGTATTTCTATACCAAAATTATATGCTAATTAAAAAACGAAAGAAGAAAATGTTTGGGAAATCACCTCTTGGTAATTTTTCTTACTCTTTGGTATTCAATATGCGTGTGTACTTTCGCTTGTGCGTGTAAAATTACAGGGACGAAATCAATGGCTTCTTATAGCCTGATTTTTGGAATAAAAAATAAAAATAAAAATTACATTATTTGTTGTATTCTGTTAGTAATTCTTCTGGTATATTCTTGTGCAAATTCGGCCATACAGAGGAGGCGTGTGGAGGAGGCCGTGCAAGGAGCCACTCGTTGGAGTCCCAATTCTCTGGCCTATTCTGGCACGTTCCAGAAGCTTCTAGTGCTGCTGAGATAATTTTGGGTGTATTGGGCCTCGAGTTTTAGGGCTTATCGGGTCATGGGTTATTTTGGTAATTGGGTTGGGTGTTTATTTTATGTAATTGGACTAATGGACCTTTATTATTTTTGAGGTTTTTTTTATTTTTGTTTTATTTTTGGTTTTTAATTTCTATTTTTTATTCCAATGGTCCCGGGCGAAATGGGCCTATTACAATGGCATTGTGGAAATATGAGTCAAGGTGGAGATTTGTTAAATATGACTCTTATTTTCAGTTAAATTTGAAAAATAATCTTTCAGTTAAACTCTGTTTACTTGTTTCAATTAAACACTGATTAGTTTAGATTATTTTATTATTATTTGACCTATGAATTTAGCCTATATATAGGTTTTTTTACAACCTTAGAAAGATACACTAATTAGAGATTAGAACTCATAACACATTTAGAGAATTTTGTGTTTACGTTTTGAGGGTTTTTTATTTTCAGTTTTCGAGATTTAGTCTTTATTTTCATCTTTTGTACTCTTCGTTCTTTTGCCATTATAGTAAAATTATCTTTGCCTGTGGTTTTTTATCCTCTTTGGAGGGTTTTTTCACGTTAAATTTGTGTGTTCAATTTTTCAATTTATTCTGCTATTTTTATTGTTCGTTGCTTAATCAAGTCGGTCCTAACATTAGGAAGGGACACGGATGACATAGCATAACTGTTTCATACAATCATTTCCAGTGGTATCATTAATGGCAAAGTTCAATATCATTCTAGAGTTGGTTACCGCCTTTGAAGGATGGAAACTGAAAACATTTGCCTTTCATTTTTTATTCGAGTGGACGATCATTATGCTACAAGATACTACTTTAATAACCAACCTTCTAATTACTAAGAAGGTGGTATTCACAGCTAGTGGCATCAATTCGAAGTATGAGTGCAATTGGTTGTTGGATGTCGTGCCGTCAAGGGAGAAATAGAGAATGATTTAGACGAGTGTTGAGTGAAATACACATGGTTGGAAAAGCTTATCAAATTGAACCCTTCACTGCATGCCATTGTGAAGGAGATGGATTGATACACACAAAGCTTAGATGCTCTATCTCTCAATAAGGTCCATACCATGTATTTTCCTTTATTTGACTGTTTTAATGTTGTCAATAGATTAAATCGAGGTTCTACTACTCTAGCATATTTTTATAGAGCGTTTTGTAGGACAGTTTGTGAACTGATCGACAAAGTAAATGGTTGTTGCTTGCTCTTGCAAACATGGACATGACTATATTCTATTGCATTGGATATTAAAATAGATTTAGGGATCACTTGGACCATACTTACTATAGGAGGGATTTGACATAGATGCGTCAAGAAATTGGTAGAAGAGTAGGTATAAAGGTATGTTGATGTTGCATTCACATTCAATGAAATTTTGTATTCCTATTAATGAAAATAAATGTATTTGTATATTTTTGCAATTCTAGTAGATATCATACTTGAACAACGTAGTGTTTGCCACCATATCAGAGATTATTTTCCGACGATATGCTTTATCCAAGGAGCAAATGGCCATCACCCGTTATGTACATCGTGGAGTGGTAGCACCCTGATTAGGTAAATTATAACCATATGATACGTGACCACTTGGCCAGAGTAATGATATAAAAAAAATAATTAAGAATTTTTTTTATCATCCTTAAAACATTTAAATAAGAGTATTATTTACCGATGAAAGCTTAGTTTTGTTAGCAAAAATCTCTAAGTTTTCTAGTATTGTTATAAGTTTTATTTGATTATACTTCGAAAATTCTTAAAATAAAAATCATAATAATTTTTAAAATAAAAATTATGATAATCAAATTGTTTTTTTATCTTTAAATCAAATTAATTTTTTGTAAGTTATGGATTCACGATTTAACTTATTTTACTAAAAAAAACCACAGCACTCAATTTTTTCTCTTTTTTCTCATTTCATCATCAAATAAAAGGTGAAATGAAATCTTTCAAATAATTCTCAACACTACTACGCAATTAATTGATATTAAAATTATTGATATCTGTAACGCCCCAATTTTCGGGAATTCTGTGAATGTTGGCAAAATTTCATGCTTTAATTTTGTCATTTGTGAGTGAAATTATGAAATAGGACCTATATGAAAATGTTTGAAAATGCTATAGGCTAAATTGAAGTGACCAAATAAATAGGAGTGCAAAATAGGAGGATTTGCATGACAAACCTCCCATTTTACATGAAGTGGCCAGCCATCATGTTGTTGTAGACAAAATGTGCACTTGATATCCATAATTTATGGTACAAATTGATACAAATTGATAATAGGTTAGGTAAATGTTCCATGATAATGGGTTAGGTAAATGTTTCATGATAATGGGTTAGGTAAATGTTTCATGATAAGAATTTCATGTCTTTTGTATTAAAGAATTAAATGGATGAAATATGAAGTTTTATTAAAAGAAAAAGGGGTGAAAAGAACAAAGTTTTGTCCATCTTTGTTCATCATAGCTGAAAGTTAGAGAAGAGAAAGGAGAGGAGAAAGCTCTTGAGTATTCGGTCATTAGGAGGAGGAAAATTGAAGGTAAGTTCTTGGTACCTTGCTTCTATTTTGAGGTTCATGAGTTCTTCTTGATTCTACCTTAACTCTTGAAGTATATTTTGATTTTTAGTTGTGTTGTGAGCATTTAGTCATGAATTAAAATGAAGGAAATGGTTGTTGTTTCATGTTCTTTTGATGAAAAATGGAAGATAGGTGAAGTTGAGCCAAACAAATGAGCATGCATGTGCCTTAGATGTTAAAGGGAAAAAATCAGCTAACATGTTGTGCTTTAAAATGATAAAATGGAGATTATTCTTAAGTAAAATCATAGATATGTGATGATTGATTGGTGATATACATGTTTAAATAACATGCATGCAAGGTATGTGTGAAAGAGTGATTTGGTAATAAATCTGCTTGGGACAGCAGCAGTAACGTGACTTTGGAAAATCACCATAAATTGTGGGAGATGAATTAGAAGCTGAATAAATTATGTAATTAAAGCTTATTGAGTCTAGTTTCTAATGAAATAAACAAGAACATATTTTGAATTCTGTACAATAAGAAATTTGATTCGTAATGAAGAGTGGTCAGATTAGTCAAACAGTGAAACATGGGAAACTTTGAGAAAAATCTGGTATTGATTGGCTAAACCAAAAATTCTGAAAATTTTATGGATAGAAGATATATGAGTCTATTTTTAGGGAAAATTAATGGAACTTGATTTGGAGTTTCTTAGCTCCAGTTATAAATAATTTAGTGACTGTTGCTCAGGAAGACAGCTTGTAGTGAAATTATGATTATGTGGTAAACATTGACAAAAATTTGTTAATGAGTTGCTTATTGATTTCTTATAAGCTTACTATGATCTGTAGGTGTGGTTGGCCGAATATTGTAAGGGGTTAATACGTAGTTTGTATTTGAATAGTTAGATTAACGTGTTAGTAATCCAATTGTAGGCGGTTCGTGTGTGGATCTCGTCAGCATATCGTCGCAAACATGTGTGTAACTAACACCCTCTTTCTTAGTCTGGATCGGCAAAAGTCGAAAAGCCGAAATACCGAAAACCAGTATTTTATAGATTTGCGAGTGTGCGAATGCTCGTGAGGTAAATCGATTAATGTTTTTGGTAAACTGCAAAATTTGGATTGCAAAGTGCATGATTTCTGTGCCCTCGATATTTTTGGGCTTAATGGGCCAAAATTGGAATGATGGGCCAACAGGCCCAATTCGGCAAGAACCCTCGGTAGTGATTCTGTTAGTACGTGAAAGGTAGGAATATGCATGAAAAACCCTAAAATAGATAAATTACTGAAATATCTTTAAAAGTGGAAAATTTACAGTTTTACCCCTAGGAGATAAATTACCGAAATACCCCTAGGGTTAAATTGACCTAAATGCATGTTTGACTGTTGTTATTTACTGCATGCCATGTTGTTATTATCTGATGCATGGGACTGGGATATTGACGGAGGAAGTACTGAAAGTGGCTTGTCCACGTACTGGAGGCTTTGCCTCAATTTACTGTTAACTGAGCAGCAAGGCTGCAACTGTAGAGTGTTGGGCTGGGTGGGTTGAGCTATTCCCCATATGGAGTGTATGGCTGGTACGGGTGGAGTGTAGTGGTTGGTGGGTTGAGTAGTCTCCCCAAATGGGCTTGCATATGTTATTGATGTTGCATGTATTTTAAAATGGGCCTATGGGCCATATTGTTATCTAAATAAGGGGCTAAGGCCCAGTTTATTGTAATATGAAAAGGGCTCTGGTCCAGTACCACTGTTACCTGAAGCCCAATAGGCTTGAGCTGACTTAGGCTTTGAATGGGTTTTCCTTACACACTGAGTTTCCCCAAACTCACCCTTTTATTTTCATCCACGCAGGAAATCCCCAACCATAGTGGGCTTGGAGCTGTGAGAGAATTCGGAGTGACCACCCGTTCTGAAAGTTTGGTTTTCTTCTGGTGAACTGGACATCCTATTATTTACGTTGAGGTTTGGGTTTTTAAATGTAATAAGGCCGCTTAATTATTTTTGATGGTTTTAATATGTATTACTAAGATAAATATTACTTATTTTAACTGTTGAAATTGGATACCTTTAGGGCGCGTTTTCAAAAATAACAATTGATTTCAAAATAACACGACAACAAGTAAAGCTTCCGCAATGAAAGTATTTTCCAAAATTAATCACTTTTCCTAAAAATGACTTAATCAAATCGGTTTCCTAGAAATATCCATGACGTTAAGGTGTGGCAATGGCGGTATGCATGTCTAGGATTGGATCCGAAGGGAGCTTGGTACTTAAGCAGTCCGATGGACTCACCACCTCTTTTCCGGTTTCCTACCTGGTGCACAGCTTCCATTCACTTAACCTATAATGAAATTATCTTTTAAAACATCAAGTAGGTTTTTCTGAATCAACAATATAAAATTTTTTTAACGTTTTTGATGTGGCATGCCGGATCCGGCCATAACTTCTGGGCTGGGTTTGGGGTGCTACAATATCTGGGCTTTTACTTGTAACGTGAGGCTAGACTCCCTTAAGAATATAAAATTTTATTTTTAGTTAATTTAGTTAAAGGTAAAATTAGATAGAATTTTAAATTATAAAAATATAAATTATTAAAAAAAATTAATTTATATTTGAGCTCATAAAAATATATAATTTAATTTTAGTTTGTGAGAAAAACTTTTTGACTCACCCCTACTTATAACATCATAGTAAAATAAAAATAAAGTTGGGTGTAATATAGAAGAAGGATTAAAAATATTATAGTTCTCATGGTTCTTATCTTATCATATTATATTTTAATTTTTCGTTCATTTGTAATTTATATTTATTTGATTTGATTTTATAATTATTCGTATTTATTATTGCTTACACTTATAAACTCTTAAGCCACTTATTAGCAAAATTTTAATATGTGAGGTGGTATAGAACAAAGGCTTTTCTAAAGTTTGCTTGGGTTGGTGCCAGAAGGGTGAAACTGAAGTTGAAATTTTTTTATTGCATTTAAGTTGTTGGTTTCTTTCAATTGCCGACCAATAAATGAATGTAGACACTCTGACATGCCAAAACCAAGTCCCACAAGGCTTCAATTTCAAGGCCCACAAGCCTTGTACAATTTCAAGAGCATCCCAATGCTTCAATCACTTATAGCTTAGCTATGCGAAAATAGAAATTCCTAGTAATATTTTGTTATCCATAATTTCTAAAGTGAGATATTATTGTCGAAACCATTTTTTAAAAAGGGATGTTTGAAAAATGGGGATCGACTTTTGAAAAATGAAAACGGGAGTCGCCACCAACCTTTTTAGGTGTGATTGGATCACCTTATAAAACGTTTTGGTCTACGAAAATTAAGAAAACAGGTTCGGGAGTCAGTTACGTACGAAGAAGGATTAGCACCCTCGCAACGCCCAAAATTGGTACCAAATTGAATAATTTTCTGTCTTAATGTCAAAAATTTGAAAGGATTTAAAAATAGGATCCCTTTTTTAAAATCGAAATTATTTAAGTTGAAAAAATCGAGATTCCTTAGCTCCGAAAGAATACAATCATCACATCCAGCATGATAGGACACGATATTCTTAAACTCTCGTAATTGAAATCATCTCGTGATTTACAAAATCTATTTAGAAGGATACTTTAGGCATTTAGACAAACGGAAAATCGCAACCCAACATGTTAGGGCACTATTTCCCGAATTCCTAAATACGAAAAACATTGCCTCATTTTAGAAAAACTTTTTGGATAAAATATGACAATTAAATGAAATATATTTTTTTAAAATAATGATTTGAGTAAAATTTAAAAATTAATTTACTAAGAGTAATACTAAAAAAATTATTAAAAAAATGAAAAAAGTTTGATATGATACTAAAATTATTAAAAAAATTAAAATATATAAAAAAATCCGGGAAACATGGATTAAATCAAAATAAAAAGGGTTGAAAAACAAAGATGAACAAAGAATAAAATAAGAATAAACCATAGAAAATAAGAACGTAAGAGGGAGAGAAATTTGAGTGAAAGCTCTTAAAAATTTTTATTGTTTCCCAAAACTCCAGTGTGTTTACAATGAAGGGAAAGGCCTCTATTTATAGTTGAACCTCCTCAAATCCAACGGTACAGATCAATTACATCAACGATTAAGATTAAAAGGTATCTACAAATTAAATCTCTAAGATTACAAAATCATATCTTCTAAGATTGCATATCATATCTAAGATTGCAATCATATCTAAGATTGTATCATATCTAAGATTGGATATCATTGAAGATTATATTTTCATATGAGTCAAGCTTGTAGATGGACCTTAAATCTTTTCAAGTAATAGGTCATTCCGATCGGGCCAAATTATATTTGTAATTCTGGACTGAACTTGGACTTCGTGTTTTTTGGGGGGTTTATTATTTTTGTTTTTGGACTTATTTCTGGGCCCGGGAAAAATTGAGTGTCTACAGCTGCCCTCTTTGCTCATTGCTGTGTAACAGGAATAGAGCAAAGACTATAAAAGGACCAACTTTACCCGGGCTCGTCGAGTCTTGAGTTCTTGATCCTTGATCTTCTTTAAATTGCCTCTTGATGGCTTCAATCTGCTTCACTGCAACTCAGGAAGGCGATATCTGCTATCTTTGATCTGCTCCCCGTCTAATACAGAGACGCCAAATCTGTTATCTTCGATCTGCTCCCCGTCTAATACAGAGATGCCAAATCTGTTATCTCCGATTTGCTCCCTGTCTAATACAAAGATACCAAATCTGTCATCTTGGATCTGCTTCGATGTAAACACATGAAGGTCAGATCTGCTATGTCTTCGATTTGCTCGCCGTCTAATACAGAGATGCCAAATCATCTTGGATCTGCTTCAATGAAGGGCCAATCTGTTATGTCTTCGATCTGCTCCCCGTCTAATACAGAGATGCCAAATCATCTTGGATCTGCTTCAATGAAGGTCAGATCTGCTGTATCTTTGATCTGCTCCCCGTCTAATACAGAGATGCCAAATCATCTTGGATCTGCTTCAATGAAGGTCAGATCTGCTATGTCTTCGATCTGCTCTCTGTCGAATATGGAGATGCCAAATCTGTTTCTTCGATTTGTTCTCTGACAATACAGAGATGTTAAATTATCTTAGATCTGCTTCAGTGTAAACACGTGAAAGCCAAATCTGCTATGTCTTCGATCTTATCCTTGTCAACGTAAGGACGCCAAATCATCTTAGATCTACTTCGATGTGAAAACATCCGAAGGTTAGATCTGCTATGTCTTCGACATGCTCTCCGTCGAATATGGAGATGCCAAATCTGTTTCTTCGATTTGTTTTCTGACAGTACAGAGATGTTAAATCATCTTGGATCCACTTCAGCGTAAACACCTGAAGGTCAAATCTGCTATGCTGTAGCCTGTTACCTTACTGCTTAGGGGGTTAAGGCGCATCAATCTTCATTGTCCCTTAAAGGACATAACCTGTATAATGTGTATGAGTTCATGCCTAATGATTAGGATGCTATGATCGGAGTGAGTCAAATGCCCCTAATTAAACCTGTTATAATACAAAATGTTTATAAATATGACCCCTATTCCAGATGTCACCACTCATTCTTTCATCGAAGTTTATCCTTATTTCTCTCGAAGTATCATTCCTACTCAGCCTGTGGGTTTGTACCATTCTTCAAATGCTATGACCCACCAAAAATGTCTGTAAGATGATCCTCTCTTAGGATCGAATCGTTTGATTTGTCCAATCATCATTTTGGACTAAAGAAAGAATTTCCTCGAGTTCTTTCAAACCTCACTTATGTGAATTCTTCGAACAATTGTTCTGTTTTAGTTTCTTGTATTATCTAGAAATTTCCAGAGTAATGAGCAAAACTTCATTTGTGAAAATTATTTAGTTCATCTATCATTATTTTAATGCAATATACTTTAAGAATAATGGAAGATGAATTTAATCTTGAGAATAATTAGATTTGAATAAATTTTTCGAAAATACAAAGGAAATTAATCTGAAAGCCTCTCTTTAAGAAGAAAAAGAATCTAAAGATAGCAAACAGGACAAAAGTTAGATGCCCTAGATATCGCCGCTTGAGCGTTTATATGCCAGCTCCATGAAGACTTTCTTGAATTCAACATGTGTTTAAAAGATCCAAAGTACTTTGTTGATGCCCCGATATGCAACACGTTTCACTCTTCATTGAATCAGATATAGCAAGATTATCGTGTGCTCTTCAAAATTTGAGTTGCCCTTTCGGGTTTTCAACTCAAAACCCCTTTGGTCATAAGGCGCCCTTTGCGGGTTTTCACCTTGGCCTCTCCATTTTTTTTTTCGAAAACTCAAGGCGCCCTTTGCGGGCTTTCACCCTGAATTCTTCTCTCCTTTAGACAAAGTACTTTTTGAATGAGTCTGAATTCACTGGATTGGGCAAACTCTTCCCATCCATTTCCGTTAAGATCAATGCACCCCCAGAGAAGGCATTCTTCATGACATACGGCCCTTCCCAATTTGGCATCCATTTTCCTCTAAAGTCCTTCTGAATAGGGATGATCTTTTTTAGCACAAGATCCCCCTCGTGGAATTCTCTTGGTCGCTCTTTCTTGTCGTAAGCTCGCATCATTCGCTTCTGATACATCTGACCATGACGAATGGCCTTTAGCCTCTTTTCCTCAATCAAGTTCAACTGATCATATCGTGATTGTATCCATTCAACTTCATTCAACTTTATCTCTGACAAGACTCGAAGAGACGGTATTTCCACTTCAATGGTTAACACTGCTTCCATCCCAAAAACCAACGAGAAAGGAGTTGCCCCGGTAGAGGTTCTGACAGACGTTCGGTAAGCTAAGAGTGCAAATGGTAAACTTCTCATGCCAGTCTCTGTAGGTTTCAGTCATTTTCCCCACTATCTTCTTAATGTTTTTGTTAGCAGCTTCCACTGCCCCATTCATCTTTGGGCGATACGGCGAAGAGTTATGATGCTTAATCCTGAACTGACTGCAAACTTTTGTTATCGTTTTGTTGTTCAAGTTCAGTGCATTGTCTGATATGATCCTTTCAGGCATCCCATACCGAAAATTAATCTTTTTCTTTAAGAAACGACTTACAGCCGACTTAGTAACATTCGCATAAGAAGCAACCTTTACCCACTTTGTGAAGTAATCAATGACCACAAAAATAAAGCGATGCCTATTTGAAGCTTTTAGTGATATTGGCCCAATGACATCCATGCCCCACATAGAAAAAGGCCATAGAGAAGTCATAACGTGTAGAGGTGAAGGTGTTACATGAATCTTGTCTCCATAAATCTGACATTTATGACATTTTTTGGCGTAGTTGATACAATCCCCTTCCAGAGTAGACCAATAATGTCCAAACCTCATGATTTGTTTAGCCATCGTGAAACCATTAGCGTGCGTCCTACAAACACCCTCATGAACTTCTTCCAAGATTAATTAGCTTCTACGGTGTCAACACATCTCAACAGTACTTGGTCCTTTCTTCTTTTGTACAAGATGTCCCTATCCAAAACGTAGTCACAGGCTAATCTCCTTAAAGTTCACTTATCATTTTCAGTTGCCTGTTCTGGGTATTTACGATCTCTCACATATCGTAATATATCCTGATACCAAGGGTTATCATCCTTTTCTTCTTCCTCAATGTTACAACAGTGAGCTGGAGCCTCGAAGATACTCATCTGAATGGGTCTCATCTCCTCATCTTTATTCACTTTAATCATTGAAGCCAAGGTTGCTAGAGCATCTGCCATCTGGTTTTCGTCTCGTGGGATATAATTGAAAGTGATGTCATCAAACTCCTCAAGTAACCCCAAAACTACCTTTCGATAATTGATCAATTTAGGATCCCTTGTCTCCCATTCACCTTTAAGCTGGTAAATTACCAACGCGGAGTCTTCATAAACTTCCAAGGTTTTTATTCCTCGCTCTATAGTCGCTCGGAGTCCCATGATGCACGCTTCATACTCGGTCATATTATTTGTGCAATCAAAATCCAACTTGCACGTGAATGGATAATAATCACCATTTGGGGATACCAAGACTGCCCCAATTCCATTTCCCACTGCATTGGATGCCCCATCAAAGCTCAACTTCCAAGGATAGTCCTCTGTAGCTGCTACACACATCAACTCCTCATTTGGGAAATCAAAATTCAACGGCTCATAGTCTTCTAGAGCTC
Organism: Gossypium hirsutum; assembly: GCF_007990345.1. Lineage (NCBI taxonomy): Eukaryota > Viridiplantae > Streptophyta > Magnoliopsida > Malvales > Malvaceae > Gossypium > Gossypium hirsutum. The sequence continues at coordinate 104,064,840 of NC_053431.1, read as the reverse complement.
TACTAACCAGAAATTCCGCTATCGCACTTCCTTTTATAGCCTTCTGGCTCACATAAACTATGTCAAACTCTGAAAGCAGAATTTTCCGCCTCACTATTCTTCCATTCAAAGCTGTTGACTCTATCATATACTTCAGAGGATCAAGTTTTGAAACAAGCCAAGTAGTATGATACAACATATATTGCCTCAACCTTCGAGTCGTCCAGATTAAAGCACAGCACAATTTCTCAATTGGCGAATATCTCATCTCACATTCTGTGAATTTCTTGCTGAGGTAGTATATGGCCTTCTCCTTTCTTCCCGACTCGTCATGTTGGCCAAGCACACATCCCATAGAATTGCTAAACACTGATAAGTACAGAATTAATGGTCTACCTAGATTAGGTGGAGATAACACATGAGCATTTAACAAGTATTGCTTAACCTTATCGAAAGCACTCTGGCATTCCTCATCCCAAGTACCTTGGTTGTGTTTTCTAAGGAGGCGAAATATAGGGTCACATTTCTCAGTTAATTGTGAAATAAACCGAGCAATATAATTCAACCTTCCAAGAAAACCCCGAACTTCTTTCTGAGTACGTGGTGAAGACAAATCTTGTATAGCTCTAACTTTGTCTGAATCAACTTCTATTACTTTTTCACTAACCACAAAACCTAGTAACTTCCCCGACCTGGCTCAGAAAGTGTATTTTGTCGGATTAAGTTTTAACTGAAACTTCATTAATCTCAAGAATAGTTTCTTTAAAACCTCAATATGTTCCTCCTCTGTTCGATATTTGGCAATCATATCATCAACATACACCTCAATTTCCTTATGCATCATATCGTGAAATAAGGTCACCATAGCCCTTTGGTATGTTGCCCCTGCATTCTTTAGCCCAAAGGGCATTACCTTGTAACAGAAAGTCCCCCACAAGGTTATGAAGGTGATTTTGTCCATGTCTTCAGGATGCATCTTTATCTGATTGTACCCTGAAAAACCATCCATGAAGGAGAACAACGAATATCCCACTGTGTTGTCTACCAAAGTGTCTATGTGAGGCAGAGGGAAATTATCTTTTGGGCTAGCTTTGTTCAGATCCCTGTAATCAACACACATTCGTACCTTCCCATCCTTCTTAGGAACTGGTACAATGTTAGCTACCCATTCAGAATACTTCACCTTTTGTAAGAATCCTGCATCGAACTGTTTCTTGACTTCATCCTTTATTTTTAATACGATATCTGGTCTCATTCTTCGCAACTTCTGTTGAACTGGTTTACAATCCTGTCTTATTGGAAGACGATGCACCACAATATCAGTATTTAACCCTGGTATATCTTGATAGGACCATGCGAAGATATCCTTGAACTCACGTAACAACTCAATCAGTTATTGCCTTATATCATCAGCAATATGCGTGCCAATTTTCACCTATTTCCCTTTCTCTAGGGCTACATTCTCTACTGCCTCTTTCTCATGTGGCATGATTTGTTTCTCCTCCTGTTTCACCATCCTCAAAAGATCTAGAGACACATCACAATCTTGGACATCTTCAAAATCCTCAAATCGAGTTTTGGAAAATGGGAATCGACTTTAAGAAAAATGAAAATGGGAGTCGCCACCAATCTTTTTAGGTGTGATTGGATCACCTTATAAAATGTTTTGTTTTAAAATCATTAGTTTTGGTCTACGAAATCAGAAAATGGGTTCGGGAGCCGGTTACGTACGAGGAAAGGTTAGCACCCTCGTAACGCCCAAAAAATTGGTACCAAATTGATTATCAAGTCTCTTTAATGTCGGAAATTCAAAAATTTTAAGATGCAATCCTCTTTAGAATATTTTGATTTTGAAAATTGAGATTCACTTGTATCAAAATATTGACACTAAGTTAGCCCCCTTTTTGAAATCCCTATCTCGAAACGACAAAATGCCACATCCAATAAGTTAGGACACAACGCTTTGAAATTCTAAGACAGTTGCTCGTATTTTGAAAACCTTAAAAAAAATTAGAAGGGTACTTGACTATTCGAACTCAACGAGAAAAGTTGCAACCCAATAAGTTAGGGCACTACTTTTTTGAAGCTTCCAAACACCTAGCATTGCCTTTTTTATTTTTGAAAACTTTGAAGTCTCGTTTTTAAAACTGATGCATGAATGAGCACATTAACATAATAAAACATAACATACAAGATAACATATTATAGAAATAGGTAAATAAAAGCATAATAACAATAACATAAATGTCATACATTAATTAATATATATATAAGAAATATAAAATATGGAAAATTTTAAATAAGTAAAATATACATACAAAAAAAAACAACATATATTAAAGAAGAATAGATAAAACATATAAACGTGTAACTCAACATATATTTAAACATATTAATAAACGAGAAAATGATGTATGATGTATGATTGTATAAAAACAAAACAAGACAAACAAATACAATAATATATAAAAATAAAAATAATAATATAGTAACATATGTTATCAAGCAATCAACACTTTATAAAATCATGAAAATAGCATTTAATACATGGACAATTTATAATATAAAAAATATAAAAAGGTTTAATAAAATAAAGTGAGTAATTTGGATATATGTGTATATAATTAAAATACAATTTAGAAATGGGTGATAATAATATATTATAGATAAACTTTAATTTTAAGATAAAATAAAAAAAATATGATATTGTATTATATCAAATAATATAAACATTTAATAATACATAAAAATATAATATTTAATAGTGAATTTTAAAATAGATAATATATGATAGTATATAAAGATAATAATAAATGAAATAATTTATAATATATAATATAAAAATGTAAGTTTTTAAAATAATGTATAATATAAATAAATAAATATATAAGATATATAAGTTAAAATATAATATATAATAATAATTTACAAATTTTGAAAATATAAATAATATAATAAATAATATATATAATAAATTAAAAATAAGTTTAAAAGTATATAAAAAAGGGGTGAAATTAAAAAAAAGTTGAAAAACTAAGATAGACGAAGAATAAAATAAGAACAAACCAGAGAGAGTAAGAACGCAAGAGGGAGAGAAATTTGAGTGAATGCTCTCAAGAATTCTTATTGCTTCCCCAAAACTCAAGTCCCTTTACAATGAAGGGAGAGGCCTCTATTTATAGTTGAGCCTCCCCAAATCCAACGGTACAGATCAATTACATCAACGGTTAAGATTAAAGGATATCTTCAAATTAAATCTCCAAGATTACAAAATCATATCTTCTAAGATTGTATATCATATCTAAGATTGTATCATATCTAATATTGCAATCATATTTAAGATTGTATCATATCTAAGATTGCATATCATTGAAGATTATATTTCCATATGAGTCAAGCTTGTAGATGGACCTTAAATCTTTTCAAGTAATGGGCCATTCCGATCGGGGCCAAATTATATTTGTAATTCTGGACTGAACTTGGACTTCGTTTTTTTGGGGTTTATTATTTTAAATACTGAAATGGGCCGGGCAAAATTGAGTGTCTACAGCTGCCCCTCTTGTTTCTTTGATCTACATTGTCCCATAAAAGACATAACCTGTAGAATGCGTATGAGTTCATGCCTATGATCGAAGTGAGTCAAATTCTCCTAATTAGACATGTTATAATGCAAAATGTTATGAATATGACCCTTATTTCGGGCGTCTTCACTCATTCCCTCATCGAAGTTTTAACTTTATACTTCTTGATGTATCAATCATACTCTGCTTGTATGCTTTGAATCAACTTAGTCCTATTGTGCCATTCTCCAAATGTTGTGACCCGCTAGAGATGTTTATGAAATGATCCTTTCTTAAGATCAATTTAAAATGTCCAACCATCTTTTGGACTGAAGAAGAAATTTCCCCGAGTACATCCGACCCTCAAATATGGAAATTCTTTAAACAATTGTCTTGTTTCATTTTCTTGTATTATCTAAAAATTTCTAGAGTAATATGCAAAACTTCGTTTGTAAAGATATTTAGTTCATCAATCATTATTTCTATGCAACACACTTTATGAATAATGGGACGAATAAATTGATCTTGAGGTTAATGATTTATCAAAAAGACAAAGGAGGTTAATCTAGGAATCTATCTTTAAGAAGAAAGAGAATCCAAAGATAGTAAACAGGACAAAAAATCAGATGCCCCAGATATCGCCGCTTGAGCGTTTATACACCAGCTCCATGAAGACTTTCTTGAGTTCAACATGTGTTTAAAAGATCCAAAGTAATTCGTTGATGCCTCGATATGTAACATACTTCACTTCTCGTCGAATCCGGTATAGCAAGGTCACTGCATGACTTTCCAAATTTGAGCTGCCCTTTCGGGTTTTCAACTCAAAACCCCTTTGGTCTCAAGGCGCCCTTTGCGGGTTTTCACCTTGGCCTCTCCATCTTTTTCTTTTTTCTCTTTATTTTTTCTCTCTTTTTCTTTTCTTTTTTTTCTTTTTTTTTGAAATAGAAGTCCTAAAGTGCCCTTTGCGGGTTTTCACCTTGGCTTCCCTTCTCCTTCAGACAAAGTACTCTTTGACTGAGTCTGAATTCACTGGATCAGATAAATTCTTCCTATCATTTCTTGTCAAAATCAATGCACCTCTAGAGAAAGCCCTCTTCGTAACATATGGCCCTTCCCAATTCGGCATCCTTTTGCAAGGTTTCCTTTATGAGATTCTTTTGGACGAACCTTCTTTGTCATAAGTCTGTGTCATCCATTCTTGGTACATTTGCTTAGGATGAATACTTTCAAGTTAAGTTTACTAGAGGTATTCAATTCTTGACTCCATCAAAGCTTGGAGGAAAAATCTTGATTCATAAACCCATGAGAAAGGGATTACCCCAGCAGCCGTCCTGGCTGTTGTTTGTCAAACCCTACAAAAAGATGGTTCAATGATTCTCAGCAAACAAGAATGAAGTTGCTGACTTTATCCTTCAACTTGGAAAGCTGAGGTACAGAGATTACTCCTAGAGCATACATCCCACCATGACTCGATGATGTTTCTGAAGCATCCCTAATCTTCATAAATTGCCCCCAACTGTGAAGCTGCCAAATGAACGTAGCAAATAGGAGGCACAACAAATATGGCTGTAGTGCTCCTTTGATACATATAGGATAGAGAATAAACAAACTCTTGCAAATCATCAGCCAAAAACCCAGCCTGGTCTAAGAGAACATAATAGTGGGTCTGCCTCGTGATTCCAATCATTCCAGCAGAGGTACCAAGGTAAGAATCATTGTTCTTTGGATGCCATACTTTGTTGTCAATGACAATACCATGTAGCACATTTTTAGGAGATCCCTGCTGAAAAAAAAACTTGGTATGATGGTTTTTCGTACCACAATCTTTAGGGTCCCACTTCTCGTCAAGGAACGTGCATGCCTCAATAACTTGATCCAAACTTGATTGAATTGAGACTCGCTAACTCCATCCCTAAAAATAATGATTTGATCAGGTTTCCTCTTTGTATAGAAGTCTAAGAGAGCTTCCTTCAGGATACCGTCATCCACTTTGTCAGAAACTAGTTTTGAAGAAAGAATCTATCATTTTAAGCTTCAGAGACTGTGTACGGCCAGATGCCCCATAGCTGGAAATCAATGGCCACCGCCTCGAGCTAACCATCGCAGCTATTGACAGCACATCAGACTGCTCAGGAGAACCAAACAATGTACCCATTCCAAGGATGATGGTTGGAACCTTTGAAACAACTGGAATTGAAGGTGTTTGCCCCAGCGTAAGCATAGAGAGTAAGCGGTAGTTTCTTATGCCAATTTTTACCAGTCTTGGTCATCTTCTGTAATTTATTTTTTTTCTTTTTCTTTTCTTTTGGCAACCTTTGTTGTACTGTGGTATGGCGCATTATCTTTGAAAAGACTGCAAACTTTTGGCATTGTGCAGTTATAATCTATTCTTTTTTTTGGAATGGATGGCTTTTGACTTTGTAATATTGGCATATGAAGCTACCTCCCCCTCTTAATGGAGTAGTTAACGTCCACAAAGATGAGTCATTGTCAGCTTGAAACTCTTGACGAGCTCGGGCCCATAACATTCATCCCCATAAGTCTTGACTCCTTTAAATTTGGCATTCATTATACAACTGATACTATCCCTTTCCATGGTGGACCAACAGTGCCCCAAAACCTCATGTTTATCCTAGCAATTGCAAATCCTCCTGCATGCGTCTTTGGACCATATTTTTGAATTCCCATAATAGTCTCAACAAGGTCTTGTTTTGTCTCCTCAGCTAATTCCAATTTCGCAATCTTTCCTTCCTCTAAGGCTATATTTCCTACCACCACTTCATGGGGTAAAAACCATTTTCAACAAATTCAGAAACAAGTCACAATTTCTGTCACCTTCAAAGTACTGAGATTCCTCTAAACACATATCGCACCCAAAAGGAACTCTGAATCTATAGTATCGTTGCCCGTGTCATTGATATCTAGGGATCTATGATAGGCACACAAAAGAATATACAAGGAATAAATGAATTCAAAAATGACTATTTACATGAAATGAAAATTTATAAAGAATGTCAAAGGTCAAAAGAATCAGAATGAAAGAATATTTACTCGGATAAATAATAAAAGTATGTTTTATTGAAAATAAAAATGTCTGAACATGAGCCCACTTCTCAAAAGAAATCTCATTACTCCTAGGCTTTAGAGCAACAAGAGTGTTCTGAATATTACTCCGTAAAATTCCTAAAGATTACAGGAAGTTCTTCTGCAGTGCAATTATTTAAAGAACTTCCCGGTTCGTAAGGGCGAATGCCCTCAAGATTTCTTTGTTCAGTCCCTTCCTCATGTATGACATTGATGGGATTATTTTCATTTCCAAACACCCCCTTCTCCAGGTAAGCTATCCCTCTTGACACAAAAGTCAGGGATATGTAAGGGAACGTCTCTTTTTCACTTAGCTGTGACCCTCTTCTCTCTCTCTCTCTTTTTCTTTCTCTTTTTTTAATAACTTTAACTAATTATGGTCTTTTTATAATTTAAATGCATATAATGCGATGTAATACAAATGCATGAATGCAAAAAGGTATCGATCTCGACTTAATTTCATTTAGAAAACTTTATTTAGAAAAAGAATATCTTTACATATGGATGGATTACAAATACGCCTTCGTCCTATGGCCCAAAGTTTTAACTCAACAAAGCTAACTCTTGACAATGATTTGACTGTGCTCAATGTATCAGCTTGTACCTTCATGGTCCGTAAATGATCTACTACCATCCCGAATTTGAGCTATGGCTTTACCCATAAGATGATCTCTACATCTATGGACACCCTTTCTGTGAAGTTGTTCTGATTATCTTGAAAGAAAGATTGGCAAACAAGTGGGCATTCCTGCTTAACATGCTACCTTAAAATGATATTCAACACCTTTAGGGTTTCTTGAGAGCTTTCAGATTCCTGTCCACGCAAAGCATTTTGAAATGCTTAGATGGGTATCTTTTCAGCATAGTTAATCTCTACTTTAAAGGTCTTTTAAATGATATGGACTTCTTTAATCTCATTCTTTTGCGTCCATTTTGACAGATCATCAGGGCTTGCATTTCCATTATCTCTGATAAGTGCAACATACTGAACTCATGCTTGTTGTTTGGTCCTATAATAAATAAGCCTTTTACCATCATAGGCACAATTCTTTCCATCCAACTCACCTTTATAGGTCCACGCATTCTGTCAATCACTTTTCTTCCAACACTCTTACCATCGACCATCTTCCTATGAAAGAGAAATGTTGTAATGGTGGAAATGTCCATCAATACTCTTCTTGTTCACCTTAAAATGATTGGTGAGTACATTACCTTTTGCCCTGCAACACGCCTTGCCATAGAGTGTCGAACAATCTTCTTCGTATCCAATTCTGCTTTGATTGGAAACAATATTAAGACGCACTAGTGGCGGAAGAGGCAGGAATTCCAAGACTGCCCCTTTTCCCTCCTATTCTTTCCATTTTAGCTCACTCCCTCTCCCTATGACATTCATCAACTTCCTCACAAAAGTTGGAATACAGTTAGCCCTTGAGTAAACTTTATCAACTTGAATCATAGGACAACGCCACAAAATTGAATATTCCTCCACCACGGGTACCATATAGGCTTTTCCAAACGTAAATCAACTGTATACAAGATTCCAATACTAAGTGATGGCCCGAAACAAATTCTCGTCTATTCCCAAGTCAAGAAAGTACTGCAAGTCCCCATGGTTGTTTTAGAACAACTGCTTGGCTTCGCTACCCCATTGATCCCATATTTCCTTTAACTCATGCTGATTATCCTGTGTGATACGAATGTAGTCTGACAGCTCTGACACATATCCCATGGCTAGACTATTTTCTTTTACTAACTGAGTTTGCTCTGACCATATATGGACGTTAGCATTGTCTTCCACTCTATCAAGAAGTTCGTTCTCCATAATAAAACTCTGTAACTTAGAAACTGACCGAAAATCGAAACCTTTTAAATGTGAAATGATATGCAACAAAAGAAAGGAGTAGTTAATATCACATGATAACAATAAACTCAAACATAACCTGCAAGGGTAATAATTACGGTATAATTCTATCTAGGTTGAGTTCTTATGGTCCTTCTATATGTGGTTTAGTTCTAAAGTTGAGGTACCTGAACCAGCAGATTCCTCGATCCTTACCTATTATAGGCTCATTTGAATCGAGTTCAGTTCAGGGGGACACATTTCCCTATGGCTACACGGAGATGAAAATCTCACGAAACCATAGGTACGGATGTATCCCGAAAGTGATCCACTATCCTGTACGGAGGCGAAAACCTCACGAAGGCGTAGCTTCTCACTCCCACTTAAGGGTGTGACCACATTGGTCATGCAAATGCAATGTGTATTAGAATATAGCAACACATGCAATAACACAAACACATGTAATGCAAAGAAGATTAAATTTTAAAATTTTCAATTTTCGACATTAAGACAAGATAATCAATTACACGGCTTGACTCTCTTATTATTCCCCAGCGGAGTCGCCAAGCTGTCGAAACCATTTTCAAATCGAGTTTTGGAAAATGGGAATCGACTTTAAGAAAAATGAAAATGGGAGTCACCACCAATCTTTTTAGGTGTGATTGGATCACCTTATAAAATATTTTGTTTTAAAATCATTAGTTTTGGTCTACGAAATCAGAAAATGGGTTCGGGAGCCGGTTACGTACGAGGAAGGGTTAGCACCCTCGTAACGCCCAAAAAATTGGTACCAAATTGATTATCAAGTGTCTTTAATGTCGGAAATTCAAAAATTTTAAGATGCAATCCTCTTTAGAATATTTTGATTTTGAAAATTGAGATTCACTTGTATCAAAATATTGACACTAAGTTAGCCCCCCTTTTTGAAATCCCTATCTCGAAACGACAAAATGCCACATCCAATAAGTTAGGACACAACGCTTTGAAATTCTAAGACAGTTGCTCGTATTTTGAAAACCTTAAAAAAATTAGAAGGGTACTTGACTATTCGAACTCAACAAGAAAAGTTGCAACCCAATAAGTTAGGGCACTACTTTTTTGAAGCTTCCAAACACCTAGCATTGCCTTTTTTATTTTTGAAAACTTTGAAGTCTCGTTTTTAAAACTGATGCATGAAGGAGCACATTAACATAATAAAACATAACATACAAGATAACATATTATAGAAATAGGTAAATAAAAGCATAATAACAATAACATAAATGTCATACATTAATTAATATATATATATAAGAAATATAAAATATGGAAAATTTTAAATAAGTAAAATATACATACAAAAAACAACATATATTAAAGAAGAATAGATAAAACATATAAACATGTAATTCAACATATATTTAAACAAATTAATAAACGAGAAAATGATGCATGATGTATGATTGTATAAAAACAAAACAAGACAAACAAATACAATAATATATAAAAATAATAATAATAATAATAATAATATAGTAACATATGTTATCAAGTAATCAACACTTTATAAAATCATGAAAATAGCATTTAATACATGGACAATTTATAATATAAAAAATATAAAAATTTTTAATAAATTAAAGTGAGTAATTTGGATATATGTGTATATAATTAAAATACAATTTAGAAATGGGTGATAATAATATATTATAGATAAACTTTAATTTTAAGATAAAATAATAAAAAATATGATATTGTATTATATCAAATAATATAAACATTTAATAATACATAAAAATATAATATTTAATAGTAAATTTTAAAATAGATAATATATGATAGTATATAAAATAATAATAAATGAAATAATTTATAATATATAATATAAAAATGTTAAGTTTTAAAATAATGTATAATATAAATAAATAAATATATAAGATATATAAGTTAAAATATAATATATAATAATTTACAAATTTTGAAAATATAAATAATATAATAAATAATATATATATTAAATTAAAAATAAGTTTAAAAGTATATAAAAAAGGGGTGAAATTAAAAAAAAGTTGAAAACCTAAGATAGACGAAGAATAAAATAAGAACAAACCAGAGAGAGTAAGAACGCAAGAGGGAGAGAAATTTGAGTGAATGCTCTCAAGAATTCTTATTGCTTCCTCAAAACTCAAGTCCCTTTACAATGAAGGGAGAGGCCTCTATTTATAGTTGAGCCTCCCCAAATCCAACGGTACAGATCAATTACATCAACGGTTAAGATTAAAGGATATCTTCAAATTAAATCTCCAAGATTACAAAATTATATCTTCTAAGATTGTATATCATATCTAAGATTGTATCATATCTAAGATTGCAATCATATCTAAGATTGTATCATATCTAAGATTGCAATCATATTTAAGATTGTATCATATCTAAGATTGCATATCATTGAAGATTATATTTCCATATGAGTCAAGCTTGTAGATGAACCTTAAATCTTTTCAAGTAATGGGCCATTCCGATCGGGCCAAATTATATTTGTAATTCTGGACTAAACTTGGACTTCGTTTTTTTAGGGTTTATTATTTTAAATACTGAAATGGGCCGGGCAAAATTGAGTGTCTACACTGTGATTCCTCTAAACACATGTCTTGCTCACGAGAGAAATCAGGATTTGATATATCAATGCTCATGTCATTGATATCTTGGGATCTGTGAAGTATAAAAAATATACAAAGAATGAATGAATTTAAGAATGATTATTTATGTGCTATGAATGAAAGAATAAGAATTGCCAAAATTTAACGGAATATTGTTTGATAAAAAGGAAACAATACTCGTTCAAATTGATAAAAGTTATGCTTTATTAAAAAATAATAGATGATTGTAAGCCCATTTCACAAATGAAATCCTATTACTCCTAGGCTCTAGAGTAACAAGAATGTTTCGAGAATTACTCTGAAAAATTCCTAAAGACTACAGGAAGTTCCTCCACAGTCCAATTGTTCAGAGAGCTTCCCGGTTCGTAAGGGTGAATGCCCTCAAGGTTTCCTTGCTCCCTTATGTCATTTTGCATCTTTGCCAATTGCTCTTGCAATTGGTCCTGCGTGTCCTTCTGTAACTGTTCAAATCTTTGGTCCATGTTCTTAGTTTTTGCACGAGTTCCGTAGTGATGTGTTGCTTCCAGATTTTCTTTCTCTTACTCTCTTTCTCCCTATTAATTTTAACTAATTAGGGTCTTTCTATAAACTTGAATGCATATGATACAATGAGATGCTATGAAATGCAAATGCATGAATGCAAAAAGATGTCAATTCTGATTCAATTTCATTTTAGAAAACGTTATTTAAGGAACAAAAATCTTTTCATAAAACGGATTACAAATACGCTTTCGCCCGTAGGCCTAGAGTCTTAACCATATCTAATAACAATGTTAACTCTTGTCCTCTGTCTGACGATGACTCATACATTATACTCAGCGTTCTAGCTTGTACTGCCAAATCCTGCAAGTGTTCAGCAACCTCTCGAATCTGAACTAAGGCTTCTCCCATGAGATAATCCCTATTTCCAACTTGATCCTGAAGATGGTGAAGTTCGCCCTTCCACTGTTCTTCTCTTGCCTCGAGCTGCTCAATCTGTAGCTCATAGCCCTGTAGTGCTGCTTCCAACCTTCCAATATCGTGCTTCATTTCGTCGATCTTATTCAAGCTTGCCTTTAACTCTATTGCAAGGTTACGACTTCGGTGATGATAAAGAGATCGTCCAAGTTTAGCCACCTTAGTTTTTAATATTTGATTTTCCTTCTCTAGGGCCTAATTACGCAACTACATCTCTTGGAACTTCTTCTCCCAATACTTGGCTTTGGCTCTTTCTTCCTGAATCTCTTGCTGCCACTGCTCTGGAGATCTCCGTAATCCGACCCTTTTCAACGTTATCTGGACCTTTTTGTAGTGCATCTTTAAATCATCCCGATCTTCCTCGATCTTTCTCTTTTCCTTTTTCACCTTCTCGACTTCCATCTTTTGAACATCGACATTGAGACTTAAGCACATTTTTTCCTCTTCGAGCTTCTCAATCCTCTTTTCAATCTCTGAATTCTTTCTCTCGAACTCTTGCTTCATAACCTCCAACTCTGATGGAATCACTCGTAAGCTCTCCTCTAATGATAGAGCCACTCCCAAAATTGGCCTAGGGACATTATCATTGACTTTCCTACTAAATCACCCTTTATACTCAAGGATTGACATCGAGCCTTCGGTCAAGATCTTCATACAGAAAGGCTTCTTCCAAGCCTCAGAAATCTCTCGCATCTTTTTCTTATAGTGATCTCCTTTATAAGATAAATCACTTTGAGCTAGACCCTGTGTAATCGGTATGAACTGCCTCGCTCTATATTGCCTTAGAACAAGCAATGATGCATATCCAACAACTCCCCAAATTCCTGGCAAAGGGACCCAATCAAAACTGCCACAGCGGTAAAGGACTTCACTAGGAACCAACCAAGGGGCCTTCCACATAACATCTTCCTCTCAAAGATTCTGAAGAATATCTATCCACCTCTCCTCTGAAATGTCATCTCTCCTCAGCATGTCTACTGCTTCTTTTAAGGGAGAATAACCCTCAAAGAATACTCGGCAAGGAACCTTATCAAGCTTCCAAAAATGACTGTGGAACCAAACCAACAACAACTGTGCACATCCAATGAATCTACCTTCGCCGGGTCTCCGACATGCACTCAAAGATCTAAATGTCTCAGCTAGGATTGTTAGTACCGTTTATTTTGCTTACCAACGTGATCGAACAAATCCGTAACTGCCTCATCTATGTGCCCCAACGCCTTTGGAAAAATCACCATGCTATTTTTTAAAAGGTTTTATTCACATCTACCTATATTATGGTGTGCAAAAGAGTTATTGGCAAATAAACATTAAGGATACAATGAAGCCCAATGACTGTCTACGTTTTACACTAACGGAAACAATCTACTGAGCACTAAGCAGAGCATAGCAAGGATATCAATTTCTATAAAGAATTTCTATAATAATTCTTTATAAAACAATCTAGGAATATAAAATATGGTTGGAGAAATAGAAATAAACTTTATTTTTATGTTTTTGGGACTGCTATACAAATGAAAATTCACTTCTTTTTATAGGAGACCTCATGTCTTTTCGTAGTGACATAACTAGACCTGATGGTGGCCTGACCCGAAGGCCCGCCCGAAATGTGAGAGGGTTTGAGCAAAAATATAGGCCCGAAAAATGGGTTTGGATAAAAAAATAAGGCCCGTTTAAAAATCAGTTCGGGCCTCGAGTAAGGCATTTTTGGCCCGACCCAACCCGGATTCACTAAAGGATAAAAAAATCTATTTTTAATATTATTTTCTTATTGTTTTCTCCCTATTTTGCTACTATTTTACTATTATGTTTCTAACATTTTATTGTTATTATTTGGATATTGTATAAAACTTATTTTATTGTTAATTTTGTTATTATTTTAAAGACATTTGTTAATTTTGTTATTATTTTAGAGACATTTGCTTGTTAAGTTGCATCTATCTTAGTGTTATTTAAGCATACATTTTTTTAAAGTTTTATTTTCAATTTGTTGGGAAATATTTATTTTGATGTTTTTAGTATTTTTAATGTATTATATATATTTTAAAATTATATAAAAATAATATAAAATTAATATGGGCGGGCAGGGTCGGGCCTGAGTTTTAACATTTTTATCTGGGTCGGGCCTAGCAAACGGGCTTGAATTTTTAGTTGAGCCCGGCTCAAACCCGATCTAGCCCATGCACATCTCTAGAACATAACTACCCAAATGGATAGTCATATCTTTAGCAATAAACATAACTATTTAATTGATATCTACTTGAATAATTATGACTATTTATTAATAATTGATCGCCGCCCACGTCTAGATTGGAAATATTGTAACAAAAAGATATAAAATTAAGCAACGTTGTTCACAAGTATACGGGTCAAATTATAATATAGATTTGTGTTACAATGAAACACTTCGGGAAGCATTCCGAGGATTGTACTCAAAGGAGGTTGAACTAAAACTAAATTAACTCTTCACACAATTTTACTATCATTGTTGGGCTCAGTTGATTGATCCTGAAGAATAAATTATAATTAATCAAAATTCAGTTAAAATGAAGCCATACAGATAAAAGCTCTGTAATGGTACCTTATCAAACTAATAATCATCAGATTAATGTCCAGTCTCACTTAATTCATCATCCGATATATTATACTTTGAATCACTTATTTTTGCACTAGTTGTAACACCCTTTAACCCCAAACCGTCGCCGGAACAGGATTATGAGGCATTACTGAACATATCAATCAATTTATGTACAATTCAAAAATAAATAACAAACATATTAAAATTAAATCGTAAAGCCCCTTTAATGGACCTTCAAGGCCCAAATCGCATAGTAAAAATGAAATTGAATTTCTTCAAGCACTTCGAATTTTTTTTAAAATTAAAAAAAAAACTCAATATATCTCCTTTATAAATATCTAAACTTCTCTGCAAATTTTCAAACAGCAACAAATATCAATTCCAGTAATTCAACCAATGCATTTACATACTCAAATATACCTAGATTATACTTAACATATTGACTTGATAACTTAATTATCATTTCTAATTAATTCATAAAATCATTCAAACCATTTTAATTCATACTAATACCATAAACAATTTTCTACCATTTTACTAGTTTAAAACATCAAAACACCAAATACTTTTATTTACAACATAATTTTATAACATACCAAAATAATCATTATAATACCTATGTATATGCCACTTTCATTTAAGGAAGAAAACATCACCAAAAATTTTACGTTGAAATCGGGACCGATTGGATGCTGAACTGGGACTCTGGACTTCTATTGACCTTCGCACGGAAACAACTGTACGTTGAGTATTTTATACTTAGTGATATTACCATAACTCAAACTATATAATTCAAATAATTTAAATTGTATTTATCATAAGCATTATAAATCATAAAGATTAATTTCCATTTAATATCATATAACAATTATATCATTTCATCAACAATATTACATTTTCACAATTTGTTCTTCCATCAATTCATAAACTTTAATTACATATTATCATATCACATATATCACAATGATTCATAAATCAACTTATACCTTCTTCTCATATTTTCAATCATTCAGTTTACTCATTTCATTTGTCACCCTATTAACATAAATCAGACTTTGATAGATACATGGATTCCATCCAAACACACCAGAAATGTCCAACCAAACACGCTAGTATAATCCTCCAAAGCACACCAGTATCATATAATCCTCCCAAACACACCAAAATAATATAATCCATCCAAAATACACCAGAATCGCACAAAGTGCCTCTTCAGATAAATCCGAAGGATATAAACATCAGCATCTCCAAATCACATCTCCAAATCCCTTTCCAAATCCTATGGCATGCCAATTATATCTGACACAGTCCGACTAGTTAATAGGGTATTCTTTCACTCTTTTTTTTTTTAATTTCAATTTCAATTTCAATTTCATATCAATTTCAATTTCATTTCAATATACAATCAATTCAATATACTTCTAATCTCAATCCACATGTAATTCAATACTCATACTTATCCATATTTCATTTCAAATATTAATACTTACCTTATAATGTACTTACCTTACATATAAATTTAAATATTACATCTAATAAATAATAGTTTGAGTTATAATAATACTAACCGTAAATTTTCTCGAGCTACTCATTGATTATCTTCTCCTTCCCCTTTTGCGTTGACATCTCAGATTCTTTATTAGCTACCAAAAATTAAAATAATTTACACTATTAATTACAACACTAGTTTAAAATAAATAATTAAATTCTATTCAATTTATATCCTATTTTCAATTTAATTCTAACTAAACTTACTTATTTTCTTAACTCAATTCATATTTTGTTTCTATTCAAATTCCTTCCATATTCAACTTAATTATCTAATATTTATAACAAAACCCTAATTTAAAATTTCATTCAATTTAGTCCTTCTAACACAAAACTTATAGCTTACTTTACAATTTAATCTTTTTACTAATTCTAACTTAGAATTCATTCAATTAAATCTCTAATTCATCTTTTTGTTCAACATAAACTATACTTAAAAACTTATGAACTTCCAAACTATCAACTTAATTCTATCAAAATCTTATTTTAAGACTTCTAAAACATCAAAATTAAAAGAAAATAGCTTGATTGACTTACCTATTAAAGCTTAAAGCTCCCAAACCTTAGTTTTTCCTTTTATTTTTCTTTCCTCCTTTCTTTCTCCCTATTCGAATTGCTCTGTTTCTTTTCTATTTCTTTTGTTTTGTTTCTTTATTTATTTTATGCTTTCGTGCCTTTTTATTTTGTTTACTTTATTTTATATTTAAGTTAATTTAATAATTATAAAATATCTATTTAATAACAATATAATTAATACATTTGTATACATGTATCTTTGTACATTTGTACACTGTTATTACCATCCATTTGTCTTTTTTTTATTTATTTATAAAATAAAAATTTTATAATTTCAATATTTAATTAATAAATATCTTTAACTTAAAATTTAAGTAAATACATAATTATAATACAAATGTATATATTCATATTATTACAAATGTTATTATCTAATTTGTTTTTCATACCAAAAATCTTATAATTTTAATTATTTATCTAATAAATATCTTTTACTTTATTAATAATAAATAATAAATATCTCCTTAATAAATAATACTTGTATTACAATTGTATTATACATATTATTACACATGTATCATCTCATTATCTTACATTTGTCAACTTATTAATTTTTTTCACTAATATAATATCAATTAAATAATAATAATCAATAAATATCTTTTACTTATCATTTAAGAAAATATACAAATATATTACAAGTATATTTTCTTGTATTTTACACATGTATTTAATTATAACCATACAATTGGCATGTTTTGGTTTATTTACTTATTTAAGTTATAAATTAATAATACTATAAATTAACATAACATAATATAATATAATATATATAAATATATATAATTAAAACAAAAATCTTAAATTTTATTTCCTTTATGCCGCCTCAAATTCCAAGTGTGGCTTAATTGCCCTTTTGGTCCTTTTTATTTTCTATCAATCTATAATTAAACTTTTACCCTTTATTCAATCTAATTCCTTTTTTTTAATTACTCTAAATTAAGCCAAATTCACCTAATTAAAACCCAATTAAATATACTACTAGACTTATAATTATTCCTAATAATTATTTACGAACCCGTTTCACTAAGATGGAGGCCCGATAATGTACTTTTCTGATGCTCATGAATTTTGGGTCATTACACTAGTTGAGGTTTTACTAACATCAACACTAAAGATTCGACAAGTTCAAAAATTATGTCTAAGTTTTCCACAACTTTAACAAGTATGACTTATTTTCTTCTATTCCTCATGCTTCTTTGGAATCTGGTTGTACTGCTTACAAAGGACTTCAACTCTTGTCACTCAAGCCTTTGTTTTTTAATTTAGAAGAAGCACACAAAGATGCAACCATCTCAGCCCAAACTCTTCCAACTCTCTCAAAATCTTCTTGACTTTTTGAGGTAGGGTACAAAACATGATTGAAAAGAAAAATTAATGAACCTTGTCGCAGTTTCTCCATTGCATCACTTTCAATACCAGAATAGAGGGATGGCAAAGTGGCATCTCTTGCATTTTTCGTCCAACAATTCATTAAGCATAAATATGATATTGACTCAATATGCTCAATCTTCATTACAAATATAGCATGTCTGCAAGGAAACCCTTCCATTTCAAAAATTTGACATGAACATTTCATAGTGTCGTCCACTAAATTGTAACACAATTTTATCTTTTTCTTAGGTCGCAAATAACGTCTTACCCAATAAACTCTTATATGCTAGTCCATTTCTATAGCATTCCCTTTTTGGATGATCATGCCCTACCTACTTAGTTCTTTTTGGAATCACTTGAATGAATTTTGGGTATAAACTTCGGGTGCATGTTTCTTAATTGGTTGAATGAAGCTTATGGCCACAGGCTCACTTTGCCTCTTATCAAAAATCAAATTCTACTTCCAATCTATGCATGGTTGCTATTACACTATTAATCGAATATAAAAAGCGAAGCAAAGATCCACTTCTCTTGATATACTTTTTTCGGAATGAGTTGCACCCTTTGCAACTAAATTCCATTTTCATACGTCTAAAGAATTTACCAATCAAAAAACTTAGCGCTCACATCCATCTTGTGTTATATTTGTCTAAAATCCAATGATTCTTATATAGGTCATGTGTCTCAATCATGTTTTTCCACTCTCAGTCAAATTTGTCTTTAGAACTTCAACTTTGTAAATATGAGAGACAACATTCTTTTGTATGTGCCAAATGCAAAGTCTATGGTTAACTTTTGGAATTACTATTTTCAAGGTCAAATTCATTGCTAAACCCTATCCGCAACCATCGAGACTGGCTTTTTCATTCTCATGTAATGTAGAAACTCATTCAACACCCAAACAAAACTACCATGTTTCTTATTTCACAAAGTTGCAAATGTAAATGTAATTGTTTAATGATGATTGTTCACTCCAACAAATACCAAAATTAGGAGATTTTAGCCATTCATCTTGTATGTTGTATCGTATGCAACAATGTAACACCCATAACCCAATCTGGTCGTCAGACCCGAGTTACAGAATGTTACAGTCATAACTAAAATAGAACACATTCAAATCACATTGATTATCTCAAATAAACATGGAATACTTCATAAATGCATAATTATTGCTCAAATTTAGCAAAAATCATCCAAATATAGTCAATTCAATTTATGATCAACAAATGCATCATTTCTCAAATCATATATGAGTTTATGTATGCTTCAATACCATCCAGAATTTAACTAGGATTAATTTGCAACAGTTTTAAAATTTCAGTTCAATTATAAATAAAAAAATTTAGAGCTTAATTTAATCATCATAAATCAATAGTCAATCATTATTCATGGCACATATGTGAAAATGAAACTTAAATCAGGTCCACATGATCTTAAAAATAGTTTAGAAACAAATAGGGACTAATCTGAAACAAAACATAAAAAATGTGGAAAATTAGAAAATAGAGATCACATGGTTGTGTGGCAAGGCCGTGTGACAAAGCCCAGGTCATGTGGCCAAACCATGTATAATTCGAAGTTAGGGGCACGTGACTGTGTCTCTAGGCTGTGTAACAGCTTGATGTCGTGTGGACTAAAAATCAATAAGGCACACGGCCATGTGAGGAGGATGTGTGTGGCACACAGCCGTGTGGCAGACTGTGTCCCAGGCCGTGTGCAACCAAAATGACTTCAAAGACAAGTAATTTCAAACACCATTTCTTAGGTATCAAACCCAACCATTTCCACTTATTCAAAACACATTCAAACATGTCAAAAATGTCACATCCCGAAATTAAGTCTAGAAGTTTTGAGGGTATTTCTGGAATTGTGGCACAAAATGAGTTCAAAAATTCAGAATGTGGTAACCCGAAAATATCTTCGTCATGGCTTTAGAAAATTTAAACTAATTTATGAAAATAGTGTGAATTAGGCTTTAAATTTTAAAAAAGAGGACTGCTTTGTAAAATGGTTTAATTTAGGAGTAGCTTTAAAGCAATTATACCAAGTTTTAAAATCAGCCCATATTTTCCCCATTTCAGCCTATTTTTAACGTGAAAGAAAAAAAAAGAGAAACACCTCTTCACCTTTTTCTTTGTGCCGTCCATTACAGAGAAAAATCCCTAAACATCATTCTTCAATCTTTGGTCTTCACCACTCCAAAACTTATTTTCTATCATCTTCCAAACATCATACCTCTTTTAAATAAAAGAAAAACACCAAAAATACCATCAATTGTATTGATATTCTCCAAGTGGGTTTTCTTGAATTTCAATCAATCATTTGACGTTTTCTTCAATCGGAGTAAGATTTTGTATTTTTAATAGTTTTTAATGTAGTCTAGCCATTTAAATCAAGTTTCAATCAATTAAATCAAAGATTTTTTATGTTTGCTAAAATTGGGATTGTTAATCGCAGATTTTATATTTATAAACAAAACTACTGTTTCTACGTAATTTTTAACTTTTTTTAATGTGATTAGAAGGTTTTTAAGTTCCGTTAAAGAATTCGAACATTTTGTTGAGTATTCGTTAAAAAAGACCATGTATGTCAAATTTTCGAAGCCATGAATCTGAGCCATTTAGGGTGGTTTGAAAGGTGAGAACTATTCTTAGATGAGTAATTAGACATTTAGAATCGATTTTAAGCAATGAGAATGAGTAAGGATTAAGATATATGAGTTTCGAGTTTGCTAGTCGAAAGTTCAATTCCAATAGGAACTAACCTTAGACCAACATTTTTGCTTGTTGAGATGTGTTTATAGCTATAAAATTAATTATGTATATTGTGTGATTGTTATGTGTGGAGCTTTAAAATCGTTGGGACCTTCTTTGTGTAAGGCGAAAGACAAGGAAAAATTAGTTTAAGCTTTTGGAAAATAGGTGAAAGCGTGAACGGTGAGTTTTTTGGAATTACTGCTTGTAGACACGACTCATAGTGTTAATCGGGAGCTTAGAAATAGTCTAAACCCTTATCCTAAGTTCTAAGTGTAAGCCTTTCTTATACTTTTTGTCTTGTTATGAAAATATGCACAATATTTGTCGAATTGTGGAATGTAGTGTTGATGTGACAAGTAATGTAAGTGAATATTGGTATGTGATATGTGATAATTTGATTTTAATTCATTCATATGTGAATGGAGATGTGATGGCTCAATGAGCATAGTTGTGACACTTAAAGTGTAATTAAATGTGAATCCGATAAGTGTGCTGTGTGTACAAATTGTGATGTGAATTGAGGTTTATGAACAAAGATTAAGTGCATAAGAACAATAATTAAATGTGTGTATTTATGGATACTTTGGCCTTGTGATCTCTCGAAACCGTTAGTTATAGTTGGCATGCCATAGGATTTTGTGAGTACTCACCCTTGTGTTTTGGGCAATGAGGCCCTAGGACAGATCGAAGAGATAATGGAATATCGAGCTAAGCTCCATTCACTGGGATATGTTGGTGTGTTGGAAAGTGTTTAGCTTTATACTACACTTATAGGATATGTTAGACTTTTTGAGTCATTGGTGTGATGGAAATATGTGTATCCAATGTGTGGTGATAGAGCTCACTTTTATATTTCATGTTTCCAAGTTGCCAAATTATCATTAATTGATTAATATATGAAAGTGTTGTGCGCAAATGCATGTGAATATATAAGCTAGACTTGTGAGTTAGTAAAGCATGAATATGTTGTTTTGTCTTGAGGAATTATCGTAAAATGAATTGTTTATATATGAGTTGAGTGTAATTGCATGTGAGAGTATATGCTAGTTTTATGATTTAATGAAGTGTGAATATGTTATTTTGACTTAATTAGAATATGGTTGTGAATGTATTGTAGTATGCTCCTGCTTAACCTTTGATGTTGTGTGTGCTTTGTGGTTATTCCGACATTCACTGAACTTGTTTAAGCTCACACACTCCTCACTTAATCTTGCAGATAAGTAGTGTTTTCGATGTGAGCGGTGCAGCCAAGGAAGTGATCCTAGAAAGGCAATAAAGTTTTGAGTAGGTGGTTTTATAATTATTTTAGAATTATGTTTGATTATTACTTGTTTATTATGATTTTGGACTTTGGAGTTTTGGTATGGTTTGGAACTATATTTATGAATGTTTGATGATTGGTAATGTGTCTAATGATGCATGTTGAAAGGAATAATTGTTGAGCATGAGTGTGTCCCCTGTTTTGCTATATTATTATTGATTTGTACAGAGGTGCCGATACTCAGGGCTTAAATATGGATACCTTGATGTTAAAATGTACATGCAAGAAAATAGTAGCTTAATTTGGTATCTATACATGAGGTAAAAATATCGATACCTATGATTATGTATCAATAATATGTTTTTGCTTCCAAAATGAGTTGGAAAAACAAAATGTTATAATGGTATCAATTTTCTTATTAGTATTAATATCTGACATACTAAAATATCGATATCTATTGCTGTGTTTCGATACCTATGTGGTTTTCTTTGGAATTTTATTAAATGGTCCTTAAGCATGTTTTTGTATTGTTTCTAATGTCGATTAATGATTGTAAAGTAGTGAACACCTCTGTAATTGATTAAATTAATAAAAGTTGACATTGTTTGAATGTTATTTATGTATGTGTAAGTTACGGTGGTGAATATGGAATCCTGATACTTGGGTTCGGAGACCAAGCCGAGTGTGAGGGTGTTACAAAAAACATACGAAAAAATTTTATCCGAAGAGTCTAATCAATGTACCCTCATTGGTACCACAATTCAAACATTTAGAATCCAAATCACATACATCATTTCCCAAAACACAAAACATGTATCTATCAAGCATTTCAAAACCTTAAACCACAATCATAACCAAACTTGGAAATGTATGAATCTTACCACTTATATACATATGGTTAAAACATACCAAAAGAGCCAAATAAACACAACCGCAACATCACATAACAAAGCATGGAACAATGTGTAATACCCCTACCCGTATTCATTGCCGGAATAGGGTACGAGGCATTACCGGAGTTTACGAATTAATTTTTTTTTTCAATTCAACATATTTTCATGATAGATTTATGCATTTATATAAGATAACGTCATCACATATCTATAACCAGGTTTGTTAACCATACTAATGGCTAACTTTACATTCATGTCACGTTAACATTTACTTTGTTAGCTTATACATGCCATTGATTTCCAAAATAAAGTTTCTTTATATACCGAAATCCTGAGGTTGACAGTGTGATGTGTCTCCGACCAAATCTGACCTCCGAGCTCTTAACACTACAAAACAGGGAAAAAGGAAATGGGGTAAGCACTTTGTGCTTAGTAAGCTCATGTAACAAGAATTATACTTACTTAATATTTTCAATACAATATAATAAACATTCATATATCCATTCAATGCATTATTACCCTAACATGCACAAACTCAACATTCAAGTTAGTACAATAATTTCCATGTATCAATAATATATATATACCATGATTGATGTACTCATCAATACCATGATTTTCATTCCCTTATTATTTTTCATATTTATCCCGTTGAATTTATCAGAATTTCGATGGATTTTCAGAGGTACACTTTTAGTGTACAATTCCGGGTCTGTCAATTCATATTCATGTGCGCACATTTCCATTTCAGAGAACACACTCCCACGAACCTCAACCTTGCAGCGGGATTACCAGTCTAGGCTAAATCCCCTGCAATATAAACTCATAGAGTATTGTCGGGATTACCAGTCCAGGCTAAATCCCCTGCAACGACAATTACTCTAATGAGCTTGGATCTGAATTACCAGTCCAGGCTAAATTCAGACCCTAATTCAGATTACCCGTCCGGGCTAAATCCATTTTACACATATTCTTCGGGAGGGCTATATCAGGATAGGATCACCCGTCCGGGCTTGATCCTTTTTACCGTCAATTCCTTTTCAGAGATCCATCGAATTTTCCTTTCATTCAACCGGGATTTCTTCCCATTTTATCAAATATATCAATGTTTCATAAATTTTCATACAATGAACATTCAAATCATATTCATATCAAAAACATGCATTTCAAGCATTTAAGAATATAATTCAAGTTACATGAATTTACCTTGATACTTGTTTGTAAACAGTAAAAATCTATTAATCCCAAAATTTTTCCTTTCCTCGATCTAGCTTCGTATTTGAATCTTCTGGATCTAAATAAATAAATTTAATTATCAATTTAATACATTTCATGTTCATATGCAACATTCTCTATAATTCAACTATTATTTATAGTTCATTCAAAGCTGTCTACTTGAGTCATAGTCACTAAATTATTTATAACTTGAGATACGGAACTCCAAATTAAGATCCGTTAATTTTCCCTGAAACTAGACTCATATATATATTTACCATAAAATTTTAAGAATTTTTGGTTTGCCAATCAGTATATTTATTCTTCAAAGTCACCCCTATTCTGTTGTCTAACAGTTCTGACCCTTCTTCACTAAAAATAAATTATCTCTTTATACAGAATTCAAATGATGTTCTTGTTTGTTTCTATTAAAAATAGACTCATTCATAATTCTAGACATATAAATTTAAGTCCCTAATTATTTTTATTCAATTTTTTATAATTTTTCAAAGTCAGAACAGGGGAACCCGAATTCATTCTGACATTGTCTCACAAAATTCATTATATCTAAAAATTTACAAATCCATTGCTTACAATATTTCTTCTATGAGAAACTAGACTCAATAAGCTTTAATTCCATGTTTTGTTTATCTTCTAATTTGATTTCTAAACTTTTTGGTGATTTTTCAAAATTAGTCTACTGCTGCTTTCCAAACTGTTTTAGTGCAAGCTGTTTATTACCATTTTCCCCTAAGCTTTTAATAAATGATAATTTCGTCCCTACTCAATTAGCCTCTCAATTGAGCTGTTTTTCTCAATTAACATTTTATTCTATCACCTTAAACTAGTTTACAACCTTTAGGAATCAGAATTTCAGCAATAGACTTTAATTCCAAACATCTTCACAATTAGGTCCCAAAAATCAATTTCCATTGAAATTGCCTAATAAAATCATCTCATAAACAAATTAAAGCTTTAATTTCATTCTATTTCATCATAAACTTACAGCACTCAACCATGGTGACTTTCAATTTCATCCATGAAATCAAAAACTAATGAATTTAATAGTAAGATCTAGTTGTAAAAGTCTTAGAAACACAAAAATTACAAGAAAAAGGCAAGGATTAACTCACTTGGTGCAAAAATTATGAAATACCAGCTTAGAGAACCCTCCTATGGCGTTTTTAGCTGCTGGAATTGAAGAGAAATGAAGAGAAATCTAGATATTTCCTATTTAGTCCTAGTTTTATTTAGTTAATTTTGCAATATTCCAATTTTACCCTTAATTTATCAATTTTCTGTTGATTTCATACCCTTACCGTCCAGCCCAAATAACTTTTGGGTCTAATTACCTTTTATATCCTTTCTCATTAGACTAATAAGCTATTTAATCACTCTAGCAACTTTTACACCTATTACAATTCAGTCCTTTTCATTTAATTGACTACCCAAACATTAAAATTTCCTAACGAAATTTTAATACCACATTAATAACATTTCATAAATATTTATAAAATTATTTTTGACTCGGTTTTACGAGATAGAGGTCCCGATACCTTATTTTACCCAATTTCTTCAATAATTTCTTTTTCTAACTAATCACTAAATTGATAAAAATTTCCTATCAATATTTCATACGATTTTCCTATCATATAAATTTTCAAGCAAAAATATTGAAATAAATTTCTCATTAAATCGGATTTGTGGTTACGAAACCATTGTTCCGATAACATTGAATTTATGCCATTACAACTCTCCCCCCTTTTAAGGATTTTCGTCCTCGAAAATCTTACAGTAAAGAGGTTTGGGTATTGTTTCCTCATTGCCTCCTCCGGTTCCCATGTTGCTTCCTCAATCCGGTGCTTTTGCCACAATACTTTCACCAAATTTATCTTTTTATTTCTAAGCTCTTTTGTCTCCCGTGCCAATATCTTGACCGGTTCTTCACTGTAAGTCATATTCGGTTGAATCTCTACTTCTGTCTGAGAAATAACATGTGAAGGATCTGATCGATATCGTCGTAACATAGATACATAAAAACATTATGGATTCTATCAAGTTCCGGTGGTAATGCCAATCGATAAGCGACCGGTCCAATTCTTTCTATGATTCATAGGGCCCGATAAATCTTGGACTCAATTTACCCTTTTGACCGAATCGAAAAACTTTCTTCCAAGGAGACACTTTCAGAAATACCTTGTCACCGATTTGAAATTTAATCTCTTTTCGCTTAAGGTCGGCATATGATTTTTGACGATCGGAAGCTGCTTTTAGACTATCTCGAATAACCTTTACTTTTTTTCTGTTTCCCGAATCAAATCAACCCCATGTATCTTCCTTTCACTGAGCTCTGTCCAATATAACGGTGTTCTACATTTTCTACCATACAAAGCTTCATACGGAGCCATTTTAATACTAGACTGATAACTGTTATTGTAAGCAAATTCAATCAAAGGTAGATACCTCTCCCAATTACCTTCAAACTCTAGTATACAACATCGGAGCATATCTTCCAATACTTGAATTACACGCTCAGATTGACCATCTGTCTGAGGATGAAATGCAGTGCTGAAATACAACTGAGTACCCAAGGCTTCTTGCAATTTGTCCCAGAAACGAGACGTAAATCGGGATCTCTATCTGATATAATGGAGACAGGCACTCCATGTAACCTGACAATCTCAGATATGTACAGTTCAGCTAGTTTATCTAAAGAATAATCCATACGTACCGAAATAAAGTGAGCTGACTTTGTCAATCGGTCTACAATCACCCAAATAGCATCTTTTTCCTCGGAGACAAAGGTAGCCCCGATACAAAATCCATAGTGATTCTTTCCCATTTCCATTCCGGTACAATAATTGGCTGAAGTAACCCTGAAGGTACCTGATGTTCAGCTTTAACTTGTTGACATATTAAACACCTTGATACAAACTCAGAGATATCACGTTCATTCCCGACCACCAGTACATCTTTTTCAGATCATTATACATTTTATTACTCCCCGGATGTACAGACATAGTACTACTGTGGGCCTCGCGTAGAATCTTCTGTATGAGCTCTGAATTCTGAGGTACACATACCCTACCTCTGAATAATAAACAATCATCAGAACCAATCTGAAATTCAGAATCATTACCTGACTCACACTGTGCCCGTTTAACCTGTAACTTCTCATCATTCTTCTGAGCTTCACATATTTGCTGTAAAAATGTCGGTTTAGCTCTCAATTCAGCTAGGATTGAACCATCATCAGTCAATGATAACCGGGTATCCATAGCTCGTAAAGCAAACAGAGATTTCGGCTCAAAGCATCAGCTACAACATTAGCCTTACCCGGATGTAATCAATAATCAAATCATAGTCTTTATTAGTTCAAGCCACCTGCGCTGTCTCAAATTCAATCTTTCTGTGTCATCAAATATTACAGCTTTTATGATCAGTATAAATATGACATTTCTCACCGTACAAGTAATGCCGCCATATCTTCAGCGCAATACAATAGCAGCTAATCAGATCATGTACTGGGTAATTTCTTTCATGTGGTTAAGTTGTCTTGAAGCATAGCTATTACTTACCTTCTTGTATCGAACACAACCTAAACCATTTAATGAGCATCACTGTAAATAACAAATTCCTTACCCGTTCAGGCTGCACTAATACAGTGCTTCGTTAATAGTCTTTCATCGATTGAAACTTTGTTGACATCATCAGTCACTCGAACTTTACATCTTTGCAATAATCGAGTCATTGGAGAAGCTATCATAGAGATCACTGTACAATTCGATAATAACCAGCTAAACCAAGAAACTTCTAACTTCAGATACATTCTTCGGTGGACTCCAATTGACAATAGCTGAGATTTTACTTGATCTACCTGATGCCTCGCAGATACAATGTGTCCAAGAAAACTCATTTCTCGAAGCCAAAATTCACATTTACTGAATTTAGCATACAACTGCTTCTCTCGTAGAATTTGCAACACAATTCTTAAATGTTCTACATGTTCTTCTTCATCCCGAGAATAAACCAAAATATCATCAATGAATACTACTACAAATCTGTCTAAGTATGGTCTAAATATCCGGTTCATCAAATCCATGAATATTGTAGGTGCATTAGTTAGCCCAAACGGTATAACTAGAAACCATAATGCCCGTACCTGATTCTAAGGCTGTTTTTTGGCACATCTGACTCCTTTACCTGTAACTGATAATAACCTGATCGAAGATCAATCTTTGAAAACATAGTAGCACCTTTCAGCTGATCAAATAAATCATCAATCCGGGGTAACGGGTACTTATTCTTTATGGTTACTTTATTAAGCTGCGGTAGTCGATACACAATCTCGAAGACCCATCTTTCTTTTTCACAAACAGAACCGGAGCACCCCAAGGTGAATGACTCGGTCGAACAAAACCCCTGTCAACAAGCTCTTGCAATTATGTCTTTAACTCTTTTAATTCTATAGAGCCATCCGGTACGGAGCTATGGATATCGGAGTAGTTCCCGGAATCAAATCTATAGAAAATTTCACTTCTCTTTCTGGTGGCAATTCTGGTAATTCTTCTGGAAACACATCAGAAAATTCACATACCACTGGAACTGCCTGTATCTTTGACTAATACCTTGGTGTCGAGTACATAAGCCAAGTAAGCATCATACCCCTTTTGACATACCTCTGTGCTGCCATTACTGAAATCATATCAGATAAACCCTTTGTCTGATCAGATTTAACCCGGAGCAACTCACCATTCTGACATTTTAACACAATATATTTTATTACAATTTACTACCGCATCATGCTGGGTTAACCAATCCATACCCAATATCACGTCAAATTTATCAAATGGCAGTAACATCAAATCAGCCGGGAAACAATAACCTCTTACCATCAGTGGACAATTTTTACAAATTTTATCCACTAACACAGACTGGCCCAGGGGGTTGAGACTTTAACCACAAATTCAGTAGGTTCAACAGACAATTTTTAACAATTGCAAGTTTAACACATATATATGAATGCGTAGAACCAGGATCAATCAATGCAGTAATATCAGTATCAAGTAAAGAAAATGTACCAGTAATAATATGGGTGCTGAAGCATCTTCTCTGGCACGAATGGCATATGTCCTAGCAGGTGCTCGTACCTCAAGCCTACCTATAGTATCTTTTGTAGCTCCTCGACTACCACTGACATTACTGGATGGTCGAGGTGGTTTGCCCATTGAACTAGATTACTCGGCTTCGATATATGTTCAACTTCTTTTTCAACCTTTCTGGACAATCTCTGAGGAAATGGTCAAAAGAACCACATCGGTAACAAGCCCCACCTTAAATCGGCATTCACCAAAATGAGCTTTATTACAGTACTGGCATCTCGATTTAGGAGCGCCAACACTGCCAACACTGGTCACTGATGGAGTAGAAGGCCTTGGATTAGTGCGTTGAAAACCTCGTTCTTTGCCCGAATACTAATGGCTGAAGTAGAACGATCCTGATATTTCTTCAATTTCTTTGAAGCAGAAATTGGGATTTTCCATCGGTCTTTTACTAAAAATTCGAGCTTCTCTCTCAGCCTGTTTCTTTCCTTTGCTCAATTCTTCTGCTTATAGCTCTCTATGCCAATGTAGCAAACTCTCAAATTTCAAGAATTTCGATCAGTAACTTAATGTCTTCATTCAACCCTTCTTTGAATCGTTTGCACATTTCAACTTCTGACTGTACCCATTCTCGAGCATATTTACTCAATCGAACAAATTCTTTTTCATATTCAGATACTGATCTATTGCCCTGTTCAGCTCAAGAAATTCTTTTCTTTCTGGTCAAGGAACCTCTGGCTGATATATTTTTTCTGAACTCGGTCTGAAAGAATTCCCATGTAATTTCTTCTTTCGGAACAACTGAAGCTTTAGTATTCCACCAATGGTAAGCTGTATCTTTTAGCAGTGAGACGGCACATTTCAGACATTTTCTGGTGTACAAGATAATTCTTCCAGAACCCGAGTAGTATTTTCTAACCAGAATTCAGCCCGTTCGGAATCATCATCAACTGCTGCTCGAAATTCTTCAGCCCCATATTTTTGAATTTTATCTACTGGAGCATTCCCTTTTCTGACAGATTCAGTACCTGTACCTTGTGGATCTCGGGAACCGGTGGAGGAGCAAGAGGGGGAGCTTGAACTTGCTGCACTACAGGGTTAGTTCTTAAGTATTGATTAAACCATTCATTCATCATTTGAAAGAAGGCTGTTTTTGCCTCCTCCCCTCAACCCTCTGTCTCGGCCTTCTACTGCTAGTTCTTCTCTTTACTGAAGCCGGACATGACTCCAACTTCCTCAGATGAGCTCGGTCGGATGACATTACTATAAGAAAAACACATTTTAAATGGTCAGGAGATATCACACTATCAATAATAATTTAAATGGCATGTATAGCTAATCCCGTATTTGCTACATCAGTCCTAGAACTGACTAATCGTAGCTCTTATACTAATAAATTAATACCCCTACCGTATTCATTGCCG